>NC_043708.1:73237018-73273089 GCF_006229205.1 Suricata suricatta
ACCTTGAGGGTGTCATGCTGAGTGAAGTAAGCCAGGCAGAGAAGGACAGAAACCATATGTTTGCACTCATAGGTCTAGCAGGAAAACAAGAGAGACCTAATGGAGAACCAGGGGGAACGGAGGAGGGAGAGAGAGTTGGGGAGGGAGAGGGATGCAGAACTTGAGAGACTATTGAATGCTGAGAATGAACTGAGGGTTGAGGGGGAAGGGGGAGGGGGGAAAAGAGGTGGTGGTGATGGTGGAGGGCACTTAAGGGGAAGAGCACTGGGTGTTGTATGGAAAACAATTTGACAATAAAATATTATGGAGGAAAAAAAATAAGTAAAAAAAAACCTCATAGGGTTTATAGTGCTGCTCATCTGACTTTCAACAGCACTTGCATAACTGACTCCTAGATTCTCAATGTTCTATATTCCTTCTACTTAATTTCATTTTTATTAGTCCTACTTCTCAGTTAGAAAACAGTTGGCCTCTTCTCTGATATGCTCCTTACTATTATGCGTCATAGAAATAGATTTTGAGATGGAAGTGTCCCTTTCTTTTCCTAAGGAGACAAACAAATCTATACCTAATATTCTAAACAGGGGGCAAGGAATCTCTAAATTCTTTCACCAACCCAGACACTCAATTTTCTCAAGATAAGTGCAGATATGAGTTATGTATTGCTGCTTTCAATTTTCTTCAAACATCGTGGTATATAACAGAAATTCCTCATAACTGTTGCTAAGAAATTATGTTTATTCTTTAAAAAATTTTTGAATTTGATGTTATTCAACACTTGATTCTTTTTGCACATTTCCATGGATAATAGGAAGTAAAGTTAAGTGAATATGTATTTCATCTCTCAGTTTTAACTCATAGACTTTAATCCATTTTGTTTTTGTTTTAGGTACCATATGCCAACAGCCAAACAAATGGAGAAACAAAATCATTCCATGGTTTCTGAATTTATTTTGCTGGGCCTCACAGACTTTCGTGAGTTACAGTTTTGTTTGCTTTTGTTTTTTTCCATTTTCTATGTAGTCACTGTATTCGGTAACCTCATTATTATCTTTATAGTAAAACTGGACCCTCAATTACACTCTCCCATGTACTTCCTGTTGGCCAATCTCTCCTTTATTGATATGTCCCTGGCGTCCTTTGCTACTCCTAAAATGATCTGTAACTTACTTAGTGAATATAAGGCTATCTCCTATACAGGCTGCATGGCCCAGATGTTCTTCCTTCACCTCTTAGGTGGAAGTGAGATGATGTTACTTGTAGCCATGGCAATTGATAGATTCATTGCTATCTGCAAACCCCTCCATTACAAAAATATCATGAGCCATCGTGTTTGCATTGGACTTGCACTTCTGTCCTGGACCACTGGTTTTGTACACACTGTGAGCCAAATGGTGTTCACAGTGACTTTACCATTCTGTGGCCCCAATGTTGTGGATAATTTTTTTTGTGACCTACCTCAGGTTATCAGACTTGCTTGCACTGACACTTACATCTTGGAGCTATTGGTCATTGCATTCAGTGGACTGCTTGCTTTGTTCTGTTTCACCTTTCTGATCATATCCTATAGCATCATTCTGATTACTGTCTGGTATCGCTCCTCCACCGGGTCTTCTAAAGCTCTGTCCACTCTCTCGGCCCACATTACAGTGGTAGTGCTGTTCTTTGGACCTTGCATCTTTATCTATATATGGCCATTCAGCAGGGTCTCCATAGATAAGATCCTCTCTGTGTTTTATACAATTTTCACTCCCCTTTTAAATCCAATAATCTACACATTCAGGAATAAAGACATGAGAAAAGCAATAAGAAAAATAAAGAACAAGCATGTGAGTCCCAGATCGACCTTTTAACTGAAACATTACAATCATCAAAAGCATCATCATCATTGTTGCCATCATCATCTTCATTCAAAGATTCTGAGGTATATGATTTCTTATCAAACATAAGTCACATTTTGGCAAATGATAATCCTTCCCTATATTAGCATATATATGCAATAAAACATCCTTAATTATACATCCAAATACAAACCATTCCAATATAATCTCATATATATATATAGTAATTTTCAATTTTTTTCAAAACTAAATGAGATTATAAATAACTATTTACTGAGTTTTAACGATGGATGAGGCACTTAGCACTTCACAATGAAGAAAATAGAGCATATTATTATTCTCGGTAGAAAATCACTATTATAAAATTTAATGATTGCCACATAAATCCCAACTATTATACCAAGAATCGGGTCTAAACTCTAACTTCAAAATCTGTGGTTTTATAATAGATTTTTCTGTCTAAATTTTAATAACTTTCATAAATTTATTTCTTATCCCCTTCTTCACATGTCCTCAATAAATAACTCCAACAAGAGCAAAAAAAATTTCCCATTGACCTGAAAATAAAAAGTCATCAGCCATTTCAGTGCCTCATACCTCTGATTTAATAGAAAAACATATTAGGTAATCTAAAAAGATTTATCCCAATAATCAAGATGTTAATCGACACTAGGATTAGTATTCTTCAAAAGGGTAGGGAAGATAATGTATGAGACTCAAGTGATTCTCTGTGCTGTCTCATAATATTTGCATATCAAGTAATAAAAGTAAATGAAAATGTTTTCCACATTGACTGCATCAACTTACATTTCTACCAACACTGCACAAAGATAACATTCTGTGGTGACCGAGAGTGACTACACTTATCCTGATGGACATAAAGTAATATATAAAACTGCCAAATCAATTTACTGAAACTAATATAATATTGTACATTTATTATACTTAAAGCAAATGAGTATATTTCAGTAAAGTACATAAGAATGACATAACCCAATAGAATTTTAAATTTTATACACTCTACCAAGTTAAGTCTCATCATCATTAGATTTATTAGATGAAAAGAAAAGAAGAAAGCAACTGGCAGTAAAAGAAGACAGCTATGGACGACTGAGTCTCATGACCCATTAGTAATAAAATGATAATTGTCGAAATTAATAATATTTTCCTCCTGAATTATGTATTGGGGTACCTGTGTATTTATAAAGAAATTTCAAATTCCTTTTTTTTCTTTTATTTTTCCTTACCATGAAGATGTTGCTGATTAACTTTACCATTTAGGGATTGTGACTACACTAGAGGAGATCCCAACATGACACTGAAATGCGTATAGGAAGCTATGAGAACTTTTAGCTTTCTATATGGAGAAAAAAGGGGATAATGTCTTAATTTGTATGCAGGATAAACTAATCTTTCAGCTGAAGCAATTATCTTTGATTGGAAATTTAAATAAAGGTGGAGTGGTGTGCATGGATTCTAATCAACAAAGTGGGAAGATGGTTCAGAATATTTCTCTGGTGACTCTGCCCCATAATAGCTTTTCTCTAGTCCTCTCTCTTTAGTAGATAGCTACAAGCCTGAAAATGACTTTTCCTGAACGCCCTTGCAAACTAATTTCTATCAGGTTCTATCAGTGGAAAACACTAACATGATATTGGAAGACAAGAAAAAGGGAGAAGCTTTACATTCTTCTGTTTTGGGCTCTGGCAGCAGGAATATCAGGCAACTGTGGACTCCAGAAATACTTGGGGGACTCAGCAGCATCAGTAACATTGAAGGGTTTAAGGCTCCTAAAGCTTCATCAAGCGCAAGTGCATATTCTTACTCAGTAATGGGATATAGGTTCCAACATCAGTAATGGCAGCACCCTCCCAGGAGCATTTAGGGATTCTGGGTAATGTCTCTTCCTCTTTTGCTCATCCAGTCTTCAAAGTTGTAGTTGTTTACACTTACCCTCAGGAATATCATTTTCTCCTTTCTGCTCCTCATTTCTGAGCTGTGAAATTTTCATTTTCAACTTTCCACTGAGTTGTTCCCTGGGTACCTCAAAGATATCCCAAGCCTAAAATGTAAAAACCAAATCAATTACCTACCTTACCAAAGCTGCTATTTTTCTTGCACCCCTTACATGAGGTAATAAAATCATGTCCAGCTTAATGGTTCAACCTAGAAGCCAAAAATTTACATCCCATTACATATAAATTGGTTCACTTAATGATGTCACACATTCTTCTGAGGTTCTGTTGACTTTCCACATTTTCTTTTTTACTATCTGTTCTTGAGATTGCATAATTGCTACAGATAGATCTTCAACTTCACTGGTTCTTTCATTGACTTCCTATCTATGGGTCATCTCTCTAGTGATTTCAGCATTTGAGTTATTGTACTCTGCAACTCCAGAATCTCCATTAGAAAAACAATGTATTTATAATAGCTACTTTGAAGTTTTTTTTTTCTGATAAGAGAAATAACTGGGTCTGCACAAAAGTAGTTTCTATTGACCTTTTATTTCATATATGGAGCATAATTTTTTTTCTTCACATGTTTCATCAGTTTAGGTTAAAACTGAACATTTAAAAATAATGTATTCTAGCAACTCTGGTTGCTGATTCCTCTCCTTGCCAATGTTGATGTCTTGGAATTGTCTGATAGGTTGGGTGTCTAGTTCCTTGGCTGAAGGAACCCTGATGTTTATAGCCCCTGGAGTGTGTAGCCTCTGATGATCCTGCTCAGGTTTTCATCCTTGTTTTTTTTTTTTTAATTTTATTTTGAGTGAAAAAGCATGAGTGGGGGAAGGGCAGAGAGAGAGGGAGAATGAGAATCCCAAGCAGGCCCCACACCATTAGCACAGAGCCCGATGCAGGGCTCCAACTCACAAACTGTGGGATCATAACTTGAGCCGAAGTCAGATGCTTAACTGACTGAGCCACCCAGGTGCCCCTTTCATCCTTGTTTTTAACCTTGCAGCTTGGTTACCTTTGGAACATTATAAGCCACTTAATGGTCTGGTTTTGCCTCTCATAGGCCAGGTAGAATGTTATCCTTTACTAGTAGTCATGTGTCTGACTTAGAAGCTGCTATCTCAGTTCAGAGAGCGTATATTTTGACCCACATTCAGTCAGAGACTAATAAGTGGATGCTCCCCTCCAATGTTTCCCCAGAGGTGCATAGACTTGGGCACTCACACTGTCTTCCAGATTAATAGGAATTTGTGTGACTTTTTCTAAAGCCTGCCTTCCTAGGAGTTGCCCTTGGTATGGTGTTGCTTATTTTTCAGACAGTATTGGATTAGAGGTGCTCAACCTTCTTGTTTAACAGAGGCTTACACCTTTTATTTATAGATCTGTGTGTGGCTTGTATAATCTTTTCATTTCTGCTCCATACCTTTGTCTGATTTCTCCTAAGCAGATGCAGCCATTGAATGCACACAGCCTCCCTTATCCCCACAGTTGACTGTGATCCCAGTAGGGTTTCTCTTGTGTTTCTCATTTTATTTCTACCCTTTAAACTTCTGTGTGACATACAATGTGGTTTGTTGATACCTGTAGAGTGATGCTATGAGTGCCTTCCCTAACAGCTCTTCACTAAGACCTCCATTGTTTCTGACACTGCATTTTTTTAATAGTTTATTGTCAAATTGGTTTCTATATAACACCCAGTGCTCTTCCCCACAAGTGCCCTCCTCCATTACCACCACCTCTTTTCCCCCTCCCCCTCTCCCTTCAACCCTAGGTTTGTTTTCAGTATTCAATAGTCTCTCAGGTTTTGTGTCCCTCTCTCTCCCCAACTCTCTTTCCTCCTTCCCCTCCCCATGGTCCTCCATTAGGTTTCTCCTGTTCTCCTGTTAGACCTATAAGTGCAAACACATGATATCTGTCCTTCTCTGCCTGACTTATTTCACTTAGCATGACACCCGCGAGGTCCATCCACACTCTCCTCCACTGTTGGTGGGAATGTAAACTGGTGCAGCTGCTCTGGAAAAGAGTATGGCTGTTCCTCAAAAAACTGTCAATAGAACTCCCCTATGACCCAGCAATAGCACTGCTAGGGATTTACCCAAGGGATACAGAAGTGCTGATGCATAGGGGCACATGTATCCCAATGCTCATAGCAGCAATGTCAACAATAGCCAAATCATGGAAAGAGCCTAAATGACAGTACATTTTAAATGGAACTCTCCAAGCTCCATTCCACATAAAGCCAGGTAGAGTTACAGAGCTCTTCACACTAATGGTATGCCAGTCCTTCTATGCAGAACCTGAGTACAACTGTATAGGAGCTGAGGGCAGAGTCAGCAGCCTATTTCTCCCAAATGACATCCCTGCTGTATGAGTGGGAGCAAAGGTGCTGGTCATCCCAAATTTCCCTTCTGGCATGAACTTCCACTCTAAGTTGTAGGATAGGGGTGCTGAGCTGGGAGGGGGCAGCTCTGTCTGGAGTAGGGTTGTGGTTGCTGTTGATTATTATTATTATTATTATTATTATTATTATTATTAATTACTATGGTGAGAATACTTAACATGAGAAGCACCCTTTTGACACATTTTTAAGTACACAATATTGTATTGTTACTCAGAGGGATATTGTTATACAGCAGATCTCCAGAAATAATTAATCTTACTTAACTGAAACTAAGTGAACAGTAACTCCCCATTTACTCTGCTATCAAACCTCTGGCAACCACCACTCTCTGTTTCCATAAGTTTGACTGCTTTAAATACCTTATATAAGTAGAATCTCTGCCCTATAAGTAGGTGTAGAATGGGGAAAGATAGCCTCTTTATTTCCTTGGTGCTCATCTGGAATAGAACTTCTTCAACACTTAAGTACATTCCCTTCAGGGTAAAACCTGAGACCGGAACCCTAGACTGGAAGCTGTGCAGAGAGGGAGTCCCTATCTTCTTGACCATTCCTGCCTAGAGCAGAGTGCCCATGGTAGGGTAGAAAAGGGTTTCTAGAATATGGAGTTGGGAGGGCAGGGAGAGGAGACATAGGATGTGGTGTGGCTTAAATGCTAGATTCACTGTTCTTAAGATTAATTAGTTTTTCTTAAATGATCATTTCTCTATTTCATGTATGTCCTAGGGCAATTTTTGGAGACTTCATATTATTGTTCTCTATAAGTTTCACTAGCCAAGTGTATGTTATGATGGAGAGAGAGTCCACCAGCATCTCTCCTTTTGTTGGAGAATCCAACACTTTGCCAGTCCAAAAGTCCCTACCTCATTTTATTCTGATGTAGAAAATCAACAGATAATACTATAAAACACACCACTTACCCTGTTCAATGCATTATCAATCATGTATATTCTGTTACCGAAGTTTCACAATTCTACCTGATAATTTAATCTATACGTCTTTTCCATCACCCTCCAAGACCCTCTAGGTCAGACTTCCAATCATTTCAAACCTATTGTATTAAAACAACACACTAATTGCTTCACAGTGCTACCACCATCACTCTGTGAAAATTCAATTCTCTTCAGTATCTAATTTACCATTTCAGTAGCTCCTCATTAACTACAGAATATATTCTAAACTACTTTGATTTTAAGGCCTTCAAAGTTCTTATTCTATCCCAGCTTTCTGTCCTCATCAAAAATTCTCCCCTCTTCACAGTCCAAGCTATCATATACTTCAAACATACTTGCTATTTTCTGTTCACTTAGTATATCAGAATATTCTGTGCTTCCATATTTCCCTACATATGATTATCTCTGCCTAGATTTCTCTTCTTGCTTCTTTGTCAGCCAATCAATATTATCATTAAAGACAGTTGCCTCTTTGGGGATAGGTACCTCTTTTAGGAGAAATTTGCAAACTCTATAAAACAAACTGTGATTCATTGCATGCATATTATCACACTTAGTGATAGATTATTTGGGATCAGTATTGAATAATAAGATTCTGAGACTCTTGTGGACAGACAGGTTCCTGACATATAGTATGGGCCCAAGAAAGTTGGAGACTTGCTGAGTTCAATATTGATTTCAAGGCCTCACTTTAGCCCCTTGAGAACTAGTTGCAAATAAAGAGTTTCCTTATTTCTTAGAGCAACATCTATACTATAAGTATTTATGCTTCTAGAAAACAAATTTGAAGTTAGAATACCTAAATTTTGTCCCCAAAATTTTCTTTAGAGGGAATTAAATGACAGTATATTCAACACTAGAGAGTTGAAGGATTTAAGGGAACAGAAAGCAAATTCACTCAAGAAATCAACAAAAAGAAATCAAATTAAGGGTAGAAATGAATGCTAATTACAAACTCTGCCACCATGGAATATACAGTAAAGTAATATAAATGAGAATATTAAACATTTGCGGACAGGGAAAGAATATGTCAAGAATCATAGAATTTTACCCTGGCCAATAACATTGGGTTAATATTTAAACAAAGAGTAAACAATTATTAGTGTGGAAAATACAGGACCTAGAAGAGTATCAATTGGGTCAGAACCCATTGTTGAGCCAAAAGAGAAGATTGATTTAAGCAGTCATTAGAAGTTGTTTAAACCCATTGTCCCAAAGGAGAGAGAATACATTTTAAGGTGGCTGTAACCAATTAATCAAGCACAGGGCAAGAGATGTGAGCATCTACTTACGTTTCTTCTAATTGGAAAAGATAAGTAAGTTTTACCAGGATTTAATACTCATATTTTTTGTACTCTAAATTAATCTGTGTAATACCTTGTCACATTACATATAATACTTAAAGTTGTCTGAAAACAAAGGAGTTAACTGAAAGAGAGTTAGAACAGTTATTTGCTTTGAACACATATGTATTACAGTTTAGGTGTGCCAAAACAGAAGAAGGGGATACTTAAAGTTTATGTTATTTTATTTTAACTTAACTTGTTTTCCAAAATGTTATAAGGGGCTTAAATAGATTTATACCAATTAGCCTTGCACTGAAGATAATTCTAATTTTCAAACTCATATAAATGGTGATAAAATAATAGAGTTGACAATTTTACCTATAATATGAAATCTTGCCAACTAAATCACAAAGTAAGAGAATGACAAGCTATCATAACTGATAATAAACTAAGAACATATTAAATTATTAAGAAACATTATTTTATAATATAGATTTATGTCCATTATTATAAACAATGAACTTGACAATGTATACCATACCTTGATACATTAGCTAATGATTACAATTAAAAAAACATATGTATAGATATATAAATCAATACATAAACAAAATAAAACTTTATAATTTTTGCAGTATTAATGTTCACAGGATAATAAATGAAATGCTTTAAATTTCTCAATAAATGTAATAAAAAGTGTTATGAGAGTTTCTTACTAATAGCAAAAGAACCAAAAGCTCATTTCTGCCTGATAGTTAATGGCTAAAATGAGCAATATGACAATAAATAAAATATGTTTTTTTATCAGTAAACGGTAACAAAAAGTACAGAGAAACAATTTTCTTTTTTTATTCATAGTTTATTGTCAAGTTGGTTTCCATATAACACCCAGTGCTCTTCCCCACAAGTGCCCTCCTCCATGACCCCTTCCCCTTTCTTCCTCCCCCTTCAGCAGTCAGTTTATTTTCAATATTCAAGAGTCTCTCATGATTTGCCTCCCTCCCTCTCCCTATCTCTTTTTCCTCCCTTCCCCTCCCCATGGTCCTGTGTTAAATGATTTTCAATGATTTGGAAATCTAATGATTTGTAATAAAATCAGTTATGTCCTATAGAGAGGAGTTTTGCTTTACACAAAAGTATCAATGATTTTTAAATTTGTATATGAAAAAGTCTCCTCAACTGTAATGACTCCTATACTATGACAAAAATCTACATTAAGCCATGAGTTAAGTGGTGAATTTGACAGGAGTTAAATAGACTTTAACATAAGTGAAAATATCAGCCAATTTGAAAATTATTAATGACATATTTTTTGGCAAGTTATTTAAACAGTATTTGAAGACTGGGGTGCAAAGTACACCAAGGCTATCAATTATTATTAATTGTGTAAAAGAAACACCTTGCATAACAAGAATTTACTATTATATTGTATTATTAAACTATTTTGTGCTATATAGTTTTAAAAAATCTCATAGCAAGGTACTTAAATTTAAAAAATAATTGAAATTTCAGTGAGCATAAAAAAAGTTATACTAACAATGTATAATGCCTCTTTTTAAAATTTAAATTCAAGTTAGTTAACAACAGTGTGTCTTAGCTTCAGGAGTAGAACCCAGTGATTCATCTCTTACATATGACACCCAGTGCTCGTCCCGAAAAGTGCCCTCCTTAATGTCCATCACCCATTTTAGCATAATTACTTTAAATTTTCTACTTCCTGAATATATTAATATTGTACATATTATATGCTGTCAATAGTAAATTTAATACCTACAGAGATCTATTTTCATGCTGGGGATGTTATGCTCAGATAAGTCTTAGATTATCCATCTGAAAAATTACCCAGTTGTTAGAAGGAAGGTAAGGGGAGAGCCTGAGGTAAAATGAAGAAAAGAAATTGTCCACTAATTCAGAGATGTCTACCATTCCTATAGCATAACTAATCAGCCAATACTCTCATATCCATTGTAACCAAGCTAATGCCCAGAGAGAATGACAGCATGTGGCACAGCCAGAAATTAAGTGTAAACATCTCTCCTGGTCATGCTAGGGCAGCAGCCTCAATGTCCTAACAACTCCCACTGAAATTTGGATTCCCAGAGCTCCAATAAATCTGCCTGCAAAGTGATTCACATCTTATAAAAGAACCAGAAAATAGTATATACATTCATAATACAGAGCATCACAGACAGTGAAAAGCAGATTTTTCATTTCGAATAACCCCTTGAACACATTTTTCTTCATGCTGTGCCTTTAGAGCAGGTAAGTGGAAATATCATAGAGAGCTAATTCAATAGAGGGTTAATATACTGAAGATGGTAGTTTAATTTTGTGTTGGCTGGAAGGCAAAGGCTGTGGCTTTTAAGACATCAAACACTTTCTCCCTGGGAAATCACATTACTACTTCACAATGACTTATGACCAAGAGTTTCCATACAAATTTATGAAATATATGCTCTCAAAATGATACTGAAGAGTAAAACTTGGCAATAGGTGCTCAGTGATTAAAAATGATGACTAAAATTAAGAAAAGTAAATTGTGAGCATCTAGATAACTCATACTGTTACTAAAAACAAGGTAATAGCTGGAAACTCAATTTTTTCATAGAAATATTTTTATTTTCATCATTTTAGGTACTGAAAGAACATGTAAATAAGCACATCTGAGTGAGGGCTGGAGAAGGAGCTGGCAAGGGAGAATTAGTGACCAGAACTAGATAGGTAGAACATTTCTGAATAAACTGACCATCAGGCCATAAATGCAAATGAGATCTTAGGAAAAAGAAGTCCTTAAAAGAAGTTCATATGCAAGTAAATGAAGGAAAATGTGAATAATTTAGGAAACGCACAGGAGTAGTCTAAACAGTAGGAAAATATCAAGAAAACCATTTAACAAAAAGAGAATAGTGAGTTTCCAAATATAAAAGCCAGTCAACAATATAAATTCAAATAGGGGACATTAAGAAATTTAAAAATTAAGTCATATCAGATCTGCAGTTATGTCATTGACTGCCTCAGAGTGAACTATATTTGAATACAACAAATGGATAGAACCAGAAAACTATTGAAAAATACTAATCTAATATAGTAAAGATACATGTACTTAAGAATAAAAGTAAAAAATGTATAATCATTTGAGTTTTATTGAATGTAACTCATATAATATGAAATTAACCTGTTTAAAATACACATTTCAACAACTATTACCATTTGCTCATAGCTATGCAACCATCATCACCATCTTATTTTAGATCATTTCATCACTATAGAAGAAAACTCATGTCCATTTACATGCACTCCCCAGCTCAAGGTGACCACTTTGTACTGATGTACTTTCTGCGTCTACAAATTCGTATTTACCAAATATCTCATATAATAAAATCATACATGTGGCCTTTTGTGTCTTATTTCTTTCACTTAGCATGTTTTTGAGGTCCTTTACTTTAGCATAAATACTTCAGCATAAGTATACATAATTTTTGAAAACATATAATTAGTCAGGATTAAAATTTTTATTTTTTTCTTAAAGTACCTATAATGAAAGGAGAAGGAGATACTTATATAAATCAATTATTTTTATATTAAGTAATATGTATTGTATACACATGAGCAAGAGAAGAAATGCTTATATCCAAATACTTAAGAACACAAGTCTTAGCTTGCTTCTTTCCTTTTTTTTTTTTTTTAAGTTTGTTTATTTGAGAGAGAGTAAGTGGGGAGAGACAGAGAGAGACAGAATCCCAAATAGGCCCTGTGCTGTAAGTGCAGAGCCCAAACATGGGGCTCAAACCCACAAACTGTGAGATCATGACCTGAGCCTAAACCAAGAGTTGGATGCTTAACTGATTGAGCCACCCAGATGCCTCTTTACTTGGTCCTTTATTAATGGGTTTTTATATGGGAAATTCTCAGGATTGTAATCTTAGATTTACATGAATGATTCAGATTTAGCACATGCCATCTCTGTGCTCACTCTGTGCCTGGCCTGGAGCTTACACATACACCATGTCACCCAATACTACATCTCTTTAGGGACCTACAGTAAAGACTTGGGAAATTTACTTAATTATGTCAATCTATATTTTTCATTTACTAAATAAGATCTGTGGAATAAATGATTACAAACTTCCCTCCCAGCTCTGCTATATAATTGTTCTACTATCAATTTCCTCAAAAGTACATCATAAATGAGGGAAAGTTAACTATAATAAAATGTGCAATTGCTTATTAAAGAGGAAGGAAATTTTTCACTAATAGAATCCCTCTCTAAACTATATAATTTATTTTTTTCATTGATATTCCCTTTACATACTCCTCCCCCCCAGTCTTCAATTCTTAACTTTATTAAGTAACTTTGCTTACCCAGGAAATTCTGAAATAAATTCTCTTGTAAAAATGGGATCACTGGTTCAAAATGCCTCAATCCTATTTTCTCCAGTGGTTAAACCTACACAAAGCTATGAAACTGATATCACAATTGAGAAGAAGAATTTCTGATGGAAGATTATAATTTCCCCTAGAGAGTCTCATTAGCTAGAAGTCTATACAAGTATCTGCAACATAGCGCAGAATTCTGAACATAAGTGAAATGGGACACCGCTCTTTATTTGACTTAAAAGGTAACTGGGCAAATTGTACAGGGGTCCACAGGAAGACTATACTGATAAACTGAAGAAAGATAGATGACAGAGAACATAATGGCCTCCTAGCAGCAGAGAATTATCAGATTCTCTCCAGATAAGCCTTCTGAGGTATAAAATATAAAAGTGCAGCAAGACAGAATTTACCAAGGTTTAGTTTAAGATGAAAAAGAAAAAGAAGAAAAACTACAAAAATATAGGAAAGAGTAGTAATTTCAATATCTGATTTAACAAAGAACTCCTGTTCTCTCTTGAAAACAGTCACACTGAGTCTAATCGTAAGATCATCTGCACAGTAAGAGTGCTGAATGGATAAACTACCTGAAGAACGGAAAGATACCAGGTGCTGAGGTATGAGGCATGAGTGGTAGGGGAGTCCCCAGAGTGGTGAGGCTAGGATGAGAAAATCACCTGCAGGACACAGAGAATAAGGGAGAATAAGGATCAATGGACAAAGGGGGGTAAACTCATGAAAAACATTTTTAAATAATCCTGAGGTAACATTCAGATTTTGTCATAAAGCAAACCCGCATTTTGAAGCTGCAATTATTTTTCTTCTCTTAGAAGTTATATATTTCTTGGGGCGCCTGGGTGGCTCAGTCAGTTGAGTGTCCGGCTTCAGCTCAGGTCATGATCTCACAGTTTGTGGGTTCGAGCCCCGCGTCGGGCTCTGTGCTTGACAGCTCAGAGCCTGGAGCCTGCTTCCGATTCTGTGTTTCTCTGTCTCTCTGCCCCTCCCCTGCTTGCACTATCTCTCTTGATCTCTCAAAAAAAATTTAAAAAAAGAAGTTATATATTTCTTTATGTTCATAATTCAAATTTTTATTATTTTTTTTACTGAGAATGAGATTAAATAGCCAATACACAGCATAACAAGGCAAGAGAGAAGCTGTGAAAGGAAGAAAAGGCCTTGTATATTTGTAACCGTAATGGCACTTCTTTCCTGCTTTTTGTTTTTTGTGGTTTTGTTGCTGTTCGCTCAAGTTTTTATTTAAATTTTAATTAGTTAACAGGTAGTGTAGTGTTGGTTTCAGTAGTAGAATTTAGTGATCACTTCAATACAACACCCAGTGCTCATCACAAGTGCTCTCCTTAATACCCATTCCTCCATCAACCCTCAGTTTCGTTTCTATAGTTGAGTCTCTTATGTTTTGCCTCTCTCTCTTTTTTTCCCCTTTCCCCTATGTTCAATTGTTTTGTCTCTTAAATTCCACATTTGTGTGAAATCACATGGTATTTGCCTTTCTCTGACTGACTTACTTCGCTTAGCATAATAAACACTAGCTCCATAAGAACAGGTATATTTATGTTAAGTATAGAACTAAGGAAATAGGTTTTAAAACTTGCTAGGGAAAGGAAGGAGAGGAATGAGAGAAACAAATGCTGGGAAAGCTAGCAACATGAATGCAGCTATCCCTCTCAAGTAAAATGAAAGGGCAAAATAAAGCTGAAATTTAGGCTTTATTTGTATTAACTGCATTATGCTTAAATATATTAACTTCATATCCAAGTTTCTCTATTGTCAATGTATAAAGGGGCATGAAATTCAAGTATTCATCCTTAATTGTAGCCAGCATATTCATTTCATCTGATAATCATCAAGATGGGTCATTATTCCAAAGTGCATCTAACTATTAAAATTGCTGTCATAAAGGTCTCCAAAGCAAAATTCCTGCTCACTCACCTGATTAACACAGCCCTTCAAAGAGGGCACAGGGCGTGGCTGTCCTCTGTGTGCTCCTCCAGACCCATCGTCATCATTCAGCATCCGCTCTGTGTCCTGCTGGAGGTTGACCTACAAAAACATCATTTTCATCTTTATTTTCCCTAATTTGTATGTATTGTTCAGTTCTTTAAAATATCTAAGGTAGGAAATCAGTTGAGGGAATTAAGTTTGGATAATGGTGATATGTACTCTGACAACGGCCTTAGTAGAAATAAAAACAAGAACATTATAGATTATTGGAAAAAAGAGAACAGACACTTCCTATGAATCTTCATATTTGAATTTAGTCCCTTTTCTAAATATACCACTCCTCCTACTCATTGTTCTTTATTCTCTTCTTCCTATAAATCCTCACATATTCTCTGAGGCTTGTTCTTGTATTAACTACGGGGATTATTTTTAACTTTTAAGTGTTTTGAAGACAATACCAACCAAACTTAAAGCTGTATCGAAAAGCATTCCTGGGAATTGGTCTCCATTCATTTTTTAAGTTTATTTATTTATTTTGAGAGAGAGAGAGACAGAGGGAACATGTGGGGAAGGGGCAGAGAGAGAGGGAATCCTAAGCAAGCTCCACACTGTCAGCATGGAGTCCAATGTGGAGCTCAAACTCAGGAACCCTGAGATCATGACCTGAGTCGAAATCAAGAGTAGGATGCTTAACTGACTGAGCCACCCAGATACCCCTGGTCTACATTCTTATAAAATTCTTACAATATGTTACATTTACCATGTACTAAATTAAGTATTTTTTATTTGGTTTATTGCTATTTTTTGCTTGATAGTTATGTATCTTTAGATTGTCTCTAGACATAGGGCATTCATTCATTCTATAAGAAAATACAATGTAATTAGCTGTAACACAAAAGGATTCCAACATACCTGCTGAATCATATCTCCTAAGTAAATCACATGGAACATATAAATTCAATCACTACTTGACAACTACACCATAAAAATATATTCCTTTAATTTTGTAGACAATTATGTATATTGGTATGAGGTCAAATTCAGGCATGAGACTGACTAGGATTGAATATCAGCTTTGACTTTGTTAGCTGTGTACCTGTAGGTCATTAAATACTTCTATGCCATTGTTTTCTTATATGCAAAATAAGCATAATCATAATATTTACCTCATGGGATTCTTATGAGCATTAAATGTGTTAATATATATGAAACACTTAGAACACAGTAATACTTAGCACATACTAATAACTTAATAGTTATTACTTATCACTTTAGATCATATGAACAATGTCTAAAAAGCTGAGTAAAGACAATTTAGTATGACACACTACAACCAAAAAAAAATCTATATGCTAGAGTTGAATCATTTTACTATTTACCTCTTAACCATCATTTACATAATTTACACAGAACACCCACACTTCTCACTGTGAACAACAGTAATACAAGGAATTAGGAAAATAATTTCATAAATATCTCAGGGTGAATCCATGCTTCATGAAATTCTCAGCATACTACACAACAAAAACTAAAGAGCAAAATTATTTTTAATTAATTAAAAGATTTTCTTCCATGTATAAATTAGCCTCTAAGGGTGTGTGTGTGTGTGTGTGTGTGTGTGTGTGTGTGTGTGCTTTCTTCATTTATTTCAGAAATATAGAATAACCTTAAAAAATGATTTCAGTGATACAGGACAGCACAATTTCCTCATCTTCCAATCTTCTATATTCCTTATATATTGTTTTAACACAATCTCAAGAGGTGACAGAAAATTGTGGTAATAAAAGGCAAAATAAATGCTAACGTAACTACTTATCCAATTTTTCCAAGTGAGCAAATTAGTGACAGTCAAGATTGATAAAATAGTATCATGTGCTAAAATAAAACAATAGAAAATAACACTTCTACTCATACAAATGCTTTTTAATTGCTGCATACTATGAAAATATTGTTTCAGAGTGATATGACCCATAAAATAATTTCAAATTATAGATAGCAATGCCAAAATATTTATGAGTATGTATTCTCATAACACCAACAATTTTCATCAATTAGTAATAAGAAAACATCAGTGCTAACTATGGCTTTATTACTTTTTTTATTCTCTTTGTGTAAAAGAACTTCTGGAGCCTTTCTGAATCAAGTAAATGGATCTTAAAAATGGATCTGTAGTGACTGAGTTTATTTTACTAGGATTTTCTGGACAATGGGAACTTCAGATTTTCTTCTTTGTAGCATTCTCCTTAATCTACAGTGCTACTGTGTTGGGGAATATTCTCATTATGGTCACAGTGACATTTAGTTCTACCCTTCATTCTCCCATGTACTTCCTCCTTGGAAACCTCTCTTTTTTGGACATGTGTCTCTCCACCGTCACCACGCCCAAGATGATCACAGACTTGCTCAGTGAACACAAGATCATCTCCATACAGGCCTGCATGACCCAGATGTTCTTTATGCACTTCTTTGGGGGTGCTGAGATGACTCTTTTGATAGCCATGGCCTTTGACCGATATGTAGCCATATGTAAACCCCTGCACTACAGGACAATCATGAGCCACAGGCTGCTGAGTGGGTTTATGATACTTTCATGGATAATTGGTTTTATACACACCATGAGCCAGATGGTATTAACAGTCAACTTGCCTTTCTGTGGTCCCAATGTCATAGATAATATATTTTGTGACCTTCCCCTTGTGATTAAGCTTGCTTGTATGGAAACATATATGCTGGAATTATTTGTCATTGCTGATAGTGGGCTGCTCTCATTCATCTGTTTCATCCTCCTTCTTGTCTCCTACACTGTTATCCTGATCACCGTACAACAAAGATCATCCGGAGGTCTCTCCAAGGCACTGTCCACACTGTCTGCACACATGATTGTGGTCACTCTATTCTTTGGACCTTGTATTTTTATCTATGCCTGGCCATTCAATAGTTTTGCAGGCAATAAAGTTCTTGCTGTATTTTACACTGTTTTCACACCCTTCCTAAATCCTATTATTTACACCCTGAGAAATCAGAAAATGCAAGAGGCCATGAGGAAATTACAGTTCAAAAATGTTATCTCCACACAGAACTCCTACTAGACTTGAACACTATATATATACTTTGAATTGTTAAATGTTTATTTTTATCCGAGAGAGAGAGATAGAGAACATGAGTGGGAAAGGGACAGAAAGAGTAGGATACACAGAATCTGAAGCAGGATCCAGGCTTTGAGCTGTCAGCACAGAGCCTGATGCGGGGCTCAAAACCATGAACTGTGAAGTCATGACTTGAGATATTCAACCAACTGAGCCACCCAAGCATCCCAGTTGAACCCTATATAATTAACACAACTTCCAAATACTATGATAACGTAATTTGAATAGATTCTATATAATACATGGGTTCACTCTTATATTAAAGTGACCAGTGCAGAACCATAACCAGTGCAGAAAATAAAATATTTTAATTCACAATTTACTGCTGTTAAAATACATAATGATGAGTGACCTACAGCAAAATAGACATTTGAAATCATCAAGCACTTTTCCATAGATATTCAATATATACTTATTAGTGAAGACATAAATATGAAAAACATATGGTGAATACTAATAGAGATTACTTTAATAGATACAGATTATTAATAACATTCATAAACTTCCAATATCTTTAAATGAGGGGGCAGTACAGATCATGATTGAAATAATGTGAACACTGGGTAAAAACATGCAGGTAATCTCTTGATGCAATGACACAAAAAAATAAGAATAAATAATTAAATTTATTTATTATATTAAATGAATATAAAATGCCAGAGAGAATGTGAGATACCATGGGGAAGAATCCAACATAAGGACAATTTCAGTAGAACTACATAATTAAATTTATTTATTATATTAAATGAATATAAAATGCCAGAGAGAATGTGAGATACCATGGGGAAGAATCCAACATAAGGACAATTTCAGTAGAACTACATAAAGCATCCTTGAAACCAAATGCTTGCAGAAATATCCTAAGTATACACAGTTGACTTTCAAACCTCAATAAATAAAAAGAGGAGCATATATTTTGATCTTATGCAATATATCATATTTTTCATTTCATATATATTTTCATTCCAAATGCTTTACATAAAACTTCACTTAAATTTGCCTCTGATAAGTTTGCAATCCTTGTTGCGATTATCAGCTAATCTGATTTGGTTGTGAGTGTTGAGCAGGAGGTCAGTGCATGCTAAATTGGGAATCCATACTCATTGATAGTAATCTTAAGTATTCTCTCCCAATTAAGACGCCAACATTTCTTGCTTCCTCTAGGCAACAACTTTCTGTTGATCCTAAACCACTGCATAAATTCTTTCCTCCATTGAATGCACTCTCTACAAGCATCCAGAGAGATATGATTAAAATGCAGTTCCCAATGTTTCTTCCCTGGCTAAAATTATTTTGTGCCATTAAGACACAAGTTCGCATCCTTAACTGCCCTTAAAATCCCAGCCTGTTTCTGGAATTTTGCTCTAATCTACTTCTTTTCATAATATTACATTCACACTGACTGTCTTTCAAATTTTCCAAGTTATCAGGCATCTTAATTTAGGACTATTTCCAGGCTGTTTCCTTTGTCTGCAATAACCTTCCATCACTTCTACAGCCAGCTAACTTCTTCCTAGAGTACAGAACCTGGACACAATATTACATTTTAGAATACCTCTCCTATATATCCTTGGCCAGTTTAGATTTCTTTATTTTACTAATTTATAACATGCTGCAATTTCTCTCCTTTGCACAAGTTATGGCAATAATGAGTTGTATATTATAGGTTAATGTTAGTTCTGTCTTAAGTCACTAGATTCTATGTATCTCCAGTATCTAGTATGTACATTGGCTCACAGAAGTTCATACATACGTACCGAATGAATAAAGAAATGATGAAATAACTATATTCTAGCAGTTATTTGACCGACACTTAAGGAATACATGCACTTCTACTGTGAGATATTATCTGTTGAAAAATTAGAGTACCTAAGGGCATATATTGCTCATATATTTTAGTAAGGTAATTACAGGGATGAGAGCCTTGTAATTAAAGAAAAGGAACATGAAATACATGAAGAATTTTAGGCAAATGTTAGAGAATAAAGCAAGTTTAGAACATTTGCTACAAAAATTGCATTCAATTCTATTTCTACACAGTAAACATAAAATCTCAGTCTTACACTATAGCACACCTTATATTAGACAAATCATAGCCATTTATAAAGTAAAACACACATCCAGTGGTGGATGGGAATATACTCCAACTAATTAAACATTACATGAGACTTTTGTGTCTGTAGTGGAGCACACTCAAAATCCCAAGTCCCTCTGGTTACAAAACATCTAAGACTGCTAGAATCATCTAAAATAACAATTAAAATCAATTTTTAAATGTTAAAAAAAGGTTTTAAAAGAAAGTAAACAAATCATATCTGAGGCCCAATATGAAGCTTGAGGTTCATTCCAGGAGTATAAACCAGCACTGAAATATTGCACACTCTGAGAACATTTACTGAATACTATTGCCTAGAGAGTCTATGATTTTGAGACAGTACTGTTGGGCTTTGGGCCCAAACAGGGATGGAGACACACTGGAGGTCATGCGGAGTGCTCAGATTCTGAAAAAGAGAGATTATTAAAAGAAAACTTGCCTACTGGAAGCCAAAAGCAGTAAAAAGATGTTACCAACGCTTGAATCTGGATGTAGATGAAGATAAATGTGCCAGTCGCAAAGATTGGGTTTGCTGTCATATTCTTTGTATGTTCCCATATATCAAAGTGAGAATTTTAACTCACTACTTAAGAATTGTAGGCTCAAGCATTTGCAAAAGTAAACACAAATATTCACTGAAAACCAAAATGTTTCTTGAAAACTGTCTACATTGAATTCTCAGAGAAAGGTTTTACAAATAAAAACTCACAATCAAAAATCACAAAAGAAAGAAACAAAAACATCCCAGCAAACATGATAGTCAGGAGAAAGTGAAAAACAATCATGAAATGGGGAAAAAATTTTAGAAATTACGGATCTGATAAAGGATATGGGTACAGAATACATAAAGAACTCTTACAATTCTAGAATTGAAAGACAAATAACTCAGTTAACAAGGGGCAAAAGATCTAAGGAAAAAGGTCCCCAAAGAAGATATACAAATGGGCAATAAGCACATGAAAAGATGCTCAACATCATTAACTATACAACTATTGGAGCTATACAATGAAAATCACAGTAAGATACCATTTCACACCAAGATGGCTATAATCAAAAAGTGAGTTGAGAACAGAGAGCAGTCAGAACCTCATACATTGCTGGTGGAATGTAAAATGTTGAGACCATTTTGAAGAGAATTTTAGTAGTTCCTTGGAATATTAAACATAGAGTTACCATGTGATCTAGCAATTTCACTTTGAATATGTGTATACCAAAGAAATGAAAACACATGCCCACACAAAAAATTGAATATCAAGGCACCTGGTGGCTCAGTCAGTTAAGCGCCTGACTTTAAGTTTCAGCTCAGTTTATGATCTCAGGCATAGGGAGTTCAAGCTCCAAGTTGGGCTCCATGCTGCTGGTGAGGAGCCTGCATGGGAATCTCTCTCTGTCCTTCCCTGGGTGGCATGCTCTTTCTCTCTCTCAAAATAAATAGATAAGCTTTAAAAAACAAAAGACTAAACATGAATGGTGACAGAAGCTTTATTAATAATAGTTACAAATTTTTAAAACCCAAATGTTCATCAACTGATAGATAAACCAAAGGTGGTATATCTATAAAATAAAATATTATCTGATGATAAGAAGGAATCGAGTACTGATACATGGTATAACATGCATGAATCTTGAAAAATTAGGCAATCCAAAAGAAGAGGCACAGAAGACCACATATTGCATTAAGTCCATTTGTATAAAGTGTCCACAATAGGCAAATTTTTAAAGGCCCAAAGTAGATTGATGGTTACCTGGATGTGGGGAAAGATGAACAAGGATGTGGTCTTTTGTGACTGGTGTCTCTCCTTCAGCCTAATGTTTTCAAGAGTCAACCAGATGCCAGCATGCATCAAAGCGTGAATGCTAACAGCTACATCAGCAACATGGCAGAGTAGGAAATCCCTCCTTACCACTACAAACAAACTTCAATTTATGGAAAAATTCCTTTGGAGAAAAATAAAAAATGAAGTGAAAGTCTCCTGCACCGCCAGGAGAATGCAAAACTAGGTGCACTGAAGCAATTAAGGAGTTTCAGGACACCCTCTAACCAGAGGTTTTCCCCGTCACAGTGGTCAGTGTCATATGATCAAGAGAAGACACTCCAAGCTTCACTGAGAGAGGGACTTGATTCATATGTTCAGTGCCCCAGCTTTCAGAGGGGCCTCCCTGAGGACTAGATTGTGTTTTGGCAGTCTTGGAGCTCTGACAGGTCTGGCAGAGTCTAGCTGCCTGAGGGAGAACAGGGGCAGTAGCTCAGGCTAGTAGATCCCATTGATCTTCCTTACTGTTCAGCACAAAGTGAGCACATTAAAAAAATTCCCAGCTTTCAGCTTCTCCCAGGAAAACTTCTCCCTAACTTCTCAGGCTTCACAATGAACTAGCATCTCTATCACTAGTCCCAAAGCTCTAATGGTTCTAGTATAGTTTAACCAGCTGGGGGAGAATGGAGATACAGCTTGGGCTGATAGATGCCAGAGCTTTCCCTACATACTCCTCCAAGCTCTGCACACAGTGAGAAAACAAAAATCATTGCCAAAAGCAGCCTTCTTCCTTGGGAGAGAAAATGTTGCAGAGCACCCCCCTTGAAACCCTGGCCAGGCTTATTAGTGGGGATCACTTCCTGTACAAGACCAATCTGCGAAGACTGAGAGAGGTGCCCATGTTGTCCAGTGTGCAGACACCAACACAAAATACTGAGGAAAGTGGAGAACCAGACCAAATGTTCTAAACAAAGGAACAAGATAAATCCTCAGGAATTAACCTTAATAAAATGGAGGTTATGATTTGCCTGACAGAGAATTAAAACAACTCTCATAATGATGTTGCTCAAGGTCAGGAGAATAATGTGTAACTTCAATACTCCCTTTTAAAGTCCTGTGACTCCTGCTCATACCTGAAAGCTCATCCTTGAACTTGTTTTCATGTAGGTCTCTCTCCTCTTTCATCAGGCCCAGTGTCCCAAGAGTCACTCTGGGATTTTAGTTATCTGCCTGGAGAGTAACTTAAGTCAGGCCTACAGGGTCACCTGCTGCCTTATAGAAGAAAAGGGTCTGAAACTTCCATTAGCAAGAGGAAGTTCTAGCTCTTAGTAAAATGAAGGAGTCTGCAGAGCCAAAGTCTTCAGGGGCATTTTTCCAGATGAACTCATGCCAGATTTTAGCATTCTAGATTTTCCCTCTAGTGTCTTGACCTTACCATAACACACATGCCTTGCCTAGGTGTTTATATTTTGTTTGAGTTGTGTCTGTTAGATCTTCAGTCTACTCTTTGTCTAAGGTATTCCTAATATAGGAGAAAAGGATTTCTTTGTCAGCTACAAAAGAGTTATTTAGGTCTCTACACTTAAAACTGCTTGTTCTGGTCTTCCGTGTATTATTCCAAGGCACCAGTACAACTTAGCAGTAAGGAAACAATTCCTAACTTTCTAGGAATTTTTCTCTCCTTATTTTACAAATGACTGAATGTGTAGTACACCTGGGTGGCTCAGTCTGGTGGGCATCCAACCTCAGCTCAGGTCATGATCTCACAGCTGGTGGGTTCAAGCCTACATCAGGCTCTGTGCTGACAGGTCAGAGCCTGGAGCCTGCTTCAGATTCTGTCTCCCTCTCTCGGCCCTCTCCTATTCTCTCTCTCTCTCTCTCTCTCTCTCTCTCTCTCTCTCTCTCTCTCTCTCTCAAAAATAAATCAACATTAACTCACACACACACACACACACACACACACACACACACACACACTACTGAATGCCTGAATCATTCACCTGTAATAGCATTCCTTTTCCACAAGATGTTCCTGAAATCCTTAGCTTTTTGTTTGTTTTTTTGTTTTGGTTTTTTTTTTAAGTAGGCTCCAAGCTCAGTGTGGAGCTTGAACTCATGACCCTGAGAAAGAATTCTTTGCTCCACTGACTGAGCCAACCAGGGAGCCCACCACCACTGAAGTCTTGAGCAATCAGACATTTCTATAATGCCAGCACTTGTCTGGGTCCCGAACACCACTTGTAAGAGTCCTATTTGCACACCAGGCAGTGAATAAATCAACCACACTCCCCATTTATAACCTGTTTTCTCAGACCATTCCCAATACTAATTATGTTAGTTTAGGTCATCTAAGAAGTAGATACCATATGGGACTGAAGTACATTCACAGTGGAATGCTAAAACATTTTTAAATTACTACATGCAACAACACAGATACAGCTCTAAAGCATTATGTTCGTCAGGAGACACTCCAAACAAAAGAGTACATACTGTAAGATTTTATTTAAATGAAATTTAAAAATATATAAAACTGATACTTAGTGACAGAAATGACAACAGTCCTTAGCTCTAATGATGAATATTTACTGCAAGGGGAGGCAAGGGAAATTTTTGTGAATATTTACTGCAAAGTGGCCCAAGGGAAATTTTTGTGTGATAAATGTTTTCTAATTTGATAAGTGAAGTAGCTTCATAGATGCACAGACAGGGAAAAAAATTCAATCTATAAATTTAAGATTATTTCATCTTAACACCTGCAAGATATTTCTCATATCATAAAGGGAATTAAAAACAGGAATTGGTTACCAAAAAATTAATAAATAACAGAAACAAAGTGGTTTAAAGTAGGAATTCAGAGAGTGTCCTATCAATGTGGGAAACAAAGGCAGAGGAAATGGTAGGTAAAACTAAATTTCCTTATAACTTGCAGCCCATTGACAAATACTTGAGGCTGGCAGAGTGAAACTTTTTTCCAGGAACCCCCTACTGTCCTAAAGCTAATGGTTTGCTAGAGGAAAAACAACCTTAGAGTGACAATAGCTAGGCCTCCAGTATCTCAGAAATCTTCTTTGCATATGAAAATCTCACTGGAAACTTCCCCTGAACTTTACCTCCCCCAACTCCAGAGTATATAACCAGTCTCTCCTCAGGGTCCCCGGCATCTCTTTCTGCCCAAGGGTCCTGTTCACGTGCTTTAATAAAATCACTTTTTTGCCCCAAATATGTCTTCAAAAATTATTTCTTGGCAATCAGCTCTGGACCCCCTGAGCCTCACTATCACCCCTAAAAACATCATCATTATCACCAGTATTGGTAATAAAAGAAAATGCTTTGACATATTGTGGAAACAATTTTAATTATCATAGAGCAATACCTTGCTTTTTTTCTTACCAGAAACCTTTTCTTTTTCCTCCCTGTGGAGACTCTAGCCAGATCTAAGTCCTTACAGCCAAAGTCTAACTACATTCTCCAAGGTAAAAGGTCGCCTGGGGGAAGGTTCTCAGCTGGCTGGGCTTAACAGATATTTTGCTATTTGTTTTTAAATTTGAAATTTGTCTTCTGAATTTTGTGAATTTCTTTTTTCCTAATTTACCTCATGTTAAAAGTAAACTAGCAGTGCATTCTAATTAATAGTATCTCCCAATTTATATGTTCCTTTCAGCAAAATAATGATTTATAGTAAATTATGTGTCACCTAATCTCTTTTTCCCTGGCACTAACACCTGAATGGATGACCATGTTTTGCAAATTAAAATGTAGTTTAGAACAGTTGACTTTTAGTCTCCATGCTTCTGTAAGTGTACACATCATCTTCTCAGGTCAGAGGAACACAGTCATTAATGTCATAGGTCATTTCATACAACTCAGCCGAACTTTAGTCTTCTTATTTGACAAGGTAATGTGTGGAGCCATTAAGGGAAATAAATTCCTATCACAATTTTATTATAAATAAAAATGAACGACACATAAGAAGAATTCAAGAGGTTCTATTCATCTAAAAGTATTCTAGCTTTTAAATGAGAAGTTAGCCTCTCAAGGTGCATTGTGGAATGCAAAGGGTTCTTTCCTTTATATTGAATTATCTCCTATTATGACCTATTTCTTTCCTCAGCAGTAATGCGGGTTTTGTTTGAAGAACTTGGACGGCTGATCCTGAGTTATAATTTCTGAATTTTGAATTAACTCTTTTTTGCCTAGAAATGATAAAACAATTGACTTATCCATAAGATCAAACATCCATCTAAAAAGAAAATAAAAAGAGAGAAAGAAGAAAAAACAGATATACTTAAATAATAAAATGATGGTGTCTATTTTTGTCCTATTACCTTAACATCAAATCTCCAGATCTAAGCAAGCTTGACTTCAACTTTATATTTCATATAATGAGGGTTAGAGTTACTAGAAAGACCACTGCCTGATATAATCTTCAGAACCAGTGTATTGCTATTACAGAAGGATGATTTTCTTAAAAAATCTTATCTGGATTAAACAAGAACAAACATAACCGCAGAATAATGAAGTATTACTAAGTTAAAAAGAACATATGGATTCAGGAACTAAACTGGACAAAACAGAAGAAAACTGAATACTAGAAGCAGTGAGCAAACCTGAATCATGAAGGCCACAGCCATTGTAGAAGCTCTGTTAAGGCAGGGTGGGCTAGGGGGAAAAGAATATCGGAGAACAACTCACAGCTGCTCCTGGAATTTGCTCAGCTGCCTCCACCTCTGCCACAAAACCTGCCAAAGAAACACCAAACTTACCAAACAACTCATATGTCTCCTGTGTTGTCATCTGCTAAAATCTTTTTTTTTATTTCCTCTTTCCTCCTCACGATCTCTCTTTTTTCCTAGATACTGATTTCTCCTGATTTCAATATCAGTAATTTATAATCCAATTAAAAAAATTAAGTCACAGACTGCGTTACAACTATCATGAATTCTATGGGGTACTTGGGTGGCGTAGTCTGTTGGGAGTCTGACTCTTGATTTTGGCTCAGGTCATGTTCCCGCGGTCATGAGATGGAGCTTAAGATTCTGTCTCTCTACCTCTGCCCCTCTTTGCTGTTCATGCTCTCTCTCAAAAAAAAAAAAAAAAAAAAAAAAGGAAAGAAAGAAAAGAAAAAAAAACACTAAGACTTGTCTAAAACTTGAAAAATTTTATTATTACTTAGTCATTCCTTCTTTGTTCACCTGAATATAATAGACTGTTTGCTTTATATCTTCTATACATGGAAAGTTTATTTTTCAAAATCAAGAATGACACTGTCTTCAGAATAAAAATGGAAAATGGAAAATGTATAAATTTCCTTAGAGATATGGCTCGAGTGTATTCTAGGCAGAATATTAACAGAACCAGATGAGGGTCCAACTTCGGCTCACGTCATGATCTCCCTGCTGGTAGGTTGGAGCCCCGCATCCGGCTCTGTGCTGACAGCTTAGAGCCTGGGGTCTGCTTCGGATTCTGTGTGTCTCTCTCTCTCTGCCCCTCCCCTGCTTGTGCATGCTCACTTTCTCTCTCTCTCTCTCTCAAAAATAAACATGAAAATAAAATAAAATTAAGTAACAAACTTAAATTTTACAAAAGAAATAAAATATACAAATACACTCTCTTCCAAATTTATGTCCAGTTCAGCCAGAGATGGAGTGGGAGATCATGAAAGTAGAGAGAAGAGGTTAAGGGAGAAAGAGAATATTATTGGGAGGTTTTTTTCCTATTAAATTTGTGTTTCAAATAAATAATTTCAAATGTATGTTATTTGGCTTTTTGAAAAGTTATGTGTAGGATAAATTTCCAAAAAGAGAGAAAGCTAGAAATATAAGAAAAATGGAAAAGAGAAAACAGAAGGAAACACATGACAAGACACATGGAAAAATAGGAGAAAAGATAATGAGACAGAGAAACCATCATCACAGAGATACCTGTGATTTGAAGTGAAGTTGGAAGATTTTGCACTACTATGCACAGGAGAGGTTGGGGACTTAGCGTGGAAGAGGTTGGAAGAAGGAAGTGGGTAGCAGAAAGAATAAAAAGAACTTGACATACATTTTTACGGTAGAGTCATTTGGACTTGCTGATAGACATGATGTCTGAAAAGAGGAATCAGGATAACTCAAGAATTTGGATAGATTAACTATGAATAATAGCATTGCAATTTGAAAACATGGAAATGACTCAGACAAGATGAGTTTAGTAATAGGAAAACAGGAAATATGTATACATAGCTTTATTTTTTAAGGTAAAAAGTAAGTCGGGTGAGAAATCTTCCCATTGCAGTCCCTCATCCATAGTCATCCTACCAGAAAAGAAACAATTGATTTCTTTTGTAAATTTTCAAAATAGTGACTGTGTAAGTAATATTTATGTACATTTCCCTCTCTTTTGAACATATATTTGAAATATATCATTCAACATTTGATACCCTATTTTTCACTTACACTGTAATTTGGGGAATTTTTTGTGTTAATGCTTAAAGTGTTTCCTAACTATATGGCTGCCTATTATCCAGTTTGTTAATATATAACTTTAACTTTTTCTCTTAATGTGGAAAATATAAGCTATTTACAAATTTATTTTTGGCTATCCCAATGTGTTCAGCAATAATTAAACCTAAGTGTGTCACTTTTTGAATGCATGAAAGACAGGACCTCAGAAATATAAATAAAAGGTCAATATTAGTGTGTGAATACACACACTTGGCATTGTTTTCTGAAGTTTACTGAGTTGTAATTTATGTACAATAAAATGAACAAATCTTCAGTATACAGCTAGCAGAATTTTTCAGCATGCTCCTTCTGACCATGAAAAAGAACTTGATATGGACTAGTTCCAACATATCAGAAAATTCCCTTGAAATTATTTCCAGTCAATTACATCCCTGGAAATAACCATTATTCTGAAATTTATCAACATGGGTTAGTTTTGCATGTTTTTGAAAATAATATACATGGGACCACAAAATATGTATTATTTTGTGTCTGACATTTTATATTTATTTTTTTAGATTGATCCATGCTTCTTACTGCTAAATATTCTACTTTCTAAAAATATAACAACTGAATTTTTACCTTTAATTTAGAGGAAAACATAAATAAAGGTAACCAGAGCCTTCTTGTATAAATCTTTCCACGGACATTTGCTTGCATTTCTCTTGTGCACACACTTACGATTTGGGTTCCTGGAGCAAAGCATCAGATACTTTTCATGCTTGAGAAATGGCCCTGTTTTTTCATAGTGGCTGACATATTACACCCCTACTGTCAATATAGGACAGAAACAATTGTTTTGTATCTTCACAACAACTTGAATGTTAGTCTTCTAAATTTCACAGTTCATTCAAGTTAGTGTGTAGTGGCATCTTGTAGTTTTGATCTACACATCTTGATGAGGAATGATAGTGAGCATCTTTTCAAATGTTTGCTATTTAGATATCATCTTCTGTGTAGTGTCCTTTCAAGCCTTTTGCCAAGAGGACTCTGTATTTTCCACTCTTTCCTTTTTAGTCCAATTTAGCTACTGTGTTGCCAGAATAATTCTCAAAAAACTTTGTACATATCAGGGGTGCCTGTGTAGCTCAGTTGGTTAAGCATCCCGCTTCAGCTCAGGTCATGATCTCCTGGTTCCTGGGTTCGAGCCCCGCATCGGTCTCTATGCTGACAGCTAGCTGAGAGCCCAGAACCTGCTTCAGATTCTGTATCTCCCTCTCTCTCTGATCCTCCCCTGCTTGTGCTGTCTCTCTCCGTCTCTCAAAAATAAATTAACTTTGTGCATATCTTAGGAAACTTTTTTTTAATGTTTATTTATTTTTGAGACAGAGACAGAGTACAAAAAAGGGAGGGACAGAGAGAGGGGGAGACGCAGAATCTGAAACAGGCTCCAGGCTCTGAGCTGTTAGCACAGAAACCGATATGGGGCTCAAACTTGCAAACTGGGAGACCATGACCTGAGTCAAAGTCAGATGCTCAATCGACTGAGCCACCCAGGTCCCCCTGTTACCTTAATTTTAATATGACTCAGATTTATGCTATCTTTCCTTTTAATGTGTAACAAAGAAATGATATTAATGGATTTTTGTATGATTAAATACTTTTCTTTCACGTAATATTCTTTAATTGAAAAACAGACAGACCTTCATTTTGCTTTGCCAGAACACAGTTACTACATGTTCAAAAAAGTAAATAACTATAAATACTAAGATCAAAAGAACTAGTGTATAAGGCATCATGAAGCTCTCTTATTTAAGGAGAATTATTTTTGAGAAACCTTTTATGAGAATAATATATCCTCTCTCTACCTGTTTTGCACCCCAAATATGCACATACTAAGATACTTACCATTGATTTAGTCTCACTACTAACCTTTTTAAACACCAATGCCTTCTCATCACTTACATGAATTATATTAAAAGGTCTAAAATAACCTTCCAAGGCTTACTACTTTCATTATGCTTAATAAATATGTGTGACAGTTCATTAACAGTCATTGTCAAAGCATCCAATTAAAAATGACAACATAATCCAGTGGGGGCCTTACTTTGCTGGCACACTTATTGAATAATTTTAATCCTTAAAATGTTCTCTATTTCTACTGGCCATTCTAATAATTCCCATTGGAATCACTCTGCATGTTTAAGGTAGCTGTAAAACTCCAAAGTATATTCCCCATTGCATCACAAATTAGAGAGCAGATTTCAGAATTTAAGATGTCCCACCATGAGGATATATATTAAAGGAAAATTCAGAAACAATCAGATTATCTCCTTTTCATCAGAAGGAAGAAGATGGCCCTTTGTTTAAGAGTAGCACTGGAGCCTTAAGGAGGTGAAATCTTTGGTCATTCCTCATATTTAAAGGAAACAGAGAGGAAAAATAGAAAAAAAAGTCATACTATCTGTCTGGGACATGTGCTGCCTTAAAATGCATGAGGAAAAAAAATAATCCTGCAGAAACAGATAAAAGGTAAGATCTAAATTCAGACATATAGCATTTTCTACCTTGTCCCTCAAATGTACCTCCCACCAGTCCTCCTTATGAATAGTGTTATGTTAAGGGGGCTAATATCTATAAGTGCACTCTTATAAAAAAGTGAAAATACCTTTATCTTAGGAAGAGTCACCATCTGGACTTACATTTGAGTATCGCACAAATGACTAGATTTTCCCCATGGTAAATCAGAGATAAGAGGAGAGTGAAAAACAGGAATGGTAAGTCAGAAGGTGTAGGCTGAGTACAGAGACAAACTTTATGACTTCACAAGTTTGCAGACTTCTTGGTTCCCATGCTCAGTTGGCATGAGTTTCTTTTCCTGAGTATGGTCCCTGCATACACTACATATGGCTCAGAGTTAGGGATCTTAAAACAAGAAAGACTTGATTCACAATCCTAGCTGAATTAGGTAAGAAAACTTTGTACTCTTCCTTGAAACAACACAAGTTTTTACCCTGAAATGACTTAAGCAAATTTTTACCTTGAAATGACTTAAGCAGTCACACTCTCTGGGACTAACTCCAGCACAGTGACACAAAAATCTACTGACACAGGGTCCACTCAACATTTTTTACTAGAATTTGTTTAACCACTGAGTGCTTTCTTTGTTCAGTTTGTGTAGATGTGATATGCCTACTAGTCAATTTATCTGAACTTCACATCAACCCTGCACAGTAGAAAGAGTGGATATATTATTTCTCCTTTATAGAGTAAAAAAAATTCAGATTTTAAAAGACTGAATGATTTTGTGCAAGGTGTACAGCTACCAAATTGTGTATACAGTAACTTAAATAAGATAGAACAATTCCCAAAGCAGGGTTCTATCTGTAACATTCATGATACTATCCAAAACCTGAAAATATTAAAAGACAATAGAGGTTTCCATCATCCAATGTAGCCATCCCATTGAATTGATAAGTAATTGTCTGGGTGAAGATTTGTGCAGTTGAATAAAGTTTTATATAATCCTCAACTTCAGTACTGATTACATATTTTTATGTTCTTCAGCTTGATTCACATTTTTCAAAACTCATAGAAATGGATGAGAGTATATTTTAATAATTTGAAAAAGGTTATGAATATAGTGTCAGAAAACACACTGTCATTTTCAAATTTTCATTAAATAGATTCATATTGTCAGGGGTAGTTTCAAAGGAATCTACTTTCAGCAAAAAAGATAAATCACTTTTTTATCAGAATGAGTACTGGAGAGAACATGAAGTAACTAATCAGTGTTTGAGACTAAGTTAATTTCAACAAGCGTAATGTTCAGGAAGAAAGTCTTAGCAATGAAGAGCAAGTTAAATCCATTGGAATGGAACACTTAGGAAGCACCTTCCATACTTCCTCTATCTTAGAGAAAAACAATCTATTGTCTGAGAATTAATGGAAAGACAGGTATTGAAAATAATGAAGTAGAATATGTGCATGAAACAAAGTGAAAATTCATTAAGACTAAGAGAATGTGGGCAAATGAGAGAAAGAGCATGACAAGAAAGAGCAATGAAGAAAAAAAAAAAAAGCAAGGGCTCTGTGGAGAGAAACCACAAGAAAAATAAAGTAAGAAGATAAGGCAAATGTTAAAAGAATAGAGAAAGTGAGTGTATAAAAGAGAATTAGTAGGAAGAGAATGGATAAAGATGAAAAATCTAAAAAGGAGCAAGAGAGAATGAAAGGGAAGAAGATGAAGGAGTCCTAGGAAGGTGATGAGTGCCCAAGCAGCTGGCTCCAGGAGGTGCTGTGACAGCAGCTGGAACCCAGGCACTCTCAGTGTGGCCTGTGGATGCAGTGAGGCTGCACTCTGAGAAAGAGGGCTGGGTACCAGCCCCTTCTCTACCTGTGCATCTTTAATGCTAGATGTGTTTTTCTGTTAGTTGAAATAACAAGGAGGGATGGGGTGATGAACACATCCAAGTCTGTATCTTAGCCTACATTGACAATGCTTCTTTGCCTTACCTGACTACAATAAAAGCTTGTGCCTGGGAGAGTCTTTGTTTAGGGCTTTTTTCTTTCTTTCTTTCTTTCTTTCTTTCTTTCTTTCTTTCTTTCTTTCTTTCTTTCTTTCTCTCTCTCTCTCTCTCTCTCTCTCTCTCTCTTTCTTTCTTTCTTTCTTTCTTTCTTTCTTCTTTCTTTCCTTCCTTCCTTCCTTCCTTCCTTCCTTCCTTCCTTCCTTCCTTCCTTCCTTCCTTCCTTTCTTTCTTTCTTTCAGATATCCATTTTATGCAGAGTAATGTCCATCGGAGGTGTGGCCTGTCCTCAATCTCTGTGATGAGCACAATTTGAGAATCACAGAAATAGAAGGTATATAAATGAGAATGGAAGAAGAAAGTGGATTAAAGATGTAAAGTGAGGGGTGCCTGGGTGGCTCAGTCGGTTAGGCATCCACTTCGGCTCAGGTCATATCTCAGGGTTCATGGGTTCAAGCCCCGCGTGGGGCTCTGTGCTGACAGCTCAGAGCCTGGAGCCTGTCTTCGGATTCTGTGTCTCCCTCTCTCTCTGACCCTCCCCTACTCACGCTGTCTATCTGTCTCTCTGTCTCTCAAAAATAAATTTAAAAAAAAAACAGAAAAAAAAAAGATGTAAAGTGATATGCAATTCCATCTGTTAGTAACAGGGAGTAGAGATGGATACTGGAAAAAGAATGGGAGCCTGGAACTTTCAGAGTACTCCCTGTATCTTAAAACATCAACCCCCCAAAAGCATGAAATAACTGTGAGTGATTACCTGGAATGGCGAAAACCTAGTAGGTAGAAGGTGCTATTATTGACTTACTTCCCTAAGAGCAGGTTTGTATAGGCAGAGTAAGAAATAAATGTGGAAACCAATAGGCGTCTAAGTGGGTGAAAGACAGAAGGAAACTCCTAAGCTAAAGTCAAGGACACCAAAGATATTTTTGTTCCTCTTTCTTTTTTTTAAGATTTTATTTAAATACTAGTGTACTTAAATACTTAACATACAGTGTAATATTAGTTTCAGGTGTACAATATAGTGATTCAACACTTACATACAATACCAGCTGCTCATCACACAAAGTGCACTCCTTAATCCCCATCACTTAGTTAGGCCACCCACTTTTAGCTCCCTCTGGTAACCATCAGTTTTTTTCTCTATAGTTAAGTTCTGTTTCTCAGTTTGTCTCTCATTCTCTCCCTCTTTGTTTTCCCTCTTGTTCATTGTTTTGTTTCCTAGACTCACTACGTGTATGTTGATACCTATGTGAATATGTATCTCTATGCGCAAATATGTGTACACATTATAAATTCCTTTTCTATAACATTTGGCCCTAGTTACAAATGTTACTGATCGCATAGAACATCACATGTTCTGATGTTTCCTAATAATATCAGTATAATGCCTAAATTTCCTATGAGTTTCTTTATGAGCTTCTTAAGGTTGATTTTTATTTAGTCTCTCCCCTTTTCCGCCTCTCTTCCTACCTTCTCTTTCTGAAGATGCCATCAAAACTTCTTGCCAAATTTCTCTCTCTCCAGTTTTTCCTACCACATTTAATGGCTCTTAAAAAACAATTTATTGAAATATAATCAACATATCATAACATTTACCATTTAAAGTGCATAATTCAATGGTTTTAAATGTATCTGCAGAGTTATACAAGTATCATCATCGTGATAAATTTTAGAGCATTTTCATCACCCCAAAAAGAAAACTCATAATAGCAATTACTCCCCATTGTACCATAGTCCTAGGCAACCACTCTTCTACTTCCTGCCTCTATTGATTTGCCTTGTCTAGAGATTTTCATAAATTGAATTGTACATATGAAGTCTCCTTTGTGCCAGTTCCTTTCACATAGCATGTTTGTGAGTTCATTCATGTTGCAGCATGTCACTATATGTCATTCCTTCTTATTGCCAAACTATATTCCATTGTATCTGTAGTATTTTTTAAAAACAACTATTGCACATAATTCAAAATCAACAAAAATATTGTTATATGTCACATTATAATATTTTGTTACAATTAGCAATCTTTCGCTTTTAAATCATTCATTTCAACAAACATCTACAGATATCAAAATGTATGAGAATTTATTTGTAAAATGTTTCTACTATTATAGTAACATACAAATTAGAAAATAACCACAAATATAATTCTAATTAGAGTTCTTATTTAGACCAGATTATAGCCTGAAAAGGTAAATATTTATGCAAGCAATATTATAATTAATTAATGCCTATTTACAGATTCTGATTAATAATGTACTAATCCATTTAAACTAAGGAATACATGCCTCTTATTTTTTCTACTACTTGAAAAAGAGAATGAAGAAGTTGTTGCAAAACTAAACATCTTAACTACAAGTCCTTTATTTTTCTCATCTGTCCAATGAGTACATCATGCTATATGTTCTATATGACCAATTACAACTCTATCATGCTTGATTTATTAGTTGAGATATTCATATATTTTATATATTCTGATAAGTTTTACATGAAAATGTTTGTGGGAAGGATGTCATTTGGCTATCATTCCAAGATCTGAGGGAAAGGAGGTTATGGATACATGGTGAATCAATAAAACTGGATTAGTATAAATTAAGATTTAAGAACAGGGTATGCTGTAGATTCAGGAAGCAGATCCAACCAAGAGTGTGACTAGAGGAAAACCTCTAAGCTAGGAGAATGTAGGATTCTTATTTGAGACCCTAAACCATTTTGGAATAAAGGTGCACAAGAATACTAAAGCAGAACAATATGATAGGAACAATTAAGAAACACATTCAGAAAAGAGGGCATAGAATGAGGGAGTCTATAGGAACTGAGAAAAGAAGCATTTACAAAAGCACTTTGGTCCATGGGAATGAGAAGTGATCAAAATGCAACAGCTATTGTAAACATCAGAGACGGTAGGTAACCAAAAGAACAAGCCTGACAAATTTAACAATAATTAAGTTTTGTTTTAATCAGGAAATTTCAACTATACCTCAAGCTAAGTAGCCCAAAATCCTAGAGAAGCACATTAAAGAGAGGTAGCACATGGTTAAATGGGAATGAGAGTGTGGTTATAAGAAAAATGCCTTGTGGAGGTATCAAGAAATGAAGGGTAGAAAGGTCAACTCAAGATGTAAGACAGATATGGGCATGTTTTTTTTCTGCCAGACAAGTGTTGGAAGTGTAAATGTTTTTATCTGAGAAGAGCTATGGAGTAGATGAAAAGGTGGTTATAAGATCACACTTTGTTCCTTGTTATTCTGCAGACAGAGGAGAGATGGAGACAGAGAACAGCACAGTGGTGACAGAATTCATCCTCCTTGGTCTGACCCAGTCTCAGCATGCTCAACTCCTGGTCTTTGTGC
>NC_043708.1:73273189-73311049 GCF_006229205.1 Suricata suricatta
CTGTCATCCTCTGTCGTGTGAAGGGACACAGCTCTGAAGGCAAGAACAAGGCTCTTTCCACATGTACCACACATATTATCATTGTGTTTCTCATGTTTGGACCTGCCATCTTCATCTACACTCGCCCCTTCAGAGCCTTCCCAGCTGACAAAGTGGTATCTCTCTTTCACACAGTGATCTTTCCTCTGATGAACCCTGTAATTTATACCCTTCGCAATCAGGAAGTGAAAGCTTCCATGAGGAAGCTAGTGAGTCGTCACATGGTTTGCTGAATGGAATAGAAGAATGAGACATGCAACAAAGGAGAAAGTCTGGTTGGAATTAATTAAATCACATATTCATTAATGCACTATATAAATCCATCACTTTAGGAAATACTGCACTTATAAGCAATTCCAATTTTCAGACACTATTCTAGGTATGTGAATAAGGTAGGTAAAATTCCAGGTCTCTTGGGGTTATATGCAAGTAGATAAAAACAGACAAAAGTATTAAATTGACAAAAAAATCCCATAATATCCAAGAGAGATAGTGTTCTGAGGCAATGGAAAATACTGTTATGATAGAGTTTATAGGAGATGGGAGTTACTTGGCTTTTGAGTATTAAGCAAGGTCTTGTTGAGTGGTGGTTAGCTGATATCCAGATGACTTGAAAGAACTACCTGTGCAATTTCCTGAGGACAGAAAATTCTAGACAGAAAAGATGACTAGTACAAGGGCACAAAGATTTTATTAATTGGTACATTTGAAGATCATAAAGAGAAATGTGGTAGACTGTCAAATATGTTGATATATGTAAATAAATATGCACTGAATATTGACTGTATAAAAAATAGTATGATGTCTTCTAGGATTTGTTTGTGTGTATGTGTATGAAAGTGCATGAAAAAATGATAGACACATAACAGGATTATCATTGAAATGACTGGATTAAAATTTGCTTTCTTGTCACATGTTTTATACTTATTTATATTTTTCACATTCTATGCTTCATTTTGTTTTAATTGAAAAAGGAAACAGATACTCTTATAGTCTCCAGAAAGGGATGGAACTCTGCCAACCATCTGAGTGTAGCCCAGTGACAGTTGGATCAGACTTCTGACTTAAAGAATTGCATGAGAATACAATTTTGCTATTTTAAGTCACTAAGTTTGGGGTAATTTGTTACAATACAATAGTAAATTGAGATAGCACCATCTCATTAAATAGTAACATATTAACACAGTTTTTCTTTTACTATTCTTTTACTTTTCATCTATATGGCTCTTTATTTTTAATATGGTTTCCTGTATGTAACATATATCTTATCTAGTACAATAATTTCTGCCTTTAAATAGATTATGTCATATGCAGATATCATGATGATAAACACAGTTCAGTTAAAATTGTCTATCTTTTTATTTTATATTTGTTTCATCTGTTTTTTTCCAATTTGTCTTCTTTATGAACTTTCTTGGATACCAAGTGTTATTTATATTTCCTTTCTTTATACTTCTTATTGAGTTAAATTTATGCATAGTAATAATCTTGACCTCTTAGCTATCTTTTTTCTTGAAGCTTTTTGTGTTTATTTTATGGTTATAAATACATACTGTACATTTTAATGTATCATAATCTAAATTCAATATTACATCTTTCTAGGTATCATATAAGAAAGTTGCAACATTGTACTTCCATTTACCTTCTCTCAGCTCTGGTCCTGTTATATATTAATGGGTATTATTACCTATAGAGATAATACATTCAATAACATATTGTTATTATATTCACTGTGTTTAGTTATTTATCTTTTAAAGAGAGTTATATAATAAAAATTACTTTTATTTTTTTCACTTTTCATTTTGTATAATTTTATTGCTATGACTTCATGTTCACTAATTTTTTCTTCTTCACTGTCATGTCTGTTAATATCTTCCAATGCATTTTTTTACCTAAGAAGTACAATAGTTCAATTCCATATTTCAATTTGGATTTTAAAAATCTTCCATGGCCATACTTAATCACTGTATAGTAGCAGTACTACTTCTCTGATGATCATGGTAAATTAATTACCCTTTACAAGATAGTGACACCTTTCCTTGCCTTCATGTCTCCAAGAAAGAAAAAGACAAGTGATTCAGTGATAGTGATAGCTTGAGGTTAATAGAACTCTTACTGCATCACTGGTGAAAGCAGTTCTTCTGCAACTAAAGAGTATGAAGTTGTGGGAAAGAAAGCATAACTTCTACAAGTGTTTTACAGGGAATGAAGATATATGCGGGCTATCCTTGCTCCCAAGCCTGTTGATTTTTCTTACTGAAAAAAAAATACATATAATGTCATTAAATAAGCATATACACTACATCCTAGAGGATGCCATCTCAAGATAGCAGAATACAATCTAAAAATTGTGATGTTCTCTAATCAGTCTTAATATAAGATAACACAGAGCATGATGAACAGCTCCAACTTCATAGCCGATTGACATGCCATGGTCAGCGGGTCCAGACCTACTGGGGCATAGTAGAATGCCAGAAGCTGATTTCCAACTCATGTATAGTTCTCTGCTGCACGTGGCAGAGCCATGCCACATAATCCTATTAAACTCATTGTGATTCTTCTATTAAGATATGGCATAACTTATAAAAGGCTTATATTCCAGCTAGGTAACTTTAATATTGTTGGATGTACCTAGACATATGGCCTTAGTGGTAAGGCTAAATTTACTCTGTACTAGATCTTCTAAGAGCCTTTCCTGAACTAAGTTCACAAAAATGGAAGCCTCACATCAATCAATAAATAAGTAATATATACAAGTTGTAATATACTGCCAACTTGGAGAGGACTGCCAGATATTATGTTTTCTTCTTAGTGTATAAGGATGGTACAGGATGCAATACTTTAACTTTTAAAGTGATGCCTTGCCCTAAATAAACTCTCTAGAACTTCATAAATGTGGCATAACCCTGACATCTTAAATGGATGAGGTTTTTATCTTCACATTTGATCCTTCACAGTGACTTAATCGGGGAAGAGGAAATGTTGTTTTTCTTATGCCCTATCATAGGAATATTGAAAATTTCACTTAACTTCCTTTGTAGTAAGTGTATATCACATGACCTTGAATAGAATGGCATTTGTAGCTATTGGTCTGATAGTAATCAACCATATTATAGTGTTTTAATTAAATTAAATAGAGGTTTGTTTTCTAGGGTAAAAGAAATCATAACATCTTAGTCCAACATTGGCATAGCAGGGTCACAATATCACCAGAGACTCCAAAACTTTCTATATGTATGCTCTTTTTTAAAAATAGCTTGTTGTCAGAGTCCAGCTCCAGCAGGTCTAGGGTTTCCCTGAAGGATGGATGGTGTTGACACATGAGAGATGAGAATCGGTGAAAGGGGGAGGGAATGAGAGAGTCACAAGTTTCTTTCTGATCATCAGGAAGGCATCTCTGCTCTCCAGTCAGGCATCTCTGCACTGACTGGAGAGTCAGCTTTATTTATTAAAAAATGTATGGGGTACAAAATAGGAGTAGCAGTGCCTTAGACAATGATTCCTGATGACAAATTCATTGGTATGTAAAAATTTTCCAGAACATAGATTGGTAGAAGACTCATGAATAATCTTTACCAATAGTGATTGATTGTAGGTGATTTAGATGCTTATCATATGGGGAAGGAAGGTATCCTCAACATTCAAATATAAGGCAATGTTTTTAGCAGAGCAAAAGCAAAGGTTAGTTCTTTGTGAGCAAGGCTCAATAGCCTGTTCTCTTGAGGGGAAATAAAACAGATTTCTCAGAAAATGTAATACTTGCTCCCATAAACACAAAAGAAGAAATTCCTATAATAAGTTCCTTCACAAGATACAGTTTGGCATATTTTTAGCATAAGAGGACGTGTCACTCCTGATACCAGTCGGCAATGTGCACTTGGGGTTCGGTGCTCAAGCAAAAACAATTGAGTGGGGTAGACATCGGTCACCATCTGATGGCGGGAGCCTTGCAAAACCTGCCTTACCTAACAAGGAGATTTTCTCAACTTTGTAAGTTCAGAAAATGGCTTCCAGCAGCTTGTCATAAAACATTTGTAAAATTTCCATACACCACATTAGTAGTCCAGACAGAATGAATAAGAAAAAAAATATGTGCCCATTTTTCTTCCAATCCATTCTTTTCATTTCTACAAATTTTCTCTGCATTACTGGAAGCCCTAATCCATGAAGAAGGTTTTCCCATCATGCTAAGACACTTGACCTCCAGATAGTTATAAATGTTATACATGGGTATCACTGTTAGATTAAAATAGAGTGGGAGGAAAGGAGAACAAAGATCTCTCTCTCTCTCTCTCTCTCTCTCTCTCTCTCTCTCTCTCTCTCTCCCCCTCCCTTAGCCCTGCAGTAGTTCTATGGCTCACTCTGGAACTCAGCAACACTTCCATGGCTCTAGCTCTCCTAATGAAATTGGCCACTAGGTTTCCCACCTGTGTATATAAGCCATTATACGCAGAATAATGGTCTCCCAAAGAAGTCCACACCCTAACCTTAGAAACTTGTGAATATTTTATCTTATATGGCAAACAGAACTTTGCAGATAAGATTATTTATAAACCTTGAGATGGGGAGATTGTTTTGGATAATCTGGGTGTCCTCAATGCAATGCATGAATATTTAAAAGCACTGAACTTTTCATAGATCCAGAGAAAGAAAAAAGAAGCCAGGAAGAATGAGTCTTGAGAAAGTTATAATCCATTTTTTCTGGCTCTGAAGAGGAAGAAGACATGACCAAATAATATAGGCAATGTCTAGAAAGTGAGAATAACTCCTGTCTAAAAGTTAGCAAAGAAATGGAGTTGTTATTGTACAACTATGTGGAACTAAATTTGGCCCATAGCCAGGATGAGCCTGGAAGCAGTTTCTCCCTCAAAGCCTCCAGTGGGGAAGGGAACACGGTCCTACCAACAACTCAGTTGTATCTTAGTGAGACCACTGGTAGCTTTGGGACCTATAAGACCATAAAATAATAAATTTCTGTTGGAAGAAGCCCCTTTCTTCATGGAAATGTGTTAAGCAAGAAGAAGAAAATGAATGCATGATCATACCCTCAGGCTATGGTAAGACTGTGTCTTCTCTCACCCCTCCAACTTAGTTTTGGTGGTAGCTTCCAACTGATGCTCATCTTGCAACTCAGATATTTTGTCACTTGAATAATTACTTAACACCCTTTGTGTGTGTGTGTGTGTGTGTGTGTGTGTGTGTGTGTGTGTAGTCTGACAGCATTTAACTGTAACTATTTATACTACTAAATGTTAGTATAAAAACTAAAATATTTCCAATTAGACCTGAGAAAATATGTAGTTGGGGAGGGAAAGGACATAACTCTTTCAGGAGTCACCCCTTAGATTAAATTTTCACCAAGTAACTGCATGATAATACTGTTTACTTTCATTTTATTTGCCACTTATACTCACGAGGAAGGCTGCACAATGCCACCTAATGAATTCAGGCATCTGTTACTAATGAAGGACGGGAGACATCTACTCAGCAGACTGCATACACAGACTGGACTCATTAGTAAACTGGTCACTGGTGAGCCAAATGAACTGTGATTAGCTTAGGTTAGTGAGATGCAGCTTTGTGGACAGGGCTGGAGATACCACGGGAGTGCAGAGACACCTGATCCCAAGAAAATGAGCTTTCATTTTCAAGAAAGATGAAAGGGTCATGTTTGGAAAACTAACAAGTTACTCTAAAATTCTAGTTAATGCACAGGAAATGTATTAGAATTGTATCTAGTTATATATTAGAAATGTATCTAGTTAAAGTCACAGGAAATGTATTAGAAAAAAGTTATTAATATTTGTGGATCCTTTTACCGGAAGCCTAAAACAAAGAGGACAATGAACTGTGGAAAAAAATTACAAAAGAACTTTCCACGAGAAACCATGTAACATGAAAATATGTAAAAAAACTGGAACAATAACAATAAAATCAATTATGTTAAAGGAAAGATCATATTAAGCAGAGCATCAAAGTAGGAAATATGCAAACTTATATATAACAAAACATGTGTTACTCCCCCACCCCTAAAAATGTGTTGATAATAAACATGGGAAATTTTTGTTGTGTCATAAAAGTAGGCAGATATTTAGAGTGACCCAGAATCCTTCTGGATGAAAGACTCAAAATTGTAATTCTATTTCTTTTTTTCTACCATTCATATAAGTTTAATATTGTGAAATCAAAACATAAGTGGAACTTGTTTAAATGGAGAAAATAAATCTATTTAAATTAGAATACAAAATTATGAAAATCATCAAGATCATTCTGAATTAATAGAGCAATGGGATCAGACTTGCCTTTCTATACATTAAATATACAGAAAACTAACAAAGGGTAAAATATGAAGTACCTCCTCAAAAATTATCAGGGAAACAAAACAGTAAGTGGGTACCCCTGAAGAACAGCCTGATCTATCAGGAAATTTAAAAGGTTATAAAAAACCAAAACAAATTCTTAAGGAATGAATTATCATTTAACTGGAATGATGAAAATTATCTGACATTATTAATTAATACATTCCAGGCAGATTAGAGTTTAAATGTGAAAATTTCAGCCTTAAAATTCTTTAAATAATCTAGAACATTCATATTTATCCTAATATCACATTTATTAATGCTTTTTAGAAAGCTAACTACAACAAAAGAATGAACATCATACAAAATCCTCACACTTCAACTCTAGTCCTATCTCTCCACTGCCACCTGAGTATGGATTGTTGCTTTTAAAATAGTATCAATTTTATAGATGAAAAATGGCATTTCCTTTCTGTAATGTCAAAAGTCTTTTTTTTAATCAATCCCAATCACTTTTTTTTACTACCAGTCTCTGAGGAATCCAAAACAATCAAATGAGTTCTCTCCTTTGTGCCTCCTACCAAGGGATACACTTATATACTGCTGTCTTTTCAAGTTCAGAACAGAAAATAAAGTCACTGGATGATGAAGATTAAGCATCTATTTCATACTGATGTTACTTCTGAAGTCCAAGTGCAAATCGGTAGGTTACATAATCCTGACATGCTACTCTGCTAATATACCATATCGATCGTGCTATTTTCATTAACATTAAATAGCATTAAATAAACATAAATTTGAATTAAATAACATTAGTTAACATTTTATTAATAACATTTAATGTCCATAAGTGATACATACATATACCAAATGCTCATATAATGCCCATAAGTGATACATATGTATGCCAAAATAATAACTGAGGGGAGGGCTGAAAGGAGAAAGTTAATCTAGAACAAACCTGGTTTTGTTACAACTGGAAAAAACACAAAAATCAGAAAATACTATAGCAATAATTACTGGAAAGTAAGATTTTAATCCAGCAATCCAGGCCAAATAAATTATTCTTAGAGAAGAGAAATCTAGGTATGTCTAAATGTTTTGTCTATAGTTATCAGGTTGAATGAATTTATTTTCTCAGTTAAAGCAGAAATGTAAGAAAGTTCCTTTGTTGTTTTTAAAAATGCAATTACTTTAAAAGGGAGATAAATGATAAAAATGCAAGGATAAAATGCCTGATTCATGACTTTGAAAATCATAGAATGTCACCAATCATAAAATATATAATATCATTATACTTGTTAGGAAATGCTAGAAAAGCATATGAGAAAAATCTAACTTTCCTGTGGTAATAGTCTGGAAATGACCAAGTAGCTAAACACTTATTAAGCTAGAAAATAATTAGAGATAGCATCTTGTCTAGGACTCTATCTTTACCAGATCCTTATGTACCTAACAGTACATTTATTTGATACTTCAGAAAAATACAGAAGGTCCAGGGACTATAGTTTAGATAAGATCATTGTCTTCTAGTTAAGAGTGTAAACCACAAAGAAGAAATACAGATTCATATCTGTGAATGAGAACTAAGATGTCCATTTTGGGTTTTATGCTACTCTGAATGATAGCATCAAACAGAAGATTATGGACCATTTACAATAACTGTGTGTCTTAGTGATAGTAACCATACATACAAAAGAGCACATAATTGTTTATTACCGTTATCTAGATATGCTGTATTTTAAAAGTTTTGAACTGTGTAACTAAAAGGTTGAAATATACCCCCCAAATCACATATATCCTGTATTCTTTTCTGACAATATGTATTAGATTAGCCCTGGGTCTAGGCTCTCATAAAAGCAAGGAAAAGATTGGAGATGAACAACATGCCTGGAATAAGAATAGAAAAATAGAGCTAAAATCGGCCAAACAAGGAAGGTCTTAAATAGGTGATTTTAAATTGATCAAGCCCTGACCTATTCATTTTACTTGTATTTAAAAAAAAATTTTAATGTTTATTTATTTTTGAGAGAGAGAAAGAGAGAGCAGGAGTGGGGGAGGGACAGAGAGAGAGGGAGACACAGAATCCAAAGCAGGCTCCAGGCTCTGAGCTGTCAGCACAGAGTCCTATGCAGGGCTCAATCCCACGAACCATGAGATCATGACCTGAGCCGAAGTCAGACACCCAATTGACTGAGCCACCCAAGCGCCCCAGTATGTATTTTTTGAAAGTTAATTTAGCTTGGCTGAATTGACCTCAGTCAGCAACATAATATCTATGACTTTTGCATCTGTGACAAAGGTACAGGTTAAAGGACCTTTAAAGAAATACTTGTGAGAAAGGACATGTTCAAGGAGGCTAAGTAACCCAAGACAGTACTCTCTTCAAAGAATATATCACCTTTTAAGTTTTGTTATGTCATGTTTAAAAGGAAAATAAATGATTCCCCTCACTAATGGAAGGAAGTGGAACAAGACTATAATGATAAACTTCACTAAACTTAATAATAGTGATTTAGGTATTTCTATACACTCATATATGTTACAACATATGACTTAACAACAAATATCAGAGGGGTGCCTGAGTGGTTCAGTGGGTAAGCGTCCAACTTTGGCTCAGGTCATGATCTCATGACTTGTGGGTTTAAGCCCTGCATCGGTCTCTGTTCTGACAGTTTAGAGCCTGGAACCTGCTTTTGATTCTGTGTCTTGCTCTCCTTCTGCCCCTCCCCTTAAATAAACATTAAAAAAACAAATATCAGATAAAAATGGTTATTTGATCCAATCTTGCAACAATTGAATAAGAATGCACAGAGGGTACACTTTATGTCTGATCACGTGAACTTAAGAGTTAGGCAAGATGTAGACAAACATCTGTAGTTTTGAAAGTCAACCTGGGTCATTCAAGTCTAAAAATCCTAATCTTTCCTCAGTAATTGGGTTTGATCTCTTAATGATATAACTGTCTCCACATTCAATCTCTAACAACAATATATATGTTCATGGTCTATAATTAGTTCTTCTCAGGAAGCATAATGCACTTTATGTAATTTCAGCAATATTAATATGGAAAACTTTTTACTGCATACTGGAATGTCACAAAAATGTGTCAGTAAATGCACTTCCTGCCACAGATAAAATTTATTTTGCAGTTGCCTTCCAAAATTGCTTTATATCATTTGGATAAATTAAGTGCTCACACACAGTCGTATCTGCAGCTGAACAAGAATAGAGAGGTTTTCTCAAATGTCCAACTGACATTGCCCCTACTAACCAATACACACATTTATTTGGCTCCATTCTCTGCAGTTTCTATATCATGTGGTCTGGTGAAATAGCTCCTGTAATATACAAAAGAAGTACTCATAGTACGAAAAGAGTTGTTTGCCTACATAAGAGACAGTATGTAAGTAAGGATTAAGTTTATGGATTTGTCAGTCCCTATGACATTCCATGTGTTTTTCTCTCTTCTAGGCAACCTCTGATAAACTCATACAAAAGAAAGGATGAATGGATGTCCCAAACAACAGATCAAGTGTTTCTGAGTTCATCTTGCTGGGACTTTCCACTTCTCAAGAAATTCAAATATTCTTTTTTGCAATCTTCTTTCTTGTCTACGTAACCATCATAGTAGGAAACCTCCTCATTGTGATCTCTGTGATTCTCGATAACCATCTTCACTCCCCCATGTATTTCTTTCTGGCAAATTTATCGTTTTTTGATTTATGTCTTTCTTCTGCTGCAACTCCCAAAGTGCTTGCAGACTTCCTTAGAAAACGCAAGACCATCTCCCTGTGGGGTTGCATGGCCCAGATGTTTTTTATGCACTTCTTTGGGGGTGGAGAGATGTCTCTTCTGATAGCTATGGCCATAGACAGGTATGTTGCCATATGCAAACCCTTGCACTATCAGACCATCATGAATCGCAGGGTGCTCATTGTATTTCTACTGCTCTCATGGACAATTGGGTCCATACATACCACAAGCCAGATGATTTTCACTGTAGGTTTACCTTTCTGTGGTCCCAATGTCGTGGATAGCATTTTCTGTGATCTTCCCCTGGTCATCAAGCTTGCCTGCACGGACACTTATATCTTAGAGCTCTTGGTGATTGCAAACAGTGGACTCTTGGCCCTGGTCTGCTTCATTCTCCTGCTCATATCCTACGTGGTCATGCTGGTCACCATCTGGCAGCGCTCCTCCAGTGCATCCTCCAAGGCAGTGTCCACACTGTCTGCTCACATCACTGTGGTCACTCTCTTCTTTGGTCCTGCTATCTTCATCTATGCTTTCCCATTCAAGAGTTACTCTGTAGATAAGTCTCTTTCTGTATTTTACTCTATAATCACTCCCCTTCTTAATCCAATTATTTATACCCTGAGGAATCAGGAAATGAAAGCAGCCATCAAGAGACTCAGCAGCCAGCATATTGGCTTTTGGCTCACTTCCTAAAGAATGTCTATAACAGCTGATTGTTCTGTGTTCTCTGCTATTTGGGATTTTGATACCTAAATATTTATCAGAATAACCAAAGTGAAAATTTTCTTCCTTCAAAATTCATGGAATTATTTATGTCAGATTATTAGAAACCTGATGGAAAATTTCATAGCACAGATTCAATCCATTAGTGTGCATTCATTACTTCCTTGGACTTTCTTGTCTTAGAAGTCAGGGAAACAACCCTGATGAATGTTTAAAATATCCAATCATATGTCTTCTTACAAAAATTTTATAGCTTTAATGGCTCAGTATGTAAACATGGGTCACTTTAGTAAGACAGCACAATATATGGTGTTTATTATCAATTTTTATTTCTAAAGTTTTATTAAGTAATTTAATAGGTATTAAAATATATCGATATTGTTAACCACATGGAGTCTTCACAGCGGCATTGTGACTTGAATGGGGTAAGAATACTTTCTCACTATATAGCCTTGATAGGCTAATCATCTTCAGTAGAATGTAGAAAATATACCTAAAAATAAATGTTTCCAACATATCTTTGCATACTCAAATGGTTTTCCAAGAATCAATATCGACTGAAATATTACAGATTAAAACCACAAACAGCTTAGTGGAGCTTGCTGTACCAGATAACATGGACACAATGAGTTTTCAATGGAATTCAGTCATTTATGAAACAATAAAAAAATATTTACTAGGTACCAAGCACTGTCCGAAGCAATACAGATACATGGTTAGAGACACAGACCTGGTCCCTACTTGAGAGAACATTAAAGGCAAGAGATGGATGTTAGAAGTGGTGGCCTCAGAAGATCACTTTAAGAAGAAATGTTTATACCAACACATTAAGAAAGCTCTAGAATTAGACATTTGTGCAGAGAAAAGAGTATTCCAGGAAAAGGGCAATGTACATAGAAATTGTGAAGTGAGAAAGAGTTTCTAAGTATTGAAGGTAGACCTTGTGAAGGAGACTGATGAATAAAAGGGAGATCTATGCTGAGACTTTAAAAAAGAATATTTTAATGTTTGTTTATTTTTGAGAGAGACAGAGACAGAGTGCAAATGGGGGAGGGGCAGAAAGAGCTGGAGACACAAAACCCAAAGCAGGTTCCAGGCTTTGAGCTATCAGCACAGTCTCAGATCTTGAACTCACAAGCTGTGAGATCATGAGTTGAAGTCAGATGCTTAACCCACAGAGCCACTCAGGCACCCTTGTGCTGAGATTTTATAGAAAGGAAGAGACCAGAGTTCCCAGGCCTAATGGATTTTTTATTGTTGATGTAAAGCCATTAAAGTGTTTTGAGAAAGGGAAGGATGGGATGCCATATATATATATACACACATACAGTTTGGTATATACCCCAGTACTCGTAAGTACAGAATATAATGCAGCAAAACTGAATGAAGAGGGACTAGTTATTGGGCTATTTCAGATAGTAAGCTTGAATTTATTAAATAATATAAACAGTGAGTTTGTGGAAACTGTAAAGACTTCCAAAGATAAATAGAAAACTTAAAAGTATTTGAACATCTTGGGGACTATCTATTTTGATGTCTTTGTAAAATTTTTTAATGTCTCAGTTAAAAATATTTCTTTTAATATTTATTTATTTTTGAGAGTGAGAGAGGCAGAGAACAAGTGGGGGAGGGGCAGAGAGAAGGGAGACATAGAATCTGAAACAGGTTCCAGGCTCTGATCTGTCAGCACAGAGCCCAAAGTGGGGCTCAAACCCACAAACCATGAGATCATGACCTGAGCTGAACTTGAAGGCTTAACTGACTGAGCCCCTCAGGTGCCTCTAAATGTCTCAGTTTAAAAAAACTTTTTTTTTTTAATTTTAATTTTAATTGAAATTGAAATTTTAATTTGAGTATAGTTGACACACATATTACATTAGTTTAAGGTATACAACATTGTGATTTGACAAACTTTCACAGTATGCTATGCTCACCAGAACTTTAGCTCCATCACCATACATCACTATTATAATACCATTGACTGTATTTCTCATGCTGTGCCTTTTACCCCTGTGACTTGTTCTTTCCATAACAGGCAACTTGTGTCTCCCACTTACCCTTACCATCCCTCTACCTCCCTCACCTCTGGTAACCTTAGTTTGTTCTTTGTATTTATATGTCAAATTCTGGGTTTTGTTTTTTTCTTTAATTCCTGTGTTTTGTCTAAAAATTTTTTTAATCTTTATTTTTGAGAAAGAGAGACAGAGTGCAAGTGGGGAAGGGTAGAGACAAAGGGAGACACAGAATCCAGAAACAGGCTCAATGCTCTGAGCTGTCAACACAAAGCCCAACGTGGCTTAAACTCACAAATCTGAGCCAAAGTCAAACGCTTAATTGACCCACCCAAGTGCCCCCATTTTTTAATTTATAGTTTATTGTCAAGTTGGTTTCCATATAACACCCAGTGCTCTTCCCCACAAGTGCTCTCCTCCATGACCATCACCCACCTTCCCCTTTCCCCCTCCCCCTTCAGCCCTCAGATTTTTTTCAGTATTTAAGAGTTTCTCATTATTTGCCTCCCTCCTTCCCCCTAACTCTTTTCCCCCCTTCCACTCCCCATGGTCCTCTGTTAAGTTTCTTCTGTTAGATCTATGAGTGAAAACATATGGTATCTGTCCTCTGCCTGACTTATTTCATTTAGCATGACACCCTCGAGGTCCATCCACTTTGCTACCAATGGCCATATTTCATTCTTTCTCATTGCCATGTGCTATTGCTGGGTCAAAGAGGAGTTCTATTGATAATTTTTTGAGGAACCTCCACACTGTTTTCCAAAGCAGCTGTTTTGTATTTTAGATTCCACATATGAGTGAAATCATACAGTATTTGTCTTTCTGTCTTTTTTTTTTCACTTAAAATAACACCCTGTAGGTCCATTTATGTTATTGCAAATGGCAATACTTCATTCTTTTTTACGGCTGAGTAATATCCCCCCCGCCGCCCCACGTATGTGTGTGTGCATGTATAGTATCTTCCTTATTCATTCATCTAGTAATGGACACTTTGGTTGCTTCCATATCTTGGCTATTATAAATAATGCTAAAATAAATGTAGGGGTGCATAAATCCTTTCAAATTAGTGTTTTGATTTTCTTTGGTTAAATATCCAACACTGGAATTTCTAGATTACATGGTAATTCTATTTTCAATTTTTTGAGAAATCTCTATACTGTTTTCCACAGTGGCTGTACATTACATCCCCACCAAAGAGCACAAAATTCCTTTTTCTCCACATCCTCACCAACACTCATTATGTCTTGTCTTTTTTATTCTAGCCATTCTGACAAGTAGAAGGTATTATGTCATTGTGGTTTTGATTTGCATTTCCCTGCTGATTAGTCATGTTGGGTATCTTTGCATAAGTCTGTTGACCATCTCTATGGCTTTTTTGGAAAATGTCTATTCAGGTCCTCTACCCATTTTTATCAAATTGTTTGCTTTTTTGTGTGTTGAGTTGTATGAATTCTTCATATATTTTGGATATACTACTTGCAAATATCTTCCCCCATTCAGTAGGATACCTTTTTGTATTGTTGATGGGTTTCTTTGCTGTGCAACAGCTTTACCATGTATCCTGCATATCAAACTTAGATATTTTTCTTCTTTATCCCCTTCATCCTTTTAAAGCATATTTGCCCTACTTTACTCTGGCTCTAGAGTGTGTGCTTCTAACAGTTCAGCTTTATTCTGAAAAATTCTATGAACGCCATCCTTACCAACTGCTTTGGATAATTAGGTCAAAGCACAGACCAGAGCAGTACTGTTCTAATATTATCTTTCTGATTTCTATATTTAACACTCTAATTCTTGCAAACATCTCAAATGTCACACTAAACTACTGCCTACATTTCCTTGCCATAAATATTCTTAAAAGGTTTATTTTTCTTGACAATTTTAATCGCTGCGGCTGTATAAGGAACTAAATTTTTTAAAAATCTTGAGTTCAATCAAAAAGTGTGAAAATCTGCTAACAATATCTACTGTGGCCTTTAGAAATCCATGTGGCACCACATTTAGCATATATCTGTTACCCTCACTTTCTTGTAACATTTTCAAGAGGCTTTTAATTGGAAAAACATGGGAGAGTTATATTTAAGAGTAAGTACAGAAAATTTCTTTACCATATGAACTCATCTGCAATCATATTGTTACACTGATAGCCTTAAGAATTTTATCTGCTTAATTACTTTGTTTTGCAAAGGTTTAGCTACAGATCTTTCTTAATACTTTTGAGTTACCCTGAAATTCTATATAATTGTAAAGAACTAGCAACATTCACTATCTTTAGGATGATTGATTGCAAAACTTCACTAACTAATCATTTATTGATTAGTTATTCATTTATTGATTATCCTGGTGAAAGCCTCCCCAACTTGCTCATTCGAGCTCTTTCTTCTCTCTCTCTTTTTCTCTCTTTCCCTTTACATGGTAAAAGGAGATATTTACCTGTTAAGAACTGGTCTATACTTATGAATTTCCTTATATGCTTTTTCAGTATACTAGTTTAAATTTACTTGAATACATTCAATTACCAAATTAATTATATATATCCAGATTGATGAAATCAAATTAATAGAATTATAATTTCCTCAAGACTATAATCTATAATAGATATATTTTCTATAAATGTGTTCATCCTACCCCAACCAAAACACTGAATTAGTGCAAAGCACTTACTAGAGAAAGTTCATAGGACTGATACACTTGATGAATTCATAATCCACTTAAATAATGAGAGAATAGGTCCTTGCTCTGAACTCTAGGGAGCAGTAGCTTATTTATTTTAATAATTCCCTTTGGGAGTTGATCACCAGTCTATATCTTATGTAAATGATTATTGTCCTTTTTTTAAAACTGCAAATGACTGTCATGTATATTCATGGGGTAAAAAAGATAAACAATAATTCAGGATCTCACTGTGTCTTTGAAGAGATCACTCCTCAGCTAGAACTGGTAGGTTTAAATAGCAGTGCTAACACCAAACTGCAATCATACACTTTAATAAAAGAGACACTCAGAACTGAATGATAACCATGTTATCTGATAACGAGAGCAAGAGTAAAAGATAATTTGGGTCAACTAGCAACTGCACAAATGTATCTAATGTCATTAAGAGGAACAGCCAGTCTGATGGATAAATAGCACTACTATTTCTGATTTTTAGGGGTGAGTTTTACAGTTTGAGTTTACGTTTTGGCAATATAAACTTGGATTAGTTTAATATGTTTGGGATAAAGCAAACTAAATTAATTTAGAATGTTGTAAAATGGAAAAATCAGATTCTTCCTTGGCTAAGTTTAGCATCTGTGGTTAGTCTAAAATGTAATCTATTAAAACTTCAAATAAGAAAATGGGAAATATTGACTTATTTTTTTTACATGAATTTACTCACATATGTTTTCACTTTCCCACATTCAGTATATATTTCAACACAGAAAACACTTAGGGAACATTAAGTGAGGGCAATGATTAATTTTAATCAATATTTTTTAAAAAATCTTGTCCCTCAAGTCTACATGTATTTTTAAATGAAGTTATTTAACTTTCTATTCAATATAATTGTCAAATTGTACTGGTAATATAACTGGTTTTGGTAATTTCGAGCCAAGGACTATCTTCTATTTTTCTAAACCCACTGGTCTTCTTCTAACTTCCTTCCTTCCTTCTTTCCTTCTTTCCTTCCTTCCTTCCTTCCGAGAGAGTATGTGTGTGTGTGTACAAGGAGAGGAAGGGCAGAGAGAAGGAGAGAGAGAGAGAGAAAGAGAGAGAGAGAGAGAGAGAGAAAATTCAAAGCAGAATCTGTGTTGTCTGCACAGAGCCCAACACCAAGGCTCAAACTCAGGAACCATGAGATCATGACCTGAGCCCAAATCAAGAGTCAGTCACTTAACCTAACTGAGCCACCCAGGCACCCCCTAACTACATTTAAGCTATTTTAATATTTTAAACTTAATCAGTATATGAAAATAAAGCCATTTGTGCATTTATAATGTTGAGTCTTTTTCTATTAATTGTAGAAGTTCATAGGTTTTTAATTTTTTTAAATGTTTAATTATTTTTGAGACAGAGCATGATTGGGGGAGGGGCAGAGAGAGACAGACAGAATCCAAAGCAGTCTCCAGGCTCTGAGCTGTCAGCACAGAGCCCGAAGCAGGGCTCAAACCCACAAACTGTGAGATCATGACCTGAGTCGAAGTCGGAAGCTTAACTGACTGAGCCACCCAGGCACCCCTAGAAGTTTATGTTTTAACTAGGAAAATATTTACAATGGCTATTTTGGCAGATTCTGATTTTTACATTACAAACATCTTTTCTGTAGTAAGTGAATATTCCTCTTGGGTTAAATCTATATATAGCTTAATTCTTTCATAAGAAGATTCATTTTTAAAAAATCCTTAAGATCAATAAAAAGTACATAGCCCTTATTCTTATTAAAAGAACTGTCAGTTACATTCCATATAATACTGTTTAAGTGTGTTTGTGGAAATGTAGGGAAAAGACTTTGTTACTGAACATAGACACACAGTACTGGACATCCCACAGCTTTTCTTCCCCAGGCAAGCCCCCTCAGTGGAAAAGAGTGCAGTATGTTTTCATCCTTTAGTCACAAAAAAGGCACAGAGAGAGGCCAGACTCTCTAGTCACAGGTCAACCATCCCATTCTCAGACAAAGCTCCTGCTAGAGAGAAACCAAACCAGGCCCTATCCACTTTTATCCAATTATTTCTCATTCCTGTTCAGTTCATTATGTCCATATAATACTGACCATGCATAAATTTAAACTTTCCATTTGAGGTTTAACTGTGGCTTATGTTAGGAAGAGTTATTTTCTTTTTCATACTCTACTTATTTTTGTCTGTGTCTGAGCAGAAAAATATATATTTTAAAGATATTTTGTCTTTGATCATGTGTATAAATTGTCATAATGAATGATGTCACCTACCATAACAGAAATTGAATTCATCTATTTGCTGAATATATTTATTGAAGAGGCTTGGAAATTTTTTTAGAAACTAAATTAATAAATATCAATTTTTGCTTTTAATTTTCTATTTTTATATATTAAACTACAAAATTGCTTTTAAAATTCTCAAGAGTTTCTCCTGTTAGTACTTTGAGACTGAAGAATGCATAATTTTGAAGTTATACATAACTAGAACTAGTATATAGACTCAATTATTGCATGGAATAGAATAACAATGATAATATTAAATCTTTATAATGAAGACAGCTAAGGTAATTATATCATTTATATTTAATAGAGAAAAATACTTTAAATACTTCAATTGACACTGTCTTCTTTACCAAGTCTTCCATGGTAAGATTCTTTTCTGATTCTTACTGGTTTAAGTACCCTTAAAATCATCAGAAAATGAGATAATGCTATCGATAGAATTATGCAAGTGCACATATACAGGACCTATGTGTATTTAATAAAATATAAAAATATATTCCATATATGTTACCCTGGGTCTTATAACAATTTATGAGGTAAGAGAGTAGGTATTATTTCAGTTGTTCAAAAGTTAAGAGTATACATCTCTAGTAAACGTTGAGGCCAGGAGTACAATTTAAATCTTTAGTTTTGATTCAGTGTTTTTTAAAAATTCTGATAGTTAGGCTAAACAAAAACTTCTGAATATTCCCTGAACTATTAAGCAAAAAAAAAAAAAAAAAAAGAAAGAAAGAAAGAAAAGAAAAAGAAATTCAGTGTAGATTTTGTACATTCTATTTTGGTGCTCCAGGACTAGAATGTGGTGTTTGTGTTTAAATATGTGTGAGTCTCTATCTGTGTGTTTGGTGTATCACTAATAGTTGTTTTTCTTTTTTTAAGAAGAAAGAAAAAATGCTGGGACCAAAAGATCTAAATCAAAATTAAAAGTAGATAAAAGTGAGACAAGGTGTGTCACCCAATCTGGACACACATAGAGGGTACAAGTGTCAAGGATGTATGAGCCAAGATAAGAGTTGAGTCAGTCTGTACACAAGTGTGACATGGTGTCAGAGGAAAGCACTGGGTACAATGATGATAAGCATTTAGGAGTCAAAGAAACATAAACACTACTTGTAAAGGGTTTGTTGGTTAGTCATAGACCATCTATACACACAGAATAAAGGGACAAGAAAAGAACTCCAGCCAAGAATCCAGTAATAATACATTCAGGAAAATAGGCAAAAGGCTCAACAGTGGAGGTCACAAGTTTTGTTCTGAAAGTACAATGCTATTCAAAAGAAGGAGTAAGAGGAGGATGATATCAGTGAGGACAAGGAAGATGAAGGAAAGGAAGAAATGAAGAATAAAGGAAGGAAGGAAGGAAAAAAGGAAGGAAGGATGGGTAAAAAAAGAAGTGAGGGAGGGAGGAAAGAAAGAATGGAGGGAAGAAGGGAGACAGAGGCAGGGGGAGACAGGGAGAGAGAGAGAGAGAGAGAGAGAGAGAGAAGGGGAGAGAGAGAGACCTGGACACTGAGAAACATTTATGGTCTTGTCCAGAAACATCTTAGGAAGCTTGTTTTATTATAATTTAGGGGCAACATATGATATGAACATATGAACATATGAGAATCCATAACCAGATTAAAGCTTCAGGAATAAGTGAAATCATTACCCCTCTTTAGGAGGGGTAATAATATAGTATAGCTGATAGAATAAATTACCCTAAAGCAAGTTGCTGAAAAAATATAGCAGCTCACATGCACATATCTGAGTATTTTATATTGGGAGGGAAGAAGCAAAAGATCAAATACTAAGCACCATCACTAAAAAGTTACATGACTACATTACTACCCACTTGAGCTAAATCATTTGACTAATGGTCATTTGGCTCTTTTACTTATTGGCCCACTGAATACATGGTTCATAAGTTCATAAACTCATGATAGAAACAACAAATCACTGTGGAGATGCATTCTATGCCTGTAAACACTGTTTACAAAATTTTACAATAAATTTCTTATCTTTGGTGCTTTTCTAGCTGAAAATAAAGTTGGTAATGTGAATGTTGCTTGAATTAATAAATTGAATGTATTTTTTCAGAAATTTTCATGTTTTCTCTTTCTATAGGCATCAAATACTACTTTCTATATGTCCATATCTTCAAAACTATCAAAGGTTAAATCACCATTTTTTTCAGATTTTCTACATTTTAATGACTTTCTGAAAACCCCCTACATAGACTAGATGGATTTAATGAATAACTCAATGATATCAGAGTTTGTTTTGTTAGGACTCACTAACACTTGGGAACTTGAAATTTTCTTTTTTTTCATATTTTTGTTGGCTTATGCAGCTATTGTGGCAGGAAACCTTCTCATCGTGGTCGCTGTAACCTTTGACTCACATCTGTACTCCACACCAATGTACTTCCTCCTTGGAAATCTCTCCTTTCTGGATATGTGTATTTCCACAATCACAACCCCTAAGATGGTCACAGATTTTCTCAGGGAGATTAAAACAATTTCCTTGTGGGGCTGTATGGCTCAGATGTTCTTCCTCCACTTTTTAGGGGGCAGTGAGATGACTCTTCTCATAGTCATGGCTGTTGATCGGTACATTGCAATATGCAAGCCTCTTCACTACACATCCATCATGAACCGCCGCGTCCTCATGGGCTCTGTGTTGCTGTCCTGGGCTGTCGGTTTTGTGCACACAATGAGCCAGATGGTTTTTACTATCACCTTGCCTTTTTGTGGTCCCAATATAGTGGACAATATTTTTTGTGACCTTCCCTTAGTTTTAAAACTTGCCTGCACTGAGACCTATGTTCTGGAGTTGCTGGTAATTGCTGACAGTGGACTGTTGTCTTTCATATGCTTCATACTCTTGCTCATTTCCTACACTGTCATTCTGGTCACTGTTCGACGTCAGTCCTCTGGTGGACTCTCCAAGGCTCTGTCCACACTGTCTGCTCACATTACTGTGGTCACTCTATTCTTTGGGCCATGTATCTTCATTTATGCTTGGCCATTCAGTAGCTTTTCAGTGGATAAATTTCTTTCAGTGTTCTATTCAGTTATTACGCCTTTACTGAACCCCATTATTTACACTCTGAGGAATAAGGAGATGAAAGCAGCTATGAATAGGCTGAGAACCCAATATGTCAGATCCAGTCAGATCTTCTAGGTAACAATCATGATGATGAAGCTTTTTAATGCAAAACCCATATGTAATACATCTCACAATAGCTTGCTATTAATTTATTTTGTTTGTAGATTTTTAAAATACTCATGATGTATATTGAAATTATCAAATGTTCCATCATAACATTCCTATAATATGTTTATTTTCTGGAAGAATAATTATTTTAATTAAAATCTAATACAGGTAGGGTTAATAATTTTTCAATGTAATAAAGAATTAAAAAGAAAAAAACTGGCTCACTAACTATAGTTGGAAACTTAGAAATGTCCAAGACTAAATTTCATTAGGTAAAGAGCAGTCAAATAGGAATTTATTTCTCTTTTTAATTCAGAATTAGGTATCTTTCAGCTAAATTCTCTAGTTGACTGAATGTGCATAAAATTGTATGAACTCTTCTAAATTCTTAAACACACACATAAGTTCACATTTTTGTGGAACCTAATATGTATAAGAATTATTACTTTTTTTAATGAGGCAAACAGGCTAGTTTCTACGAAGATAAATGAGTCATCTATCACAAGAAACACATATTTCTTTCTTAAAAAATAGAAATTCTACCTGATATGTATGTTACACACAATTCCTTTTCTATTATTTCTTTATTTATGTTTATATATATGTTTGTTCACATGTATCTCTCAAGAATCCAGTTATATTATTATATATTATATATATTATGTTGTGTTAATCCCAATGGAAAATGAAGAAACCCTTATATATTCCAGGAAATCACATACAACAAAACAAGAAGTATTTAAGCTCTCCACGTTCTATAAAATGTACTAAATTATAATGTTTCATCTATGGCTCATGAATATTAGAATAAAAAGACACTGTGTGGCTTCTTTGATATCAAATGCAAATGCTTTGCTCTCTTCCAAACACCCAGGAAACTTTTTATAGGCTTTTATCCAATACTTTCTTCATTGCCTTTTTAGCAATATGTGCAATATACTAATTATAGATGAAAGGGTGCTTTAAAGATAGTATTCATAGCCATATGTGCTGCCATATTTTACACTAAAATTTTATTTTAAAAAATTTGGAGAACTGGGTCCCTAAAGCTCATTGGTTCTTTGGTATATATCTGTATCTTTCCTTATGAATTATTTCAGTCCTAGAATTAAGGGTAGATATTGATATAACATGTAGTTTTATCAAATTTGTAACATTTTGCCACATTTCAGATTGACTTTGACTACCAAAACAGATTATTAGAGATAATCAAGACCCCAAGCAACCATCTATACCCCATTACTATATCGTAGCAAACCTCCTCAACACCTCCACAAGTATCTTAAAGTTACTTCCCTCATATTTCATACATTATGCATAAGAGCATTTTGTGTGTTTTTAACTTGATATAAATGGAATTTATATAAACGCTATTATTCTAAACTTTATTTTTTTACTCAATTTAATGATGTTTTGTTGATTTATCTGTTTAAATATGTGCTTCGCTGGTTCATTTTTTTATTGTGGTAAAAGTCATATGTCATTTTAAATATTTTTAAGTGTACAGTAGTGTTACTTTGTGTACCTTTTTGTGCAACAGACTTCTAGAACTTTTTCATCTCACAAAAGTAAAACTCTATCCTCATTTATCAAAAACTCCCCTTTCCACCTCTTGCTGTCTTCTGACAATCACCATTCCGCCTCTGTTTCCAAGAGTATGACTATTAGAGATTAATATAAGTGGATCATGCAGTATTTGTCATTTTGTGACTGGTGTATTTCACTTACCACAACACCTTCAAATTTTAACCATACTGTAGCATTTAATAGGATTTTTTTTTCTTTTGTAAGGCTGAATACTAGTCCATTATGTGTATATGCATATATACGCATATATGTATCCATTCCTCCACTGATGGACATTTAAATTGCTTCCTCCTCTTAGCTATTGTGAATAATGCTGCAATGAACATGGGTGTGCAAATATGTCTTCAAGATCCTGTTTTCGATTATTTTATATACATTTACCAAGAAGCCAGATTGTTATATAATATGGTAATTCTATTTTTAATTTTTTTAGAAGCCTCCCAGAGTTTTCTAGAGTAGCTGCACCATTTACATTCTTACTAACAGTACAGAAGGCTCAGGTTTGTTCACATCTCCACATCCCTGCCAGTACTTATTTTCTGATTTCTTCTTGTTTTTATTTTGATAGTGACTACCCTAAGATTTTGATTTGCATTTCTGATAATTAGTGATGTTGAGCATTTGTTCATGTACTTGTTGCCCATTTGTGTATTTTTCTTGGATAAATATCTATTCAAGTCCTTTGCCCATTAAACTGTTTTTTTGTTATTTTTGTAGCCGTTGTTAAATAGTAGAAGTTCTTTATATATTGTGGATATTAACTTTTTTATTTTAATTTATTTTTGTATAGTTGACATGCAATGCTACATTGTATATACTTTGTAAATATTTTCTTCCATTCTATGGCTTGCCTTTTCACTACACACACACACACACACACACACACACACACACACACACACACAGAGTTTACATTAAGTGAAAACATCTTCATTCCTACAGGTTATATTAACACTTTGTGAGGTTTATAAATATAAAAAATTTAAAATTGTTACATTTAATTATCTTTTCCTTTAGGTTTTTTTATTTTGTCTTTTATGTAAAACATCTTTACAACTGATAGACCAAAATATTCTGTCTTTTGCTTTTTATCTTTTTATTTATTTTAATTTTTTTAATGGTTATTCATTTTTGAGAAAGAGACAGAGCATGAGCAAGGGAGGGCAAAGGAGAGGGAGACATAGGATCCGAAGGAAGCTCTGGGCTCTGAGATGTCCACACACAGCCTGACACAGGGCTGGAACCCACAGACCATGAGATCATGACCTGAGCCAGAGTTGAACACTTAATCGACTGAGCCACCCAAGTGCCACTCCTTTATAGAATTTTAAATTTTTCACATCACATTTAGGTTATTCAATACAACTAGAAGTTAAATTTTATATTGGTATGTGATAGGAATCTAATTTGGTTTTATATGAATATAAATTGTCATGCAAACACCATCTACTAAATAGTTTTTCCCTACTGATTGTAATGTCATTCTTTCCATATGCCAAGTGTCCAGGCATCCATTCCTGGCCTCTGTCACCCCTTCCAATGGACATTTTTTTTCTCACAGAAAACACTACACAATCTTAAACATAGTTGCTACTTGTCATAGGGAATCCTTACTCTCAAAATGCTCTACTTTAAGTATATCTCCATTCTTCTTGTCAATCAACTCATCCAGATGATTTTATAATAATGTCTATAGAAAGAATTTAGAATAGCAATTGAAATCAGAATTTATAATTGGGAAATAAAAAACTTTGTAATTTTATTACTCTAATTATTCTACACTCATCAATGTAGCATATTTTTTATTTTGTTATATTTTATTTTATAATTTTTGGTGATATTTTAGTAGGTTATATTGAACTTGGCTAAAATGCTGAAGGGAAGGCATTTTTTAACCCTGAATTTACAGTATTTGTTTCTAAAATAATATCATGGATTATATTAAGATATGTCTCTTACATTAACTTCCAATCTTTTAAAATCATAAGTGATTATTGAATTTATGAAAAATTTATGGACACTTTGAGATAACTGTATCGTTCCTCACTTAATTTGTTATACTGTGGGTTGACTTAATATTGTCAATATTTCCTTGAATTTGTAGTTGAAACTCCAGGTTGTAATAATATGGCTTTTCTTTTGCTTTTCATCTTTTCAGAATCAATTTACTAGTTATTTCTGTTTTGCTTTGATTTAGAATTGTTTGTTATATAACTTTCTTCTTCTGTTGTCTGAAAAAGTTTAAAATACATTAAGATAGCTTAGTTTTAAGCTTAAGTTGTATATAAGCTCCTTCACCTGCCATCATCTTCTCTAAACCCACACAAACTCACTTTCAGGGAGAGCTCCAATGTCATCTGAGAGAAGACTTTCTTAACCTGCAAACTTGAACAGACCTCTCTGTTGTAGGACTCCAAAGCAACATAGATTGCTGTTTTTTAGTGTCTGACACACTGTAAATTATTTAATCAAATGCTTACATCTATCTGTATTTCCCAAGAGAACATAAAGGAATCATGAAGTCAAGGACCATGTCTACCTTACTCACTGGACTATTCCTAGCATATGTTTTCCATAAAGTAGTTACTTAATAAACACTGCTTGACTGAGTGACTCATTAGGTTGCACTGACTTACCTTGTCAAATACTTAAGTTCATTCTTTGCTGTAATTTTTAAGGGAAATTATTAGCCAAAATTTGAGAGACATTCTTCTTCATGACAGGACTTAATTAATTAATTGCTTCTTTATATCATGCAGGAAGGAAAAGATTAAGAACACCAAACGACATACATCAGTCGTTTCTCCCTATCTTTTCTATAGGAACCTTTATGTAGCATGTAGATAAAAACAATGCCTTAGTTTATTGTACATAAGAATCTATTTATTTTTATCTTTTCTTCCCAAATTAACTCTTCACTGAAATTCTCTCTAAATATGTTTATTTTCCTTTAAATATGACAATTTTCTTATTTTATAAATCTATGTGCTTTAATTTACAAAAATGCATTCGATTTTCTTCTCCTCTGAATAAAATTCATATTGTTTTATACAAAGAGAGTTCATCACTTCAAAGCATTGCTATTATTCACTAGCACAAGTAAACTATTTTTACTACCTGTTCATCAAATGATGGACAGCTAAACTGCTTATGATTTTCTATTACCATAAATAATTTTGTGATAAGTATTTGTCCAACAGCCCTATGTAGGTGTAAGAATTTCTCTGAGATAAACAACCAGAAGAAGAAAAACTGGATAATAAAGCATTTACCCACATAATTTCACTAAATATTGCAAACTGCTTTCTAGAGTGACTCTAATTCCAACTACAGGGCAAGAGTTCCCATTGTTCAAGTTCCTACTACAAAATTTACCATAATTCACCTTTCTAAATTTTCATTTCAATGTAAAATAATATCTTGTTGCTTTAATTTACCTTTTTTTTTTGGTTATCACTGAATTTGGCATACTCATCATACCTATTAGCTATTCAAGCTTTTCTATGAACTACTCTTTTAATATTTTGGCCCACTTAAAAATAAGTTTTCTGTGCTTTTCTTATTGATTTGCATGTTGTACTTCTGCACTGCTCAATACAGTATCTGGTAACATATATATCTGTATATTTTTAAGTTTTTGTATTCATTTTGAGAAAGAGAAAAAGTGGAGGGATGGGCAGTGGGAGAGAGTTCCTTCCAAGAAGGCTCCATACGTCACCCTAGTGACTCAGGGCTGATCTCACAAACCATGAGATCATGACCTCAGCTAAAATCAAGAGTCAGACATATAACCAACTGAGCCACCCAGGCACCCACCTATATGTCTGTTTAAATACTAAGCTGAATGAATTAAAATAAATAAAACTGAAATAAAATTGAAGACTAACTCATATTAGTGTCTTTCAGGTGTTTAATAGATGTATGTAAATAGTGGCTACCAAATGAGACAAGACAGATATAAATCATCTTCATTGTCACAGAAAGTTCTATTTGGCAACAGTTATTTAGATATGAATATACAGTCAATTTAATAGATTACAAATTCGTCATTTATTAATGTTGTCTCTAGTTTTCTTGACTGAATAAAAATTTGTGTTCAGGAATTTATTAAAGGTTTGCCTTTGTATTCATTTAAAAAAGATATGATTATAAAATATTCTTCCTCAATCATAAGCCACACAGATATTCCTCAACATTTTCTTCTATCATGATCATGTCTTTTCACAGTTTGTAGTTAAATATTTTGGCAGATGACCTTTGTATATTTGAAAGATAGGAACCCAAGTTTATTCTTCTCCTCTTAGCCACTAGTCTCAGAAGCAACTATAAATCAATCTGTCCTTTCTTCAGTGTTGGGCTTGGTCATCATATGTGTGTATATATGTATAAATATGTGTATATGTGTGTATCATGTATATATGAATATTATATATGTACATCTCATGTGTATTTCTTACACACACATAAATGTATCTCACAACACATCTGTATGCATATACACATACATGATTTGAGTTTTCTACTCAGGTCCATCTATTTGTCTTTTATTTTCTAATAACCTTATTTTTGGTGCTATTACTTGACATATGACTTAATATCTAGTTGATATGTTCACCTACTTTGTTATTCTATTCACAGTTCACTTAAAAATCATGTACCTTTACGTAGGTTTCACTGTGAACTTTTTGGGGTGTGAGTGGCTCATTCGGTTAAGCGTGTGACTCTTGACTTTGGCTGGGGTCATGATCTCACCATTCATGGGCTCAAGCCCTGCATTGGGCTCTGCACTGACAGAGCAAAGCCTGCTTGGCTTTTCTCACTCCCTCTCTCTGTCCCTCCCCCACTCACACTTTCTCTCTCTCAAAATAAATAAACTTAAATTAAAAATTAAATTTAAAAAGCAGATAAGAATACATATATTTAGGACAGTATTTAGCAGAATACATATATTTAGGGCAAAACTCATGACTTTGCTATGTTATGTCATTCAATTTATGAGCATGATACATACTTCCATTTAATCAAATTGTGATCATATGTTCTAACAGAGATTTTAATTTTTTCCATAATATCATCCATTATTTTCAACTTATAAATATAATTTGTTTTAAGTTTGCCTGTTGGAGGTTATTAGTAAAGTTCATTTCTGCTGTAATATTAATAATATTTAACAGAACTTTTTATAGGTACATGTAAAGGTATATAGTATAAGTATACCAAAAATATATTTGCATATATAAATCTATGTAAATTAATATAAATAGATATTTACATACATTAAATTATATGTGTATATATACTTATATATGTATATATTCATATGTATGTGATGCATATGTAATATATATATTATATATACACATATATTTTTATTTCTTAATTTTGACAGTAAGTTACAGACATAATGCTCTTTTACCTCTAGCTACTTCAGTATGTATTTTCTAAAACAATGTAATTTTCAAATTTGGAAATCAACATTAATATGATATGGATACATAATTGATCAACTTTATTCAATTTTTTGCCAATTATGAGAATAATGTCCTTTTAGAAAAAGAGTATGTGGTCCAGGACCAAGCCAGGATCACAAGTTGTATTTCAATGCCATGTCTCTTTTTTAAATTAATCTTCAACAATCCTCAATCATTAATTTTTATGCACTTACTTCCTGTAACTAATCTCATTGTTTAGTGGCTTGTTTCCTATGTTTTGTTTTGCATAAATATGCAGATACTTGGTTCCTTCCACCCTCATTTTCCTTTTTGCTTGCTTACCATAGATATTATTTTGGTCATTTCATTTGACATTGTATCCTAGAAATGTCAAGTCATATGACCTCCATATCAGGTCATAAAGATCTTCCCCATTCTTCATCACAGCTCTGTGTATCAAATTTTCAACTAAATATGATTAAAAAATAGAAAAGCAGCACAATTCAAATGTTCTGTGGCAGTTTATCACACAGCCCTCACAAACCCTCATCTGCCTGAGACTAAAGTATTCATGTCAGATCAGTACTACCATATGCTTCCCCAGGATATTCTCATAAATTTTACTCTAGTTTCTCAGATCATTCACTTTCTTCTCTTATCTGTGTCACCATAGTTAGACATCAGTTAAAGAGTCTAATATCTGGCTGCCAATATATCAGGGATGTCATTATTTTGTTTTCATAGTTACATTATAACCACGTTTTATATGAGTTCCTTATTCTCTGCTGATGAGGTTAGATTCTGTAATTGATTCAAAGTACAAACATTGAAAACTTGCTCCCTATCTCTTCTATCCCACTGTAGGACACTTAGACTAGGAGGGATTGAACCACATTTAAATTCTATGGAAGTAATCTGATCACATCTTCCCTGGGATAAGAAGTGACATGTTTTTGTATTTATATCTGAGTTTATTGCAAATGATTTATATGTAGAGAATTCTACATTTTGTGGCTTCTTAAAAGCTTTAAATACCTTCACATTTTGGTAATCCCATTAGTGTAACTGTGTCTTGCCAATAAAGGATTTTTTAAGTATATATTTCTTTTTTTTAATATTTATTTATTTTTGAGAGACAGAACATGAGCAGCAGAGGGGCAGAGAGAGGGGGACACATGGAATTGGAAGCAGGCTCCAGGCTCTGAGCTGTCAGCACAGAGCCTGACGCGGGGCTCAAACCCATGAACTGTAAGATCATGACCTAAGCAGAAGTTGGACGCTTAATGGACTGAGCCACCCAGGCCCTGGGGCACCCGAGTGGCTCAGTTCATTGGGCATACAACTTCAACTCAGGTTATGATCTCATGGGTCATAAGTTTCAGCCCCACATCAGGTTTTCTGCTGTCAGAGTGATGCCTGCTTTGGATCCTCTGCCTCGTTCTCTCTCTCTCTCAAAAATAAATAAACATTAAAATGTCATTAAAAGATAAAATAAATAAAAGCTGTGTTTCTCAACCAGATTCACAGCCAAGGTGCATGAACATGGCTTACATTCCATCCGTCTCATATCTCTATCCATGGTAGAGTTTTACCTGAAAATGAATCATGTAAATATTAAGGCTAGGAATAGTCATTCATTTTACTGGCACCAGAACCAAAAAAATTTGCTTAATGTGATTATTTTACACCAACTTTAAAAAATAATAAAGGTTGCATAGCCACCTGAAGACAAGAATAGAAAGTAAGCCACCAGCTCTAAAAATCTTCGTAATCTCCCTAGTGGGTGTCACCTCATCTGTCCTTTCAAACTGTTACTGCTCTAAAAGATGAAACCATCATAAACACATTTTTGTGAAGCAGTCTCTCAACAGACAGAATTCCCAATAGAATCACCTACTGAAGATTCTGAGAATTTTCCAGTACATAATGGACATTACCTAACACTAACAGAAACTATATGCAGAAGTCTAGGTAGGAGTTTGTACATCTTAGCAACCTGTTTTTTCTAAAAGAACTAAGAATTAAGTAGACTCCTGGTCATCTAGAAATTTTCCCATCTCAACACACTGCCTGTAACTGTCTTTGAACTGGTAAGCAAAAGAGATGTTGAAAATATAACAGTCCATGTATTTGCACATTAAAGCTCACACAAAATAACAAATGTTAGCTGAGTGTTATAATCAGCAGTGAAAGGCAGACTCTCAGGTTTGGAAAGATGTGTCAGAGATTCTGGATGAGCTAGAAAGAAAATTTAACTCAGAGCTGTGAAAATTAAGAGAGATAATTTAATGCATTTCTTAAAAACATAATATGGCAAATAGCAGAATCTCAATAACTGACTGCATTTATTATCAATGAAGAAAGATTTTTCTGCCAGGCAGTGTGCTAAGTGCTGAAATGACAATAAATAAAATTTAAAAATTTATAATTTTAGAAGAAAGAAATATATATAAATAATTACATCACTACGTACAAAAGCAGTACTATGAGCACACAGAGAAGAGAAGCATTAATTCTGACTCAACTTGTTAGGAAAAGATCCACTGAGAATTTGATGTAGGCATTATGGGTATATTGGAAGAATTATAAAGTCAAGAGGATTCATTTATATAGGTGCATGAACTTCTTGATATGGAGTTAAATTTCCTGAATCTAATTTTTTTCAAGCCTTTCCAAAGACAACAAGGCTGTTTATACATTAAACTATGAAAACATATAGCCAACTATCAATAACCCATTTAATTTAAGAAAATCTAAGCATTTTTGTACTAACAGCTTTATTTACGGTTTTATTTTGATGTGGTTGTTTACACTACAGCAGCTACAATAAATAAATTTAAGAGTATATTGCTGATCTTGGAACTGTTCCTGTGGGGTTAGGAAAAATAAAGGGTTTAGAAAATACAAGGCTATGCTAGACAACAAATACAGACCTGCCCTGAACAAATAGAACCTGCATAACAACAGAAATGAGATCACCTGGGATCAGCTTAATTCCAGTGACCTCACCCATAATTACCTCTACTTTCTGAGCCTAGGCTCCCTTTTGTGTCTGTGTGATTTCCGTAGCAGCCCTGTCCAAATTGTATCCTCAGTGGGAAGAGCAAAAATTCATCACCCACTTTCACTTCATTGTATATTGATTGGGCTACAAAGACAAAGGAAAGAGATGGGGCTCTGCAACAACTGGTTAGGTCAAAGTAAGGAAGATAAAATTGGACCTTACCATTTATCTGAGGAATGAGGAAAAGAATGGGAGTCAATAAAAGAGCAACGTAATGTTTAGAGTTGGATGTACTTTGGGGAGGAAGGGAAGGAACAGTTACTGGGACTGGAGAAATCCTAGTGTGGATAGGCACTGAGGAATCTTGAGAAGAGATAAATGTTAGTTCCATCTAAAACTATGAATTCAGAAAGTGTTAGCTTCTGCATTTAAAAAAAAGTACACTACAGAATACAAGCATACTTTGAAGATACTGAGAGATGGTAGCAGACCACCACAATAAAACAAACATTGCAATAAAGTGAGTCAGATGAATATTGTGCCAATGCCTATGAAAGTTATGTTTAGAATATATTATAGTCTGTTCAGTGTATAATAGCATTCAATATATGTAAAGAAAATAATGTATATATCTCAGGTGAAGAAAAAATTTTGCTAAAGATTGCTAACCAGCATCTGAGCGTTTATCAAGTTGTAATTTTTGTGCTGATGGAGGGTCTTGCCTCCATGGTGACGGCTGCTGACTGACCAGGGCGGTGGTTGCTAATGGTTGGGATGGCTGAGGCAATTTCTTAAAATAATACAACACTGAAGTTTGCCACATTGGTTGATTCTTCCTATCACAGATAATTTCTCTGAAGCTTTTTACAATGCTTTTTGATAGCCTATTACCCACAGTAAAACTACTTTCCAAACTGAAGTCAATCTTTTTCAACTCTGCTGCTTTCTCAATTGAGTTTATGTAATATTCTAAATCCTTTGTTGTCATTCCCACAATCTTCAGTATCTTTAACATGAGTAGATCCTCAAGAAACCACTCTCTTTGCTAATCTATAAGAAATAAATCCTCATCTGTTAAAGTTTTATCATGACATTGTAGCAATTCAGTAACACAGTCAGGCTCCACTTATAATTCTAGTTATTTTTCTCTTTCCACAATATCTACAGTTACTTCCCTCACTGAAGTCTTAGACTCCTCAAATTCATCCATGAGAGTTGAAATTTGTCCCAAACTCTTGTTCATATTACTATATTGACCGTTTCATGAATTAAAAATGTTCTCAATGGCATCTAGAATGGTGAATGCTTTTCGGAAGGTTTTCAAATTAGCTTCTCCCAAATCCATCAGAGGAATCACTATTGGTGGCAGTTATAGCCTTATAAAATGGTATGTCTTAAATAATAGACTTGAAAGTTCAAATTACTCCTTGATCCCCAGGCTACAGAATGGATGCTGCATTACCAGGCATGAAACCAACATTAATCTCATTGTACATCTCCACCAGAGCTCTTGTGTGACTAGGTACATTGTCAACTAATAGTGATATTTTGAAAGAAATCTTTCTTTTTCTAAGCAGTTGTCTCAAAGTGGGCTTAAGATATTCAGTAAACAATGTTGTAAACAGATTTGCTGTCACCAGGCTTTGTTGTTACAATTATAGAGCAAAGCATAATTCTTAAGGGCCTTGGGATTTTCAGAAAGGTAACTGAGTATTAACTTCTACTTAAAGTCACCAAATGCATTAGTCCCTGACAAGAAAGTCTGCCTGTCTGTGAAGATTTGAAGCCAGGCATTTTTCTCTTTCTAGCTATGAAGGTCCTAGATGACACCTTTTTTAGATATAAGAATGTTTCATTCACATTGAAAATCTGTTGTTTAGGGTAGCTACCTTCACCAGTTGTCTTAGCTAGACCTTCTGGATAACTTGCTGCAATTTCTACATCAGCACTTGCTGCTTCACCTAGCGCTTTTATGTTTTAGAGATAGCTTCTTGCTTTCAACCTGATGAACCAACTTCTGCTAACTTCAAACTTTTCTCCTGCAGCTTCCTCACATCTCTCACCCTTTCTAAAATTGAAGAGCTTTAGGACCTTGCTCTAGATTAGACTGTGGCTTAAGGGAATGTTGAGGCTGGTTGGATCTTCTATCCAAAACCATTAAAACTTTCTGCCTTTCAGCAAGAAAGCTATTTCACGTTCTTATTATTTCATGTGTTCTTGGGAGTAGCACCTCTAACTTCCTTCAAAAACTTTTCCTTTGCATTCACAACTTGGATTTTTAGCACAAGAGGCCTAGTTTTTGGCCTTTCTCAGTATTCAACATGCCTTCCTCATTAAGCTTACTGATTTCTAGTTTTTAATTTAAGGTGAGAGATGTATGGCTCTTCTTTTCACTTGAACACCTAAAGGCCATTGTGGTTTATTAACTGGGAATCGGTAGCCCTGTGAAGATGGAGAGAGATGGGGGAACAGTTGTTGGAACAGTCAGAACACAAACATTTGTCAAATAAATTTGCCATCTTATATGGGTATGGTTCATATACTGAAAAAAATTACAATGAAAGCAACAAGGATCAAAGATCTCAGATAACCCTAAAAAATATAATTTAAAAAGTTTAAATATTATAAGAATTACCAAAATATAACACAGAGACACAAAGTAAGCAAATGCTATCATCTTAACATCTGGTGGCTCCCATTTTCCCCCTTGGCTCTGGCCTCATGATATGGAGATCTGCCCAGGGTGAACTTTGCCAACAATAGGGGCCTGGAAGCCCCACCTGGGGGAGGGGGGCTTATTTGGAGAGCAATGCAGAAAATCTGTGTCCAGGGCCTATTGCTTGAAACAATCAAGGTCACAGCAGAAACACCATTAAGAACCCTAAAAAAATAAAACTATTTCAAAGGAATAGTATGGAAAACTATATGCCAACAAATTAGATAATTTATGTGAAATGAACCAATGCCCAAAGGACACAATAAAATATAGAAAATCTAGGGGCACCTGGGTGGCTCAGTCAGTTAAGTATCCGGCTTTGGCTCAGGTAATGATCTCGCGGTTCATGGGTTCGAGCCCCGTGTTGGGTTCTGTGCTGACAGCTCAGAGCCTGGAGCCTGTCTTCAGATTCTATGTTTCCCCCTCTCTCTGACCCTTCCCTGCTCATGCTCTCTCTCTCTCAAAAATAAAAACATTAAAAAAAAGAAATAGAAAATCTAAAGAGATATATAAGAGATAAAGACATTTGTTCATAATTTTGAAACTTGTCAAAGGAAAACTCCAGGCCCTGCTGGCTTCACTGGTAAGTTCTCCAAATTTTTAAAGAAGAAATAAGATCAATTCTCCAAAAATTCTTCCAGAAAATGGAGAAAGGCCCTCTCATTCTATGTGGGCAGTTTTACCCAGATACCAAAGCCAGACAAAGGCAGCACAAAATAAGAAAACTACAAACCAATATCTTCCATCAATATAGACTCAATGATATACTATAGCATAGAAACCCACTTTAAAGACAGGTTAAACGTGTAAGGATAAAGGTGAAGGGCAAAGTCAGAGGACTGACACTACTCAACGTCAGGACTTACTATAAAGCTACAGTAACCAAGACTATATGGTTTTGACAAATATCAGTGCAATGGAATAGACAAACCATAAATATACCCACATACATTTAGTCAACAGATCTTTTGAAAGGAGCAGAGGCAATGCAATGGAGCAAAGATAGTCTTTTCAACAAATAATACTTAAGCAACTGGATATCTACTGCAAAAGAAAGAAAAGAAAGAAAGAAAGAAAGAAAGAAAGAAAGAAAGAAAGAAAGAAAGGAAGGAAGGAAGGAAGGAAGGAAGGAAGGAAGGAAGGAAGGAAGGAAGGAAGGAAGGAAGGAAGGAAGGAAGGAAAGAAATCTACACAGACCTTATGTGTTTCCTAAATTTAACTCAAAATACATCACAGATCTGTGAAGTGCAAAAAGAAATAAATCTCCTAGAAGATAACAAAGGAAAAAAATCTAGACCAACTCAAATGTGGCAATCACCTTTTAGATACAACATCAAGGGCACAGTCCATGAAAGAAATAACTGACAGGCTGAATTGCAGGGAAATTTAGACTTTTTCTCTGCAAAAGACAATGCCAAGAGGATGAGAAGACAAGCACGACTGGAAGAAAATATTGTCAAAAAATATATCAGATAGAGGACTGTTATCCAGTTTACTCAAAGATTTCTTTAAACAAAACAATGAGAAATAACTTGATTTAAAAATCAGCAAAAGACCTGATCAAACATATAACACTAAAGGAATACACAGATGGTGAGTAAGCATGTGAAAATGTTCAACATCATGTATCATTAAAGAACTAAAAACGAAAACAACAAGATCCATTAAAAACATACTAGGATTGCTTACTACATACATTGACAACATCAAGTGCAGGCAAGGATATGAAGCAACAGGAACTCCAATTCTGATTGGGAATGCAAAGTGATACAGACACTTTGGAAGATAATTTGGCAGTTTCTTACAAAACTAGACAAACTCTTACCAAATTCAATCCAGCTATGCTGGTTGTTATTTAGCCAAATGCAATGGAACAAAACCCTGCATACTGAGGTCCACAGCAGTTTTTTTCAAAATTTCCCAAACTTGAAATCAATCAAGATCTGCCTCTACAGGTGAATGGATATATAAACAGTGGTACATCTAGACAATGATATATTACTCAGTGATAAAAGTAAATAAGCTATCCAGCTACAAAAAGACATGGAAAAACTTAAATGCATATTACTAAATGAAAAAAGCCAATGTGAAAAGAGTATATTTTGTATGATTACAAGTATATGCCATTCTGGAAGAGGTAAAACTATGGAATCAGTAAAATTTGTAGTTGCCAGGAGTTAAGAAAGAGAGGAAAGTAAGCCAAACAAACACATGATTTCAGGGAGGTCAATGGTCAATACCTGTCATTATACATTTGCCAAAACCTATAGAATCTACAACATCAAACATGAACCCTAATGTAAACTATAGACTTTGAGTGATAGTAACAAGTCAGTGTGGATTTACTGATTGTAAGGAATGTTCCACTGTAATATCAATTGTTGACTGTGGGGGTGGTTGTGTATGTGGGAGTGCAGGAGGTATATGGGAGTTCTGTACATTCCACTCAATTTTGCTATAAATCTAAAACTACTGTAAAGAAAGAATCCATTTAAAAATTTTTAAATAAAAGGATGAGAAATATATTTACCATATGAACACAAATAAAACAAAATCATCAGTGGCTATTTTACATCAATGTATATTTTAGAGCAAAGAATATTACCAAGGATAAAGAATGTTATTTCATATTGAGAAAGAAATCAATTAATCAGAATGTAGTTACAATTATTTATATCCCAAATAAGAGTTTTAAAATATATAAAACAAAATCTTATAGAGCTGCAAGGAGAAATAATTTTTAAAAATACAATCAGAGAATTGGAAGGGGAGGTCATCCACAGGACATGACTGCCAGGTGACCCATGAGTTAGACCTGGGGAATGGGAGGCTCCTCCCCTCTTCCTTTGCACTTGGAATGTGCATTCCACTTACCTCCCCCTTCCCAGAAGCCTCCTCAAGGATACAGCCTTGAGAGAGTGATGTGGTGTTGAGACTGTTTGGACACTATATATGGCTGAACCCACTTAAGGTCTCTATATTAACTTTAAGATTGGGCAGGTGGGTGCAGAGAGCTACTCATCATGAGGCCACCCATGATGGTGGTTATGTATCATACTAGTCAGGATATGACTCCTCTTGCAACTGGAAGTAAAACCTTAATTGAATTTAATATTATAATATAGTTAGAGATTAAATATTAAAGAAGACATGCCCTTAGTACTTAAATATTCAATGAAGAATACTTTGGGGCACCTGGGTGGCTCAGGTGGTTAAGTGACTGACTTCGGCTCAGGTCATGATATCATGGTTTGTGAGTTCGAGCCTCACATCAGGCTCTGAAGCTGTCAGCCTTCTTCGGATTTTGTGGCTCCCTCTCTCTCTGCTCCTCCCCCAGTTGTGCTCTGTCTCTCTCTGCCTCTCAAAAATAAATAAATGTAAAATAAATGAAGAATACTTTAAAACTTCACTAATGTTTAATGCATAGATGCTTGAAGTACAATTTTTCTTCTCTCCTTGTTCTGATTCCTAGAATATGCAAAAGTTATTCTTGACAAGGAAGTCCCCAAGAGATGTCCAAAGTAAATCATTTTCATGATCCTTGTTCTTCCCAGAATAGAGAGTAGGAGAATTTCACCCAAAGGATTCCTTCTAGTGGTGAATATATGTCAGGCTGAGGGAAAGTATTTCTACAGATACTGTCTTCACCCAACTATGGATGTCATCTCAAACATACATCAGAAGAGAGGAGGAAATAGCAATTGGGTCTTAGAGAAAATTTGGGTTTAGTAAGTTATCTCATGTTCTCTGTGACTCTCTTCTTCAAATACTTTTAAAAATACCTGTATATATCCATATCACCCAGCCCACTTGCTTGGAGCTGAGTATGGCTTGTTTAACTTCTGACTCTTAAAGAAGGTAATGCAGGTTTTCTCCTCCCATCGTCTTCCTATGGGAGCTTCTATGGCTTCTTTGACAAAGGAGTGCATACCACCATCATGCAGCACCACAGAGATGCCCTCAGGTCTGCTTTGGGAAAATCTCTGTTCTTTGATGGCTACAGGATATTAGCAAATTCCAGCGATCCTGACTCAAGTGGATCTTGCCATTTAAGAAGATGAAGTTTTTCATATCACACTATTTTATGTTAAAACAACTTTTAACATAGAGATAGAAGGAACAACAGTTGTATATCCAGCGAGAAGTGAT
>NC_043708.1:73311149-73318852 GCF_006229205.1 Suricata suricatta
GCAAGTAATAAATTATATCATGTATCTTGAATGTATCATAGATAAGCTGCTATATTACAATTGCCACTTCAGATAGCTGTGAAATTAGGTGATTAACTAGTTGGTACCTAACCTTCTAATTTCTGTATAAGTCTAATTACATGAAATAGAAGTGGGGGTTTTGATTTTTTACTTTGCTTTTCTGGTTGGAGTATCATTGAAACTACTGTATTATAAATGACGGAAAATAACTGCATATGTTAAAAAATAAATTGTATAAAAAAATAAAGAGTCGATGCTTAAAAAAATAAAATAAAGCATTTTAAATTTACACAATAAAGTCAATCATGTACACCTAAGAAAAATAAAATAAAATTTTAAATATTTGTTTATTTTTGAGTAAAAGAGAGTGTGAGTGGGGGAGGGGCAGAGAGAGAGACAGACTCTCCAGGCTCCCAGCTGTCAGCACAGAGCCTGTTACAGGGCTCAAACCCATGAACCCTGAGATCATGACCTGAGCCAAAGTTGGACACTTAACCAACTGAACCAGCCAGGCGCCCCTACACATTTTTTAAATGTTTATTTGTTTTTTGAGAGAGAGCATGAGTGGGAAAAGGGCAAAGGGAGAGGAGATCAGAGGATCTAAGAAGCCTCCATGTTGACAGCCCAAAGGAAGGTGCAAACTCATGAACCAACCAGGAGATGATAACCTCCCTGAGTTAAAGTTGGGCATTTAACTGATTGAGCCACCCAGGTGCCCCTACATGTTTAATTCCAAATGTTTCCACTTCTTCCTAAGCAATGCCCCAAATTTTACAGACTAAATTGTTATTCTGCAAAATACAAAAATAGATTTTTGTGGCCAACTTCAGCAGGATAACATCTATATCTACAAAAGCAAGATATTTAAAAGCTGCGATAATGTTTATTCTGGTTCTCAGACTATAACTTTCTAAAAAAATTTTTTTAATGTTTATTTATTTTTGAGAAAGAGACAGAGCATGAGCAGCGGAGGAATAGAGAGAGAGGGAGACAGAATCAGAAGCAGGCTCCAGGATCTGAGCTGTCAGCCCAGAGCATGATGTGGGGTTTGAACGCACGAACTGAGATCATAACCCGGGCTGAAGTCGGATCCCTAACTGACTGAGCCACCCAGGCACCCCATTAGACTGTAACTTAAAACCAACTTTTTAAAAATATGAGTTTATCATTTCTTTCCGTAAGTATTCAGAAGAATCCATCACCCACACACTCCTGATACTCATCATTAGTAACAAAATGGTGAAGCACAATAGCTACTTGCTTCAGGGGGCACTTCAATACAATCAACACAACTATCCGTAACGCCACTGGCCGCTGGTAATGGGTCACTAGCATGCCACTTCACACCGGCAAGGATCTCAGACCTGTGAAAGGGGGCCAGTGGCTAGGGTAGGAGTTTTGAGAAGAAGCACAACTTCTATAAGCCAGTTTCTGTAAATTAGCACCTCATTCTCATAGCATGTTAAGGATAAGATGCATAACTTACATAAACACTTAACAGTGTCTTTCACAGACCAAACATACATACTATGAAAACTCCCACAGGCCATCCATTTATTGTTAGGATAAAGTTCAATATGTGATGTTTTTCAACACCTAAAGGCCCTGCATAATGTGTTTTCTGTCTGCAGGCACATCTCAAAACCACTCTCCTTATCATCTCAGCTTCTCCAGACCAGGAGTGAAAAACAAACAAAACCCCAGATGATACAACCCTCGAAATACATAGTATATTTATTATTTGCTGTTGCTTATTGTAGGCAATGGTTTCTTTAAAATGACACCCAAAGCACAATCAACAAAAGAAGAAATATGTACATTGGACTTCATCCAAACTAAAAATATTCGTGTCTCAAAGCATCCACTCAAGAAAGTGAAAGTAAAACCTGAAGATGAGAGGAAGTAGTTGTAAGAACCTCTGATGAGGGTTTTGAAGCCAGTTGAGCGGTGGTCCTAAAAAAGATAGGTCTATATGCTATACCACAAATCCTGAAACTGTTGACATAAACTTACTTTGGAAAAAAAAGGTCTTTGCAATGTAATAAGAGTCGGGAGATGACATTATTTTCGAGAACCTAGTCTGGCTCTAAATCCAAAAACAATGTCCTGATAAGAGAAGAGGAAAAGATAAGAATACAAAGGATAAGACCACATAAGATGGAGGTAGATAGAGGATGAACTCATATAGTCACAAGCCAAGGGACATCTGGAGCCACCAGAGCTGGAAGTGGCAAGGAAGGATTCTTCCCTAGAGCCTGGGGGGTAGGGGGAGGCATAGCCCTGCCAACAGATTGATTTCAGATTTCTAGCCTATAAAATTGCAGAGACCAAATTACTGTTTTAAGTCACCAAGACTGTTAATAGGCTGCCATAACAGCCCTAGAAAGCTAATAAAGGTCTGAATATGAAGAACTCTTAAAGCTCAACAGTAAAAACACAAACAACAAAAGAAATAAGATGCCGTTTTCTCAGAAAGATGAACAAATGGCCAACCAGGAACCACACGAAAAGGTGCTCAACATCATTAGTCACTAGGGGAATGCAAATCAAAACCACAATGTGATCTTACTTCATACACATTAGATTGGCCATTATAAAAAATAATAAAATAAAATAACAAATCTTGGTGAGGACATAGAGAAATTAGGATGTTCATACACTGCTGGTCTGACTGTGAAATGATGGAGCCACTGTAGGAAAGTTTGACAGTTCCTCAAAATGCTAAACGTAAGTTACTATATGACAGCAATCCACTCAAAAGAATAGAAAACAGGTGTTCAAACAAAAAAAACCACACAAATATTTGTAGAAGCAGTACTCACAATAGCCAACTCACAGTAGCCAAAAGGTATTTTTTGGTAAGGGAAAATCCAAATATTTTTCAACGTATGACTGGATAAGCAAAATGTGGTATAGTCATACAATGTAATATTATTCAGCCATTGAAAAGAATAAAATTCTTGTACATGCTACACTATAGATTAATCTTCAAAACATTATGCTCCGTGAAAGAAGGCAGACACATACAAACCCACATAAAATTCCAATTATATGAAATGCCCAAAATAGTCATATCCGTAGAGACAAAAGTGGATTCATGGTTGCCAGGAGATGTGTGGAGAAGGGAATCAGGACTGACTGCTAACTGGTATGAGGTTTATTTTGAGTGATGAAAATGTTTTAGGAAATAGAAAATAGGAAGTGTTGCATTGCCCCAAAGCTATAAAAGGTCAGGAATATAAATCCACTCACCACAAATTAATTTCCTCTATTTACAGACGATTATATAAAAGAAAAAACTGAAATTAAGTATGTTAGAAATGTTGACAGAAGATCTCAATTGGTTTCCAACTGAGGGCAATTGGAAACAATCTTCCTTACAGGCACAAGCTGCTTCTAAGAATTCATTCACTCATCAGCTTTCACTGACCACCTACTGAAAATACCCAATAAACACCAGACATTCTGTCAAGTTCTGGCATCAAACTCTCATCTGCCTTCAGGAAGTAAAGTTCTTAGTAAAGGAGCTAGACATTAAATAACCAGTCACTGGTGTGTCCAGTTACATGTTATATGTACACTTGAAAAGTGTATATGCTATTAGGTTAAAAAATCTGATATATATCAATAGACCCAAAATATCTAGCTTAGTGTGATTATATTTCTGATCATTTTTATTTTCAGTTGTTGTATTTCCCACTTGATTATCCTAGATTGAACACTGTTTTTCAATGAATGTCAATAAATCTGTCCTATTTTGTAGTTTTGCTATACATCCAACATTGTACAAAATCTTGCATACTTAACATCATTTTTCTTTACTCCTGATAGATTTGGGTGGGGCACCTGGGTGGCTCAGTCGGTTAAGCGTCTGACTTTGGCTCAGGTCATGATCTCACGGTTCCTGAGTTCCAGCCCTGCGTCCCTCCAGCTGGTAGCCTGGAGCTGCTTCTGATTCTGGGTCTCCCTCTCTCTCTGCCCCTCCCATCTCTGCTCATGCTGTGTCTGTCTCTCTCTCTCTCTCAAAAATAAATAAATGCTAAAAATTTTTTTTAAAAGTATAGACTAAACATTAATTTTTACATTACATTTTATGGCCTTGAATCTTTTGAAAATGTAGCTCGATTGTTGAGCTCTTTGAATATTAACATCAAAAAGTCAGACGTCAACCTGATTTTCTGTCCTATTTAGGCTACTTCAGTTACTTGGATAGGAGGCTCAGAAGATAATATTTTAAATATGCAATAACTTTATTATGACATGTCTTCTAATTGACCATCTGTGATCAAATTTCCCAAGTTGACTACAAGGTATTTCATTATATAGATTCTGGTCTTTTATTTCTGGCACATTAATAAAAGTTTGAAATTTTAATTCTATTATGTTTTCTAATTTTCAAATTAGACAAATATTGAATATGATTTGCCTGCTTCTATACAACTTTCTTTGAAAATTTTTTACTTTTATCTTTAATTAGGCTTCATTTTCTTGGTTCTTTTCATCTCTGTTTCCTGTACCCTTACTGTAATTTTGGCTATTCTGGTCTCTTTGAGTACCTCATAGTTTATTTCCCATTTCTGAAATGATTTTGTCTTGTTCAAGTTGTTCTGAGTGTAAGTTGGCTCTTATTTTTTATTTCCAAATTATTATTCATAGTCAGTAAAAGATTTTGAATTTACAGATTTAATGACATACACTGCATTTATGACGGAATATTATCATATAGTTTTCTCTGCTTTGTGGCTAGAATAAGTATCAGCTTATGTCCAGGTTCCAAAAGAAATTTTAACAGAAAATTAAGTTGACGTTTCAGGTTGCCTCATAAATACATACATACATACATACATACATACCACTCATGAAAATTTATAAATGGGGAATTTTGCTTAAAAAACTTAAGATGTGTAGCCTCAGAAGGAATGTTTATCTTTAAGGTAGAATATATAATATCATAATTTATATTTTCAAACATAAAAGGAGGAGACATTATGGAAGATATTTCATTAGGTTCAATTCTAGATTACAAATGAGAAATATAATATGAAATACATAATGAAGCAAATACCATCGCAATATCAGAATAAAATTTCGGGGACACCTGGGTAGCTCAGTCAGTTAAGCATCCCACTCTTGATTTCCAATGGGGTCATGATCTCATGATTTGTGGGATCGGGCTCCTCATGGGGCTATGTGCTAACAGTGCAGAGCCTGCTTGGGATTCTGTGTCTCTCTCCCTCTTTGCCCTCCCCTCTAAATAAACATTAAAAGAAAAACAAAAAAAATAATATTTCAACAAGTAAAGTTTTTCAAAAGGCATCATTTTGTTCCATGGAGTGGTAATTGTCAGGCCTGCAAGTCTAAAAAGCACAGGCTTAATGTTTGAGCATGGAGTGGTATTCAGTACTGCTTAGTATCCATGGTTGGGCAATACTACATAGGAGCTCCTTCTCTTTAACATTTTCTAAACCTAATTCTAGTTCTACTCTCTTTAATGTACATTATTTCTTAATTCAGATCTTTCTAACACCAGTACACACTTAAAGGGAATAATTAAAAGCAGAGATGAGAGAAATAAGTTATAACTTTGACCTCTTAGAAATCAGGTCTTAATATGATTGCAAACACTAATAGCTGTTTGGTTTTTTTTTTATCCACTTTATTGTTTTCTGCATATGTGAATATGAGACAATATATAATCTATAACAAGAATTATATTCATGTAGGGGAAGTATATCTGTAAACATAAGTAATAAAGAAAAGAAAAAAGTAGCAGCAAACTTGAACCAACTTAAAAGCAAGCCTGCTTTGCTCAACAAAAAATGTTGTAAGCATAGATCATTCTCTCCACATGACAACATATTTCAACCCAGTAACACAGAGTGCTTTGTTTACACCATTGCTCTGCAAATACAGCACTGTGACTTCAAATTCATGAGCCACACACAATGTGTACTTTCAGTTTTTTTAAATTTTAAAATAGGCAAAATAGTCTGAGATAAATAAATATATATAATCACACTACTGACAATTAACATGGAATAAACTATCCAAGATTTTTGTTCTACTGAAAAATAAATTGTCTTAAGATAGTATATCAATACTTATCCATACAGTATTGTTTGCAAAAGTCACCATTTGTTTCCAATGAATTATTTAGGAGATCATTCTCAAACTCAGGAGTTGACTACTCAGTCTCTTCATTGCCGTCTTCATGTCCTTGTTCCTCAGTGTGTAGATAATAGGATTCAGAATGGGTGTAATCAGAGAGTCCAAAATGGCAAGAAACTTATCCACTGGCACTGTGGGAAATGGCCACATATAAATAAAAATGCACGGTCCGAAGAACAAAACCACCACAGTGATGTGAGCTGACAGAGTAGAAAAGGCTTTAGACAAACCACCTGAGGAACGCTTCCATACAGAGACCAGGATGAAGATATAGGAGATAAGCAGGAAGAAGAAGGTGGCCATGGAAATGAACCCACTGTTGGCAATAACCATGAATTCCATTCTGTAGGTGTCCATGCAGGAAAGTTTAATAAACCAAGGAAGGTCACAATAGAAGCTATCTATCTCATTAGGACCACAAAAAGGCAAATGGACAACAAAAGCTAACTGGACCACTGCATGAATGAGGCCAATAACCCAAGCACCACACAGAAGCAAAATGCACATCTGGGGGCTCATGATAGTCAGGTAGTGGAGGGGCTTGCATATGGCCACATATCTGTCTAAAGCCATGGCGATGAGCAAGACCATCTCAGATCCACCCAGGATATGAAGGGCAAATATCTGGATGACACAGCCGTGGAAGGATATGGTTTTGTGCCCAGAGCATAGGCTATGAATCATCTTAGGAACTGTTAAGGTAGAAAGGCACAAATCAATGAATGAGATTAGCTAAAAGGAAGTACATGGGGGAATGTAAGCATGGGTCAAAAGTCACTGTAAACATAACAAGGACATTTCCCAGAACAATTGTTACATAAAACACTGTAGAGAAAACAAGGAGAAAATGCTGCAATGGTCTATAGGAGGAAAGTCCCAGCAATATAAATTCAGATACTTCGGAGTAATTTGCTTCATACATTGGCTTTACCTGGTGATGTCTAAAAGAGCAAAAACAAAACAATAAATAAGGAATTTAACAAAAATTATGATTTTAAAACACAGATGTAAACTTCCATTAAATCTGGTTTTGAGAAGAAATCTTCAGTAACAGCCAACAGGTATTTTTAAAATATCATGTGTTAATTTATCCAGTCAGCTAATATACATACATAGTATAACTAATATCCCTATTGAGATATGCCATATGTATAGTTTTGAAGTAAAACATTGACCCTGACTTTAGGAGCTTTATAGGCTAATGGCAGATCTAGGCATTAAATAGTTTTAAAGACAGATAGAACCCTCTTTTCCTTTAACTACAAAGGACCATAAGAACAATGTGGCTCATCCAAGGGGTGATTGATCAGTTTCTGCTTAACAAGGAATTACTACTGAAAAGTGGATCCCAGGCTATGGAAATGCCAAGTGCAAAGATCATGAAACAGGAAGGTTAGCAGGGCAAGAAGATAAACAATTGAGATCAGGCTGGAGTACTAGACCAGAAAGGATGAAAGCATGTATCCATAAACTGAACTTTGCCTTGTATCCTATGAGCAATAGAGAATTATTAG
>NC_043708.1:73318952-73322229 GCF_006229205.1 Suricata suricatta
TGATTTTTAATTTCATTCCAATGTGATTGGAGACTATACTTTGTATTATTTCTACTCTTTCAAATTTGTTAAGGTGTATTTTACGACCCACAAAGTGATCTATCTTGCTGAACATTCCATTTGAACTGGAAAAGAATGTATAAGTCTGTTATTGTTAGATGAAGTGATATATAGATATAATTAGAACAAGCAGATCGATGGTTCCTTTTAGAGCAACTGTGTGCTTAGTGAATTTCTCCCTTCTGGATGTATCATTTCTTGGAAACGTAGGCTTGAAATTTCCAACTATAATAGTGGATTTGTCTATTCTCATTGGACTTATACCAAATTTTGCCTCATGTATTTTTATGCTGTTGTTTGGTGTGCACATACTAAGGAATGTTGTGTCTTCTTGAAGAATGAATGATTTCTGAGAAAGTTTTTTTTCTCCTAAACTTTTGGAGGCTAACTTGGTCAACATATAAATCTAGATTAATTTTTTTAACATGGTAAATATTTCACTTCACTCTTTCTAACTAAATGGCTATGACAAGAAATCTGATGTAATTCTTATCCTTGTTCCTCTGTAAATCATGTTTATCCCCCATGGATTTCTTCAAAATTTTCTCTTGTCTTTTGTTTTCTACAGTTTGGATATAATATGCCTATGTGTAGACTTTTTACCTTCTGTTTTTTCATTTTGGTCATTATTTGTAGAAAGTTCTCAAGCCATTATTATTTCAAATATGTCTTCTCCTTTTCCTCTTTCTTTTGCTCTGTTATTTCAATTATACATATGTCCTTTTATTATTGTCCCCAAATCTTGAATATTCTATATAATTATTTTTGTCATTTCATTCTCTTCCAATTATTTGAATTTGGGAAGTTTCTAGTGATGTATCCTCAAGCTCAGAGATTCCATCCTTGTTATGTCCAATGTAGTGATGAGCCTATGAAAGACATCCTCCATTTGTCTTACACTGTTTTTGATTCTTTGATTCATTTCCTTTTGATTCTTAGAATTTCTATCTCTCTGTTTACATTACCAATCTGTTTTTGCATATAGTCTACTTGTCTAATTAGAACACTTTATGTATTACTTACAATTATTTTAAGTTCCTTCTCCAATAATTCCAAAGCACATCATATCTGCCTCAGCTTCTGATAATTGCTTTGTCCCAGGGATGCAGTTTCTCTTGGTTGTTATTGTGCCTTGAAATAAACCTGAATTTAAAACATTTTTATTTCTTGTGATATATATATATTATTCAGCCATCAAAAAGAATGAAATCTTGTCATTTGCAATGAGGTAGATGAAGCTTGAGTGTATTATGCTAAGTGAATTATGTCAGTCAGGGAAAGACAAATACCATATGATTCACTGATATGTAAAATTTAAGGAACAAAACAAATGAATATATGGGTGGGGGAAAAAAGAAAAAAAGAGAAGAAAATACCATAAGATGTTCTTAAAGATAGAGAACAAACTTAGGGTTGGTGGAAAGGTGGGGGAATTGGCTAGATTAGTGAGGGGATTAGGAGAGCATTTGTTATGATCAGCACTGGGTGTTACATGTAAGTGATGAATCACTGAATTCTACTGAAACCAATACTGTACTATATCTCAACTAACCAGAATTTAAATAAAAATTAAAAGAATAATCTTATTTCCTTTCCATCTCTAATATGCATTTAATGCAAGTTTCTTTTGAAATTATATTCAACTTTGTTAACCATACTTTTCAAAGGCAAGAGATTTTTTTCTAAAATACGTTAGTAAAATATTTTCACATAAAACATAGATCCATTGTATTTTAATGCTTTCTTACCAACCCTCTGTTCTGTTCTAGAAGTATATCTCATCTTTACCCTAACAAAAAACCCAACTGGTTGGATAAAACATTGTATGTTACATTTTCTTCAAGAGATAATTTATAATTTACATATCTCTAGTTGCCTATGATCAACAATTTCAGAATTTATTTATACCAACCATTTCTTTTTCACCCTGACCCACTAATATCTTATTACCAAAACAACATGCCTACACATATTCAGTCCTGTCTCACTTGCAGTAAATTATATAAAATGATCTTGAGGATGTTCCTGAAGTATACTTCACACCCGAAAATCAACATTCCAAACTAAGAAATATGGATATAATCCATCAAAGTATACTGCATATATTTTATGAGCTGATTACCCAAGAGATATTGTATGATCATTGTTTATTAATTTCACAGATGTTGAATACACATTATACATCTCTTGTTACTGTTCAGATCACTGGAAGTATATTAGAGAGCAAAATAAATACTCATGTCTTTGAGGATCTAGTAGAGACAGAAAATAGTTAATATGCAGTAATTAATAAGCAAATAACCACATGCCGATGTTAGAAGCTAATCAGTGCAGTGAAGAATAAAAGAAAAGAGAGAGCAGAATAAGATGATAATGAATACACAGGGTCAGACTACTTGCAGTATTAAAGTGAATGGCCAAGGCATCTTTGAGAAGGTAATATTTAAGACAAAGACTTAAAGAAATTGAGGGATTTATAATGAGAACAAGTAGGGGAAGTATGTGTCAGTTAGAAGGACAACTACTGCAAAAAGCATGAGGTTAAAGCACAAAGCATGATTGCCGTCCTCTAGGAACAGCAAGGAGCTTAAGGTGGATAGTGTAAATGAGGAACAGAGTAGTAGGAAATGAAAGGAACAAACAAGGATCAGGTCATGTAGCATCTTAAAGATGCTTAAAGACATGTATGAGGACTTTGACTTTGGAAAGATCTGTTAAGGAATCTTCAATCAGAATTTTTCAATTTTCACTGTACTTGGCACTTGATTGTGTCACACACACATACATGCACATTCACAAAGACCCAGTTTTTCCATGATATTCATTGAATGAGCAGAACAAAGGCCAATATGAAATTATTAATGGTTCTCCTAGCACAATCCCACACAATACTCTGTTCCACTGGTCTCTTCCATCATATTTTCTCCATTCTTCGCAGTATAGTGTCTAGGAGTACAGATTCTCTGAGTCAGGCTTCCTCAGTTTGAAACCTAGGTCCTCCCTTTAACAGCTTTGTGATCCTGGGTAAACTATTTACATATAGTCAAAAATAAAATAAAAAATAAGTTTATATGATAAATCACATATGAATACTTACAGGCTACTGTTACTCTAAAACTACAGTTGTTTTCCATCTGTATGTTCTTAAGAAATATCTTGCATCTGACTTGTTAGATTAGGTATTCAGGGCAGAAATGCACCCCAATTTAGTACAATA
>NC_043708.1:73322329-73330267 GCF_006229205.1 Suricata suricatta
CTCTGTCTCTCAAAAATGAATAAATGTTAAAATAAAATTTAAAGATATCAAAGAATATCTGAATAGTGGAAAATATTGTTAAGATGTGGATTATTCCTAATTTGATCTAGAGAGTTAATGGAATCCCAACCCAAACCTCAGCAAGCTATTTTGTGAACTTTGACAAATTGATTCTAAACTTTATATGGAAAGAAAAAAAGTATGAATAGCCCTCGCAATCCTGAAAAGAGCAAAGTAGAAAATAGCTATTACTTGAATTCAAGAACTACTATAAAGTTATAGTAACCAAGACAACGTGGCATTAGTATAAAATAGACATGTTCACCAATGGGAGAAAGTAGACAATCTATAAATAGACCCATGAAAACACAGTCAACTGATCTTTGACAAGGAGCAAAGGCAATTTAGTGGAGATATGATAGTCTTCTCATTGGTTTTGGGATAATAGGACATTCATATGCAGAAAAGGAGTGAAGACACAGGCCTTTAGTCTTTCCCAAAAATAAAATGGATCATTGAATTAAATATAAATTGCAAAACTCTGAAACATCTAAAAGTTAAAATGGATGAAATCTAAGTGATCTCGGATTTGGAGAGGAGTCTTTCGACATAACTCCAAAAAACATGATGCATTGAAGAAAAAATTGATAAGTAGAAATTTCTAAAATATAAAAAATTCTGCTCTGTGAAAGACCACGTTAAGATAATTGAAAGACAAACCAAGGATTGGGAGAAAATCATTGCAAAACACATATTTGATAAAGTAATATATATAAAATATATAAAGAATTCTTAAAGCTCAACCCTCAGAAAATAAACAACTCAATTAAGAAATGAGCTAAAGATCTAAACAGACCAAACCCCACCAAAAAAGATACACATATGGCAAAACAAATAAACAGACAAAAACACACACATACACACACATGAAAAGATATTTGACATTATTTGTCATTAAGGAATTTCAACTTTTGACAACAAATGAGATACCACTGTATACCTATTAGATTGGCTTGAAAAACTGACAACACTAAATGGTAGGAAGGATGCAAAGCAAGAGGAACTCTCTTTAACCAAACTATAGGAAATTTCAAGTACATTCTGGTGATTTGACATACATTGTAAAAAGCCTATCCTCATCCTTGTGAAAAGATTAACACATCTATCACCTCACATATTTAATTTTTTGTGAGAACACTTAAGTTCTACTCTTAGCAATTTTCAATTATACAATACAATACATTGTTATTAACTATAGTAACTTTGTTTTACATTAGATCTTCATACCTACCTTATTCATCTTATAGCCGAAAGTTTGTAATCTTACCAATATCTCCCTATTTCCTGCTCCCCCACCCTACCCAGTCCCTGCCAAGTACTTTGTACACTCTGTTTCTATGAATTTGTTTTTTTAATTCCACATATTAGTGATACCATGTAGTGTTTGTCTTTCTTTTATACCTCAATAAAACTGAATTTTTTTCAAAATAAAAGCTTCCATTCACTGCTGGTGGAAATAGGAAATGGGAAATTTTGGTACTTTCTTACAAAGCTGAATATAATATCATCATAAGATAAAGGAATACTACCTAGGTACTTACCAAATTGGTTAAAAACTTACATTCACATAAAAAACTGCATGTTTATTCATAATTACCAAAAGCTAAAGAAAAACAAGGTGTCCTTCAATAGGTGAATGGAAAAAAAACAAACAAAAACTGTGGTGTATCATGCAATGGAATATTATTTGGCAATAAAAAATAAGGTATCAGGTCATGAATATACATGAAGGAAACTTAAGTGTATATTGCTAAGTGAAAGCAGCAAATTGGAGAAATCTGTATACTTATCGTTCCATCTATGTGACATTATAGAAAATACAAAACTATGGAGACTGTCAAGGTCATTAAGTACAGAGAAAGTCTAGGTAACTATTACAACCAAGAACAATGTAAGGAGATATGACATCAAGAAAAGTAAATAAACAATTGTGCCTCAAAGTACAATATCAAGAAAGTGAAAAGACAGTATGATAGAATGAGACAAAATATTTGCAAATCATATATCTGATAAATGTCTTCTATTCACAATATTTAAGGAACTCTTATATTTCAACAGAAAAATAAAAACTAACAATTGAAAATGTGCAAAAGACCTGAGCAGACATTTCTCCAATGAATATCTACAAATGGCCAACAAGCACATGAAAAGATGCTCCACATTGTTAGTCATTAGGGAAATGTAAATCAAAACCATAGTGAAATACTACCTGATACTCATCAAGATGTCTATTATCAAACACACACACACACACACACACACACACACACACACAACCCAAAACAACAGAAAATGAGTGTTGACTAGGATGTAGAGAAATTAGAACTGTTGTGCATCCTTAGGAATATAAAAAGGTACATCCACTGTGGAAGACAGTATTGCATTTTTTTCAAAAGTTAAACAGTGAATTACCATAGAACCCATTAATTCTACTCCTAGGTATTTACCCAAAATATTTGAAAACAGGTGATCAAAAAAACCAATTAACAACAGCAAAAAACTGTACATGTATATTTATAGCAGAACTTTTCACAATAGCCAAAGGTGGAAACAATGCAAATGTTTATTATCTGATGAATGGAGAAACAAATGTGTTTATCCACACAAAGGAATGTTAATCATAAAAAGAAATGTACTGATATACACATCAATATATAAACTTGAAAATGTTAAATGAAAAAAGCCAGACATCAAAGGTCACATATTGTTTTGATTTTATTTATATGTAATATTCAGACTATGTAAGTGGATAGAGACAGAAGGCAGATTAGTGGTGTCCGGAGCTGGAAGAGAAGAATAAGTAGTAACTGCTCAATGGATGGGGAGTTTTCCTTGTGGTAATGAAAATATTTTGGGATTAGATAGAAGTTGTGGTTGCACAGAATTGTGCCATTGGATTGTACTGTTCAAGTGATCTTGTGTTGTGTGAATGAGGACATATTATTTTCTATTATGAATTAAGATTTTAGTTGTCCATTTTGTTTTGCCATATTTTTTTTTCAGTCATAGTTGGCTTAGGTTTACCTTTCCTTCTGCTTGATATTTAGGTGAAAATTCAGTTTTGATCTAAAGAAGTATGTTATAATTCACACACTAAGTTTTTGATCACTTTAAACTCTCCAGGTCAGATGTTATGTAGAATTTAGTCTAAAATTTTATATAATGAGAATAATTATTGAAAATTTAATGACAACCAAGTTTATTGGAACAATATGTTGAAATAGAGCTCTTATAATAATGTTTAATGATATGAAGATGTGTGATATTTTTTCTTCTTTGTACATTGCTTTTCTAAGAAGTTAGAGACTTTCAGTATGAATGTTCAGTTAATGAAAAAAAGATCACTGCAATAATACCAAGGAACATGAATTCTAACTGTTTTCTGCTACTAACTGGATGTAACTCACAACCTTTTTCTTTATTAGATGGGGAAGAATATTGCATTTCCATCTCACCATTTTGTTTGAAAAAATAAATAAGATAATATATGTAAAAACACTCAAACATTTTAAAGGCAAATAGATCTGTAAATTCTTATTTTTATATTACAGCAATCATGTAAAAGGATGCAGTATAGTGTAGGATTAAATCCATACATTATAGAAATAAAAAATAAAAAATAAAATTTATATAGAAATAAAAAAATAAGTGTGTTTGAGTATTAGATCTGACTCTAGCATAGTGGTCTTTGCCAACATGTTTTGTCTTCATGGTATATAATATTAGTATCTGCAAAATGGGGATGTTAATTGTATAAATGAGGTAAAAAGCAAGTACAGTGTTTCCAATGATAGTCCGTGAAAATGCTTTCAAAACTATCCTAAATAATTCTTAATGAGTTTGTTAATAACTATTCATTTTCAGTGGTATTGATCTAAATGATAATACATTTATAAATAGATATTAAAATTTTAGGAGATGCTAACTTTCCTTAAAGATATTTTGCTGTCATAGTTTATTATACATAGTTTCCTTTGCTTTCCATTTACTTATTTAACCAAACTTCTAATACTTTTTCCTGCTCTTAATGCCATGCCATGAGAATTATGTAAAACTCCCATGATGAATGGCCTGGGGACTCAGGTCGTGGAACCGTTAAGTGGTCCCCCAAAGGTGTTGTTAGATTATTGTTAGAGCTGGAGCAGTTGTGAGAAGCACTATCCATATAGCATCAAAGAGGGAAACATTTTTCAAAAGATCCAGTAACAGTGAAAATATTACCTTCTGGGTTTCAAAAAAAATTTTTTTGGGGCCAGGTAAGTGGAGATATTATGTCAATAGCCTACTAAAATTATTAGCTTTTTTTTTTTTTATCATAGCCATGTATACATTTACGGCCCAACATTATAAAATCTCTCTCTCTCTTTCCTTTTTTTAAAATCTCCATTTCTGGTTTCTAATTCAACAAGCACCTTTTGAACACCCAGTGGTGCTCATCTTGCCATGGGAAGTGAGAATTTTCATTTTGGGTTGTATGCATTGTTTCAAATGCTTAGATTATGTCATGATTTACAGGGACATTTCTGGGTCTTGGTTGTATTTCATTTGGATAGAGACTAGAAAAAACCTTAGAAACTGGTGGCTAACCTACATCTGCCCTATATATGCGGCAATTTATAGAGTGGCAATTGTTTTATATTCTATTAGAATCAGTTTTCAGTAGGAATAAAGTATAAAATCAAAGTCTTTACCACAAAACCTTTATCATCAATTACCCAGGCATTTATACGCATATGCATGCCTACATCCATCCAACCACTCATCTTTTTTCCCAAACTCACAGCACTAACATAGACCATCATTTATGACTAAGACACTGTCCTTTCTCTCAAGAAGCTCATAGACCTAGCAGAGGAGATGGAGAGACAATTTAATTGTAAATTATACTATCATGAGAATTTTATTATGAGAGGTTTGCAAGTATGATGTGTAAGCATAGAGGAGGAACATCTAATCAAGACCGGAGGAGAGGGAGACATTGCAGACTAGTTGTGGAATAGATGGAATGAATTTTTAGAATGAGAAATAATCAGCCATGAAAAAGGTCAGGGTACCTTAAGTACAGAACAAAAGTAAAGGTAAAGCTTAGCAGTCATGAAGGAGCAAGGTAGTTCATGACATTTGTAAGGTGCAAGAAAAATAGGCTGTAGACCCATCCCAAGAGTTTTATATGCTGATGCTCTGATGTTGAGAGAGCAGGAAAAGTTACGGAGAAATTCGAAACAGTAAGTAGGTGACAGAAGGAACAGGAAATATTCTCTTGGTCTGTATGTTAACTGTCTCTCTTCAAACCTTTATGGTAATCCTTGCCTGCTTCTATTTCTCTCTTCTCTTTCTTTTCTTTCATTGTTCCTGTCCTGTCTTCCTCCTCCCTTCTCCTCCTTTTCCTACCATCTCCTTCCTTACTAATATCCATCAAGTAAACAATAGCAATAGACTGCTCACAAGAGATTTTATCATGGCAATGAAACTCTGAGAACATTTTAAAAGTGACTGTTGTAATATTTTATGACTATACAGTTGTTCACACATTGTAAACTTTATTTCAGTTTTTAAATGCTTACTTGAATATTGATATCACTACAATTTGAATTTGAAAGGGTGTACATCTTGAACCTCTATTTTGTATTTAAAAATCATGCTTTTTAAGTCAAACACAGTATAAGATGTTTTAGATCATTTAAGCAGAACAGAAATGCAGACTTGAGGAAGTGAAAGCCACATGTAATCTTTCTTTTCAGGACTTGTTATTTATAATATTTTATGTTCATTCTTGGAGAATTTTTTTATTCAAACACAAAGTTTCATATTAACTTTATGCACTTTCTTTTCACTTAAAATTTAAATCTTTCTAGATCTGTATGTGTAGAATTATTTAGTTGATTTTAAGAGCTTCATAGTATTCCATTGTGTATATACACTAAAATGTAACTAATACCTTTTCTATTGCTTGAAATTGGTCAACAGCATTCTATTATTTGTATATACATGTCTGTTTCTATTTATAAATACGTATATAGCATATGAACATATATGCTGCATGTACATAATATTTGCTCTTATGCTAGGAATACTTCTAAGAATAGATATGTACATTTTAAAATCGAATGAATATTATCAATTTATAATCCCTTCATCAATGTATAAGAGTAACTTTTATACTGAAACCTTGACAATACTTAGAATTCTTTCTCTTTGTTGATCAGTAAAACACAAAACAATAAACTTTGATGATGATCACTGATGATGATGAGACTGAATATCAATAAATATGTCTCTTGGCCAGTTGTACGTTGTTGCTGTTCCTGGTGTTAGTTACTTGTGCATGCCCTCCTCCCTTTAAAGTTAGACCTCCTCCTTGTAGAGTTAATATATTGATTTTTCTATCAAATATAATACTCTGATTGATGAGAATATTTTTCCTTCTTACTGAATATCAAATTAAGGCCATTTGTTTAATATAGAAAATTTTAACAATTAGAAAATAAAGAAAAGGGAAAAACACTTAATTTTCCTGTGACTAAGAAACAAATCATCTTTTTTTTTCTTTTTACTGACTTTTCTGTTGTCATTAAACTATTTTTATTTATTTTATACAGCTGGGAACATACTAAATGTGTATGCCTTTTTATATTCCAGAATATCCAGTTTAAAATATCCATGCATTTTGTGTTCAAAATCTTTAGATAGAGTCGATTGTGGGTTCTTTGAGATGTCATATCCACTGTTATTCACTTCTGTAATAATCCTGTCATTCTTTGCCTAATCTTTCTGTATTTTATCTCAGTTATTGACTATAAAATTCTACATCAATTACCCATGCAGTGTGTCCTCCTGGCAGCACCCCTGTAGTGTTTTCCTTTTGGTACAGTAACCCTCAGGATTCCTATTACTGCCTGGCCTGACTCCTCTCAAGTCTATTCTTGGTTATAGTGGGATCATGGTGTTCCCACCTTCTTATGTCACTTTCCTGCTGAGGAAGCACAGACTTGTGACATGTCGGAGCCTGGGTATGATGTGGGGTAGTAAAAGGAAGAAAGAGGACATAATAAAGATTGGTTGTTATTAGCGCTGGGATGGGAGGAATGGTGGCAGTGCAGTAGGAGAACCATTATTTAATTCAGGTGTGAAATAAGTATCCACAATTTGGTTTCGTTGTGTAATGGTAGTTTAGGAAATTATGTAAGAAACAAATTGGTTAATATATTAAATTGAAATTTGTAACATTAAAACTTAATCATCTTTGGACCTACAGAAAGGACAGTTCCATATGCTTCAAACTAATAAATATACAGAAGTCCAGAGAGTAACAGTTTATTGGTAAACATTGAAGATAAGAATATTTGTTTTTTTTCCTGGACATATAAGTTTTAAAAATGGGTTTCCTATTCATTTGTTTTCTCAGATATAGGGCTAGGATTAGCGTTAGGGTATGTGCCTGGTATCCTGCTATTCAGAGACCTGTCTCAAGGGTTACAGATTAGGGATTAGGATTTCCTATTCATTTTATTTGATAAACATTACGTTTTATCCAATGAAAAATTGTCATATATTTTCATGGTACTGACTTTTATTTCATTATACATGTTTGAATGACTCTTCAGGTGGAATTACCATTAATAATTTAGTTCTCTATTGTAGACATTTAGGTTATTTCTTATATAGTTTTTAATAAGTATGGTTCTAATAGGTAGCCATATAACTTATTTTTCAATTAATCTATTGTAACATTAAGCAGATTTTCTTTAAGTGATATTGTTGGTCAGAAATTAAGGACAATTAAAACTTTTTGGTATGTATTATTGTCATTTCAAAGAATCCTGGTTTATATTTTATTGAAGTATAGTTGACATACAATGTTATACTTGTTTTAAGTGT
>NC_043708.1:73330367-73333700 GCF_006229205.1 Suricata suricatta
AAAAAAACTACAACAAGTAATAAATGAATTCAGTAAAGTGGCAAGGTACAAAATTAACACCAGAAAATGGTGGTGTTTCTATATACTAATAATGATGTAGCAAAAAGAGAAAGAGAGAAATTTTTAAAACAACAGCATTTACAATTGCACCCAAAAGATAAAATACCTCGAATAAATTAAACTGAGGAGGTGAAAGACCAACAACCACAAAACTATAAAACATTGATGAAAGAAATTAAAGATGACACAAACAAATGGAAAAATGGAAAGTTATTCCATGCTCAGGGATTGGAAAAATTAATATTTTTAAATGTTCATATCACCCAAAGCAATCTACAGATTCAAGGCAATCCCTATCAATATATCACTGGCATATTCACAAAACTAGAATGAATAATACATTAAATACAATAAATCTAGACAAAGCAATTCTGAGAAAAAACAAAGCTGGAAGCATCATAATCCCAGATTTCAAACAATATTGCAAAGCTGTAGTGACTGAAACAGTGTGGTACCAGAGCACCTGGGTGATTCAGTCAGCTAAGCAGCCATCTCTTGATTCATGGTCAAGACCTCAGGTCATTATCTCACTGTTTGTGGGATTGAGCCCTGTATCAGGCTCTGTGCTGACAGTGTGGATCCTGCTTAGGATTCTCTCTCCCTCTCCCTCTGCCCCTCCCCCACTTGTGCATGTGTGTGTGCGCTCGCTCTCTGTCACTGTCTGCCTGTCTGTCTCGCTCTCTCTCAAAATAAATACATAAACCATAAAAAACCAGTATGGTACCAACACAAAAGCAGATACATAGGTGAGTGGAACAGAATGGAGAGCCTAAAGCAAACCCACACTTACATGGCCAATCAACCTATGATAAAGGAGGGGGAAAAAAATGCAACATCAATACTATCATGTATGAAATATATCCGGTGTCCTACAATATCTGGTGTACAGGAACCAAGCTGTGCTGAGGAGCCTGCTGCAGAGCATGGGCCACACCATCCAGGTGACTGGACAGTTGCTCCTTTACACTGGCACATACATGCTCCAAGTATTGGGTAACATGGAGGAGCAGACTCCTCCAAGGTGACACTCCAGACAGGGGTTCACATGTGGATAAGGATGCATACCGCATGGGACCCAGCTGGCTCTTGACCCTAACATTTCCTCTTAAAACCTGAATTGAAGATGCTTATGTTCCCAACCATATGCTCTTATAAACAGTGGGTCATGTATGCTTGGGAATGACAACCAGGGGAAGAAAAAGGGACTGATGGCACATTACATGAAGCTGTGCAGCAGGATGCCCTGCAGGGAGGACATACCTATGGGCCTCTGTAGGGGGGAGGAAGAAATTTGTAGCCCTTAATTGTATACCCCCTCTGCTCTTCAATGTCTTAATTACCACTGTTGACTTACCAATCTAATAGCACATTCTTTAAGGTAAGGGATCTGTGCTACATGTTATTTACATCTAATACTTCTTCTAAGATATAGTCTTAGTCCTTGAGTAGACTGTTAGGAAATGATGGGCTAGAAACTAATAGGCACCAAGCATGTGGGATTCCACCAAATAAAACTTTGTTTTGAAAACAGCAGGTTACGGTAATCATAACCTTGTATGTCCTGGGCTGCTATAACTGGATTGAAAGAAGTTGAAGTTAGAAATAAAATAATCCTTAACAACACAGAAAGTTATATCTCATAAAGGCCCATGAAAATATCATTGAAACAGTACTGTTATAAATATAGGAAGTGGGGGAGCCTGAGTAGCTCAGTTGATGAGTATCTGACTCTTGATCTAAGTTCAGGTCTTGATCTTAGATTATAATTTCAAGCCTCGCATTGGGCTACATACTGGATATGACCCAGCCTGACTCAGGCTGCTGCGTGTGCACCCTCTGTGCTATGCGGGCCAAGGAGGGAGGAGCTAGGCAGCTCTCCTGCTTAGAGTTTAACTGCTGGAAACTTAGTGCCTGGAAGAGCATCCGGGGGTCTCAGATGAGTTAACACATTGGTGTTAGAATATGTTCACCCTGAAGTGTAAATGTTTTGTAAATTCAGTCCATTCTGTGCAATATCCTAAGTCAGGGGCAGTTGATCTTCATCCACAGGGAAATAAAACTTGAACTGCTCAACATTCCAAATACACTGCCCCCAGAGGCATTGCAGGTATGGCTGCTTTTGTGTCACATCCGTGTCTGTAGGTGGCAGAAAGAAGAGAAGCTTATCTTATGCCCAGTGTTCTGGCTAGTGAACATTTAAATTATTAATATTTTGATGCTTAAAAAAATGTTGGAAGTGGAACACATCCATAACAACACTCCTTCATTCTTCCCTCTTCATTACCTGTGCACAACAATTTTTAGCTCATAGATATCTTAGCCTTATTTATAATTATATTAATCAGGCTGAGGTTTCAGTATTTTTTTCTCATTGTAATGGAATAGGAGTCCTGTTGCCTAGCAACTGGAGAAATACAGAAGAACAACTTTAAATCCACTGAAATTTTTAATCTAGTTAAACTACTCAAGACCCCCCCAAAAAAGTATTTTTCAAATATTGGTGAGAAAACAACTTAGAAAAACAACTCAGATTAAGTTGGCTTAATAATTTCTACTTTTTCTTCAAACAGCAGTTAATGTAAAAGATAATAAAGTCATATAAAAGAACAGAGTTTAATTCCTCCCTCTTATTTCATAGAAGCCCATCTGAATTCAGGTGGTCAACCCAAAACTATGAACAGACTGCTGATCAGGGACCTCAATGCCACTAGCCTCTTGTTCTTTACACTCTCAGTCTCGGAGAAGATCCAGGCCAACATTCAACAAGTCTACCTACTACTATATACATAAATTCCTCTTTATGCAATAATTATTTAACTCTAAACGATAATTCTTTTTGAGTCAGTAGTCTTAGAATAGCCCTTTGTAACATAATTCAGCATTCTGGTTTAAGACATGAATGTCTATGTCTTTTTCCTAACATCTCCTGTGATAATATACATATGTATGCCTTTTTAAGTTGGAAACAAATCATTGCAGACCTTGTCATTTAAACTTCACCTCCTTCCTCCACCTTAAACATTAATGAATAATGTAAATCCAATAGGAATTGTTTTGAGTCTTTTTTGTTTTACGTTTATTTTCAGAGAGACAGCATGAGGGAGCAAGGGGCAGAGAGAGAATGAAAAAGAAAGAGAATCCCCAGAAGGCTACACATTGCCAGCACAGAACCCAATGTTAAACCCACAAAACATGCATGAGATTATGACCTGAGCCAAAGTCAAATGCTTAACTGACTGAGCCACCCAGGTGCCCCTGAGTCTTTTTTCTTTT
>NC_043708.1:73333800-73335017 GCF_006229205.1 Suricata suricatta
CTGTCAGCACAGAGCCCTACACAGGGCTCAAACCCATGAACTGTGAGATCATGACCCAAGCCAAAGTCGAATGCTTAACCAACTGCACCACCCAGGTGCCCCCAGTTTTGAGTCTTTTTGAGTTGTGTGCATGTGATTTAACTCTCATACCTGAGCTTATGCTGCTGTGGGTTCTTTGCTTGCTCCTATCAGGCATTTACTCAAGGTTTATCATCACTCTCATGCAGTGTGGCTGGTCCACTGTTCAGGAAACATTCCAGTAAAAACCATACTCAGCTGTGAATATTGACACGTGCTTTAGGATTATGAGGTACAATATAACATGGACCCCAAAGTGGCTTGCTCATGTCCAGTATGATTGATCGATAAGTGATTAAAATTCCTGTTGAGTTAGAGCACCTGTGTGGCTCCCTTGGTTTGGCATCCAACTCTTAATTTTGGCTCAGATCATTATCCCAGGATCATGGGATCAAGCCTCATATCAAGCCCCGCACTGATCCCCATGTGGAACTCCACACTAAGCTTGGAGATTAAGATTCTCTCTCTCTCTCTCTAAACCCTGTCACACTCTCGGTCTCTCTCTCAAAATAAAATATAAAATCAAATCAAATCCCTGGTTAGTGAGTATATCAATATGAGAAAGAGGTCTTGTTCTCAGCATCTTACCACAACTACATTTTGCCAAGTCCTTTAAAATTTCTTCCCTCTGCCTGAGTGGACCCACTTTAGGAAGGTGATTATATCCAAATGCCCTTTGCTACATAAATGCTCATCTTCTTGGGTGAAAATCTTTGAAACTTTCCAGTCTTTTAGTTTTACCCAGGAAAAGGTGAGCAATATCTAATGAGGTAACTACTCCCTCCTCTCTCAAAAAATAATAATAATATTAAAACCTCTCTCAATTGAACAGAATTGACCCCCTCTACTATGGTTTCTTCTTCCTTGATGGAACTGAAATTTACTCCCTAGAATAACTACATAGAATGTACCAGATGCAGGGATAGTGACTATGAAATCTATACTTGGAAAATGCTTGGAACTTGTGTAGAGTCCCCCTTCAGTCAGGACTAGTGAAATGTCTATTTAGCAAATGTTGTCTAATCATGAGAAGAGAAGGAAATAAGCAACAGAGAGTAATTGTGTGATATACTACATCACAGCCACTCCTTCTTGATGAGCTAATGTGGGGTTGAGGTGAAGTTATATAACTCTGCTTC
>NC_043708.1:73335117-73337909 GCF_006229205.1 Suricata suricatta
ATTTCTTCTTATATCAATTAACTCTTCATAGGACATGTAGTCTTATGAAGAGTTTTATTATTTTTGATTCATAGAAATCATATTTCTTCTCAACCAAACTGAACTTTCCTCTAAACCAACATTCTTTCCAGAAGCTAACTCCAATTAGATTCTCTACCTACTATGTTCCTTTTGGGCATGTACCTTTTAACTCAGCTTTTCAGCAGTAAAATGAGTGTAATTATTGTCATGGTCATGAACCAATGGTTCAGAGTGCTTATTACAGCTCTGAGTTATATAGAAAAAAGAAAAAAATACTATATAGTTGGTTTCCAGCTTTGATAGAGGACTATGAACACAAGTCATCAAAAATTAGTAGTGGCTACTGGAGATAATTGATCTATTGTGGAAAAGCCTTTCAGATCAAGAAATTTTTGAAAGAAAAAGTCAGGGGACAATCAGAAGGAGATGGGGAATAAGAAGAAGAAAAACAAACTGGGAAGAGAGAAAAGTAAAAAGGGAGGGAGACAGAAAAAATATGAATTTCTTTTCCAGTTTGATAGGATTGTTAGATCTTTAAAGTAATTTAAACAGCAAAAACGACTAGTCTAAAGGCAAACTTAGTTTCTCTAACTTGTTGATAAGAAATATAATTAATTTGTATTTGCCATTTATTCTGCTATTACAAAAGATAGTTTGCGAAGAACTATCTGCCAAAATTGTTAGAAAGAACATATTTCAAATATCATAGCTTTTCAGGCTAAAGCAAGTGAGACTGAATGGAAATCGCTTCCTGTGGATATGTTGGAATGGAAGGAATTTGCCTAACTCTGAAACACCCATTTGTGACACACACACAAAAAAACTCTTTTCCTCAAGTAATCTGATGCATAGTCTCTCTCCCAGAGTTAATTATGAACTTTGGATCATTTTAGTCCACCCAGAGATTTCCAGATTTTAGTTTCTCAAAAGCCATCCCATTTTGAATCAGAAACCTAACATCAGATTGTGTATTTGAATGTCCTATACCACGTCTGGCAAAATGGCTTTAATCACATTTTAAAGTGTGATATTCAGGGGCACTGGGTGGCTTGGTCAGTTAGTTGAGTGTCTGACTTTGGATCAGGTCATTATCTCAAGGTTCCTGAGTTTGAGCCCTGCCTCAGGCTCTCTGCTGTCAAGGCAGAGCCTGCTTCAGATCCTGTGTCTCCCTCACTCTACTCCTCCTCTGGCCTCTCTCTGTCTCTAAAGTATGATATTCAAAACTAAACCTTTCACTATGGCTGAAGTGCACTTCAGGCTATAAGTAATTTCCTACAGGTTATGTAAGCTTTGAATTCCATGAACAGAGAATATTTCTTCCTGGTGCTCATGAGTTACCCTTTCTTTATGCCTAGAACATTTATTTAACTGATTTTTAACGACCTTGGATTTGATTAGTTTATCTGCTCTTGTACTTAACTATGCTCATTACTGAAAAAGTTTTGTCATTTTTTCAAAATAGTGTTAATATCTCTGTTTTAAAATGATTGATTCATCTATTTATTCATTAAAAATTTAAGTCAGGGGTTCCTGGGTGATACAGTTGCGTATACGTATGACTCTTAATTTCAGCTCAGGTCATGATCTCATGGTTTGTAAGCTTGAGCCCCATGTTGGGCTCTGAACTGATCATACAGAACCTGCTTGGGACTCTCTCTCCTCCCCTGCTCCTCCTCCACTCTCTCTCTCTCAAAAAATAAATAACTTAAAAGCATTAACCTTCAACAATGTATTAAATATTGTCAGTTTTTCTAATTTATAAATAGAAACTATTTTTCTAACATACAGCCCCTAAACAATGTCATTTTTTAAAATGTCACTTTACTTAAGTCTATAGCATTGAATGACCTTAATTCTTTTTTTCTAAAGATTTTTTATTGTTAAGTAATCTCTATACCCAACATGGGGCTTGAACTTACAACCCTAGGATCAAGAGTCACCTGCTCTACCAACTGAGCCAGCCAGGCATCCCAAATTGACCATAATTCTTGATTTATAACATACTCTATTATTCCATGCCCATTTTGCGTTTGCTTGCTTATTTAATGATAAAATTACACTGATGGAAACATGACCTAATACAAGATCTAGACAATTGATAATAACATACAACTGGTTATATGCTTATCCTTATGTCAACCTTTCACCTGCTTTCACTTGAAGTTACTTACATCTGACATCTTCTCTTTATGTACATAGTTTTATCATTTTTATTAGTTCCTGCAAAGTATACCCTATCTTTCTATCGCCCTTCACTTTATAAAAATTTTGTTGAGTGGATCCACTTTGGACTGGTTTTTCTTTTGATATTATGTCTAAGATACACCTATGTCATTTTATAGCTGTAATTTGTTATGGTTGTGAATAATATTCCATTGTCTTGTTTATGAGGATTATTACAAATTTCTCCTTATATATACATATAAGAGTTTATCTTGGGTATAGAAATGGGAGTGAGGGGCACCTGGGAGGCTCAGTCGGTTAAACACCGACTTTAGTTCAGGTCATGATCTCACAATTTGTGGTGTCAAGCCCTGTGTCGGGCTCTGTGCTGACAGCTAGCTCAGAGCCTGGAGCCTGTCTTCAGATTCTCTGTCTCCCTCTCTGACTCTCCCCTGCTCACGCTGTCTCTGTCTCTCTTTCTCTCTCTCTCTCAGAATAAAAAAAACATTAAAAAATCTTTTTCAAAAATAGAAAGGAAAGGGGAGTGAAATTGTTGAACCACAGAATTCATGAATATTGAGCTTTACAAGATAAAGCCAAACTTTTTT
>NC_043708.1:73338009-73339265 GCF_006229205.1 Suricata suricatta
GTGATATTCCACTGGTGATCAAGCTAGCCTGCATAGACACCTATATCCTAGAAATGTGGATAAATGCTGACAGTGGGGTACTGGCAACCATTTGCTTCATTCTGTTGCTAATCTCTTACTCTTCTATTCTGTTTATCATCTGTGGCCACTCTAAGGATGGAATATCCAAAGCTCTCTCCACCTGCACTGCCCACATTACAGTGGTGGTGCTCTTCTTTGGGCCTTGCATCTTTATCTACCTGTGGCCACTCAGCATCACCTGGGTGGACAAGTTTCTGGCTGTGTTTTATGCAGTCATCACACCTCTCCTAAATCCAGCCATTTATACTCTAAGGAACCAAGAAATTAAAAATGCCATTAAGAGATTATGATGTTAGGAATTTCTGTGAGTATTTCACGGTCTCAGGTTATCAGAATGTGTACTGTAAGATCTCTAAATGAGTCATATGTGTCTTATTACTTGGGATTGGGAAGCATTCTCCAACTCACATATGGAAATCATGGGTATCTCTAGATAAAAGTTTTATGTCAATTCCATTATATTCCATGATCGTTGGTGATCACTGAATGCACAATGATTTCCTGTCTAAAAGATTTGGCCAGTCTCTATGACTCTGATTTTGGTTGTGCTCAAGAATGAGTTAAAATTAATAACAATGTTAATTTCCTTTTCTGGTAAGCATTTATTGGAGCAAAGCACTTGACATAGATCTCTAAACTCTGATCAACAGGTCAGCATATGGAATATTGCTCTTTATTTTTTGTAAATGGATAAATTAGTCTCCCAATTAGTTAAAGCTCTAGCTATCTTATCTGAAGGGACCATTATAAAGGTAATATTTATTATCTATCATCCTCAGAAAAAAAGGAATCATAATCATAATCTAAAGATATGTTAGCCATCTGTGAAATAGTAAGATTATCTTCAGAAGATGAACTCAATTAAGTACAAAGATGGATATACTAACAACCTTTTGGGGATTTTGCTTCTTCTCTTTTTATTTGTATATGGGTTAGAAAGTTCACTATCTATATCAGATAAAAGCAGGGAAAAGTATTATGAGAGTGAGGCCAAAAAGTCTGACTTTAGAACAAATTATCCATTTAATTAATTTCAGAGTTCTGATGCCCTGCAAGCAACTGGATTATACATAAAATTTGTGAATTGTTTATTACTACATATAATATAACTGATGAGGGACAGAAGCAGGAAAATGTTCACTTTTATCCCACAAGGCTGTTCTGTAGCCTGCATA
>NC_043708.1:73339365-73342033 GCF_006229205.1 Suricata suricatta
CTTAGATGAATGGTCAGGGAAGACCAGCAAAGGGAAATGAACTGGTTACCGATGTACTCCACCTGTGTTTATGACAGAACACCCATCCTTGAATTGCTGGTTTTGTGGGGTTTTAATGGAGAGTAGAAAAACATTTTGAAGTCTCAAGAATTTCTGTGGTTATGTGAGCAAAGTTCTATGGTTAACATTAGGTAAAAGTCTGAGGCACCTGGTTGGCTCTGTTGGTTAAGTGTCAGGCTTTGGCTCAGGTCATAATCTCATGCTTTGTAGGTTCAAGCTCCATGTTAGGCTCTGTGCTGACAACTCAGAGCCTGAAGCCTGCTTTGGATTCTGTGTCTCCCTCTCTCTGCCCCTCCTCAGCTTGCACTCTCTCTCTCTCTCAAAAATAAAATAAACATTAAAATAACATTGGGTGAAAGTCTGCATTATTAGTATTCTTTTAGATAACAAAACACTAATGGAAGCCTGCCTTTTGATTTTCATTCACAAAGTATTATGTAAATCAAGTATTCTTGATCAGAATGGAACACTTTAGAGGTTTGTGAAAGAAATATGATAATATCTCTCTGTCTGCCTTTTCTTATTTTTTTTTAACACACACACACAAATCTGTTCACATTTTGGTGGTTGTTTTAATTTCCTTTTAATGCAATTATACAGTTATATGTACACATATCCACAAATTTTTGGGAGGAGTCTTGTTTGTGTTTGAGTAGATAAGATATGGAAATGTACTTTAATTTACTTAAAATTTATTTAAAATCAATTTATGCTAAGTGTGTTTTTTTGATGGTAATTATTACTCTTAGAAAAACAAAGGAATTAGGACAAAATGTATTTAAAACATTTCATTTTTGTTCAAAAGTAAAGATATATTTTTATTTTTTAATTAAAACATGTTTATTTATTTATTTATTTAGAGAGAGTGATCAGGGAACAGGCAGAGACAGAGGGAGACAGAGAATCCCAAGCAGATCCTGCACTATCAGCCTGGAGCCCTACACAAATCTTGAGCTCACGAACCGAACCATGAGATATTGATCTGAGACAAAATCAAGAGTCTGACACTTAACGAAATGAGCCACCCAGGTGCCCCAGTAAAGGTATATTTTTAAAGTGTTCTGTTCACGGTTTGAGGATGGAAGTTTGGGGTTTGGAAAGCAAATGTAGAAAAACAATGAGGTACTAGGGTGGGATTGCTGGACCTGACAATATCTATGTAGATAGTGTCAGTATTGTGAATCCACTAGTCAGCCTGGCTAATGATCAGGCAAAGGAGACATAGCCTGGAAATATCACTGTTAAAGTATAGATGAGTATGTTTAAGGAATGGAAACCACATGTAAATTAGTAAACTAGTCATTGCATTGTGTGAACATTCTAGACAACCTGCAGAATACAGACATTTTAAAATATGGCAACTACACTAAAATAATGTTGAATGTTTAGTGAAGCAGAGTTATATAACTTCACCTCAACCCCACATTAGCTCATCAAGAAGGAGTGGCTGTGAAGCAGTATATCACACAATTACTCTCTGCTGCTTATTTCCTTCTCTCCTCATGATTAGACAACATTTGCTAAATAGACATTTCACTACTCCTGACTGAAGGGGCACTCTACACAAGTTCCAAGCATTTTCCAAGTATAGATTTCATAGTCATTATCCCTGCATCTGGTACATTCTATGTAGTTATTCTAGGGAGTAAATGAGTCCTAAACTTCAGCTCCAGCAAGGAAGAAGACACCATAGTAGAGGGGATCAATCTGTTCAATTGAGAGAGGTTTTAATATTGTTATTCTTTGAGGGAGGAGGGAATAGTTATCTCATTAGATATTGCTCAACTTTTCCTGGAAAAACTAAAAGAGTGGAAAGTTTCAAAGATTTTCACCAAGAAAATGAGCATTTAGCAAAGGGCATATGGATATAATCATCTTCCTAAAGTGGGTCCACTCAGGCAGAGGGAAGAAATTTTAAAGGACTTGGCAAAATGTAATTGTGGTAAGATGCTGAGAACAAGACTTCTTTCTCATATTGATATACTCACTTACCAGGGATTTCATTGTATTTTATTATCTTATTTTTTTATTTTGAGAGAGACCGAGAGTGTGACAGGGTTTAGAGAGAGAGAGAGAATCTTAATCTCCAAGCTTAGTGTGGAGCTCGACATGGGGCTCAATGTGGGGCTTGATATGAGGCTTGATCCCATGATCCTGGGAAAATGACCTGAGCCCAAATTAAGATTGGGTGCTCAACCAACAGAGCCACACAGGTGCCCTAACTTAATAGGAATTTTAATCATTTATCAATCATACTGGACATGAACAAGCCACTTTGGGGTCCATGTTATATTGTACCTCATAATCCTAAAGCACGTGTCAACATTCAGAGCTGAGTAAGGTTTTTACTGGAATGTTTCCTGAACAGTGGACCAGCCACACTGCATGAGAGTGATGATAAACTTTGAATAAATGCCTGATAGGAGCAAGCAAAGAACCCACAGCAGCATAAGCTCAGGTATGAGAGTTAAATCACATGCACACAACTCAAAAAGACTCAAAACTGGGGGCACCTGGGTGGTGCAGTTGGTTAAGCATTCGACTTTGGCTTGGGTCATGATCTCACAGTTCATGGGTTTGAGCCCTGTGTAGGGCTCTGTGCTGACAG
>NC_043708.1:73342133-73348289 GCF_006229205.1 Suricata suricatta
GAGGGTTTTGATGGTTTCCTGTCTCACATTCAGGTCCTTCAGCCATTTTGAGTTTATTTTTGTGTATGGTGTAAGAGAGTGTTCTTGTTTCATTCTTCTGCATGTTTCTGTCCAGTTCTCCCAAAACCACCTGCTAAAAACGAATGTGAGATCTGACCTGAACTGAAGTCGGAGGCTTAACCGACTGAGCCACCCAGGTGCCCCAATAAATTTTTAAAAATAATAATAAATGAACTGATTAAATAAAATAAACATATACTATAGAAATGTCTTTATTTTGGAGATGAGTTCTTCTTATTTTAGAAGTGGTTTGCTTATGTTTTTCCCTAGTGTTATTGATCTGCTTAATCTTATTTTTAAACAATTTATAGAGTTCGTTTTGATAATAAATATTTCCTTGAAATTGATCAATTTATTTTTTATGTATTATTTTATGTATTTCAAGTTCATTTTTTAAATTTTTTTGTTTTTAATTTATTTTTGAGAGACAGAGAGACACAGTGTAAGCAAGGGAGGGTCAGAGAGAGGGAGGCACAGAATCCGAAACAGACTCCAGGCTCCAAGCTAGCTGTCAGCACAGTCTGATGCAGGGCTCAAACCCATAAACCGTGAGATCATGACATGAGCCGAAGTCTGACGCTCAACTGACTGAGCCACCCAGGTGCCCCAATAAGCCACCCAGGTGCCCATAGCCTGTTGTACTTTAAATGCTCTTCAAATGTTCATCAAGACTTGTGTAACCTGCATAACTCCTCATTGGTCTTGGGTATAATCTTTATAAATAATCTTGATTTTGATTTGCTAATATTTTGTTAGGATTTTGCATGTATGCTCATGAAAGATATTGGTCTCTAATTTTTCTTTTTTGTAATGTCTACATCTGATTTGGGTATAACTAAAATATAATATCTGTGTGTATATATTATATATATGCATATGTGTGCATATGCGTGTGTGTGTATTGTATATATATATATACACACACATACATATATATGACGCTCATCTCATCTCACCTCAGATCATGATCTCATTGCTCGTGAGTTCGAGCCCAGTGTCAGGCTACACACTGTAAAGCCTGGTTGGTATTCTGTCTCCCTCTCTCTTTGTCCCTCCTCCACTCACGCACATTCTCTCACTCTCTCTAAATAAATAAATAAATAAACTATTTAAAAAAAACGAATCATGCTAGAAAGTGTTCCCTTTGCTTTCTATTTTTGGAAGAAATTATAGAGAACTAGTATCATTTCTTCCATAAATGTTTGGCAAATTCACTAGTAAAAGCAATTGCACAAGTTGCATTTTTGAAGGTTATTAATTATTGATTCATTTTAATTACATATGAGTCAATCATATTATCAATTTCTCCATTATGTAAGTTTTAACAGTTTGTGACATTCAAGGAATTAATTGGTGCATTTTGTCTAAGGTATCAAATTTGTGGGATTAAGGTGCTAAAAATCTACGATTCATTCTTTTAGTGTTCATAGAATCATTAGTAATGACTATTTTCTTTTCTTTTTTTTTCTTTTTTTTTCCATAATATTTTATTGTCAAATTGTTTTCCATTCATGCTGAGTGAAGTAAGCCTGGCAGAGATGGACAGACTATTTTATTTTCAATATTGGTATTTGTGTCTCCTCTCTTATTCTTTTGGTTGCCAGGCTGAAAATTTATTACTTTTACTAATTTTCTCAAAGAACTACCTTTTTGGTGCTGTTGACTTTTTCTATTTTGTTTTAAATTTTATTGATTTCTGCTCTAATATTTATGTATTTTTTCACATGTTTTAGACTTAACTTGTTCTTTCTTTTTCAGTTTCCTAACATGTAAGTTTAAATTACTGAGTTTGGATCTTTGTCTTTTTCTAAAATATGAACGCAATACTATAAATTTATCTCTAAGTACTGTTTTCATTTTGTCCCACACTTTTTGATAAATTGTAGTTTTATTTCCATGTAGTTCAAAACATTTTAATATCATTAAGACTTCTTTTTTTTATTCTTATTTTAAAATAATTTTTTTATGTTTTTATTTTTAGAGACAGAGAGAGACAGCGCGAGCAGGGGAGGGTCAGAGAGAGAGGGAGACACAGAATCGGAATCAGGTTCCAGACTCTAAACTAGCTGTCAGCACAGAGCCCCACGCAGGGCTCAAACCCACCAACTGCGAGATTATGACCTGAGCAGAAGCCGGACCCTAAACCAACGGAGCCACCCAGGCACCCCAAGACTTCTTCTTTTATCCATGTGCTATTTAGAATTGTATTACTTAATCTTCAAATACATAAAATGTTCCAGCTATCTCTGGTATTGATTTTTAATTTCATTCCAATGTGATTGGAGAGTATGCTTTGTATTATTTCTATTCTTTCAAATATTTAAGGTGTATTTTACGACCCAGAAAGTGATCTATCTTACTGAATATTCCATGTGAACTGGAAAAGAATGTATAGGTCTGTTATTGTTAGATGAAGTGATATATAAATATAAGTAGAACAAGCAGATTTATGGTTCCTTTTAGAGCAACTATGCGCTTAGTGATTTTCTCCCTTCTGGACGTATCAATTATTGAAACTGTAGACCTGAAATTTCCAACTATAACAGTGGATTTGTCTATTCTCATTGGACTTACACCAAGTTTTGCCTCATGCATTTTCATGCTGTTTTTTTGGTGTGCACATACTAAGGAATGTTGTGTCTTCTTGAAGAATGAATGATTTTTCTCTGAGAAAGTTTTTTTTCTCCTAAACTTTTGGGGTATAACATGGTCAATATAGCAATCTTGATTAATTCTTTAACATGGTAAATATTTCACTTCACTCTTTCTAGCTAAATGGCTATGACAAAAAATCTGATGTAATTCTTATCCTTGTTCCTCTATAAATCATGTTTACCCTCCTTGGAGTCCTTCAAATTTTTCTCTTGTCTTTTGTTTTCTACAAATGGATATAATATGCCTATGTGTAGACTTTTTACCTTCTGTTTTTTTATCTTAGTCATTATTTGTAGAAAATTCTCAAGCCATTATTATTTCAAATTTGTCTTCTCCGTTTCCTCTTTCTTTTGCTCTATTATTCCAGTTATATATGTGTCCGTCTATTATTGTCCCCAAATCTTGAATATTCTATATGATTATTTTTGTCATTTCATTCCCTTCCAAGTATTTGAATTTGGGAAGTTTCTAGTGATGTATCATCAAGCTCAGAGATTCCATCCTTGTTATGTCCAATGTAGTGATGAGCCTATGAAAGGCATCCTACATTTGTCTTACACTGTTTTGGATTCTTTGATTCATTTCCTTTTGATTCTTAGAATTTCTCTCTCTGTTTACATTACCAATCTGTTTTGCATATAGTCTACTTGTCCAATTAATTATGTATTAATTATAGTTATTTTAAATTCCTTCTCCAACAATTCCAAAGTACATCATATCTGCCTCAGCGTCTGTAAATTGCTTTCTCCCAGGGATGCAGTTTCCATTGGTTGTTATTGTGCCTTGAAATAAACCTGATTTTAAAACTTTTTTTATATCTTCTGGTGCATATATATATATATATACACATATATATGCACATATATATATAATGAAATATTACTCAGTCATCAAAAAAATGAAATCTTGTCATTTGCAATGAGGTGGATGAAGCTTGAGTGTATTATGCTAAGTGAATTATGTCAGTCAGAGAAAGACAAATACCATATGATTCACTCAAATGTGGAAATTAAGAACAAAACAGATGAATATATGGGTGGGCAAAAAAAGAAAAAAGAGAGGAAAATGCCATAAGATATTCTTAAAGATAGTGAACAAATTTAGGGTTGATAGAAGGGTGGCAGAATTGGCTAGATTAGTGAGGGGATTAGGAGAGCACGTGTTATGATGAACAATGGGTGTTACATGTAACTGATGAATCAATGAATTCTACTCCTGAAACCAATATTGCACTATATGTTAACTAACTAGAATTTAAATAAAAATTAAAAGAATAATCTTATTTCCTTTTCATTTCTAATACGCATTTAAAGCAAGTTCTTTTGAAATTATATTCAACTTTGTTAACCATACTCAAAGGGAGGAGATTTTTTCTAAAATACCTTAGTAAAATATTTTAGCATAAAACATAGATCCATTCTATTTTACTGCTTTCTCACCAACTCTCTGTTCTGTTCTAGAGCTATATCTCATCTTTACCCTAGCAAAAAACCCACTGGCTGGATAAAACATTGTATGTTACATTTTCTTCAGGAGATAATGTATAATTTACATATCTCTAGTTGCCTATGATCAACACTTTCAGAATTTATTGATATCAACCATTTCTTTTTCACCCAGACCCACAAATACCTTATTACCAAAACAACATATCTACACATATTCAGTCCTGTCTCACATGCAGTAAATTATATAAAATGGTCTTGAGGATGTGCCTGAAGTCCATTTCACACCCAGAAATCAACATTCCAAACTGCATATATTTTATGAGCTGATTACCCAAGAGATATTGTACAATCACTATTTATTAATTTCACAGATGTTGAGTACACATTATACATCTCTTGTTACTGTTCAGATCACTAGAAGTATATTAGAGAGCAAAATAAAAACTCATGTCTTTGAGGATCTAGTAGGGACAGAAAATAGTTATTATGCAGTAATTAATAAACAAATAACCACATGCTGATGTCAGAAGCTAATCAGTGCAGTGAAGAATAAAAGAAAAGAGAGAGCAGAATAAGATGATAATGAATACACAGGGTCAGACTACTTGCAGTATTAAAGTGAATGGCCAAGGCATCTTTGAGAAGGTAATATTTAAAACAAAGACATAAAGAAATTGAGGGATTTATAATGAGAACAAGTAGGGGAAGTATGTATCAGTTAGAAGGACAACTACTGCAAAAAACCATACGGTTAAGGCACAAAGCATGATTGCCATCCTCTAGGAAGAGCAAGGAATTTAAGGTGGATAGTGTAAATGAAAAACAACGTAGTAGGAAATGAAAGGAACAAACAAGGATCAGGTCATGTAGCATCTTAAAGACGCTTAAAGACATGTATGAGGACTTTGATTTTGAAAAGATCTGTTAAGGTATCTTCAATCGGAATTTTTCAATTTTCACTCTGGTTGGCACTTGATTGTGTCACACACATACATGTACATTTACAAAGGTACAGTTTTTCCTTGCTATTCATTGACTGAGCAGAACAAAGGCCAATATGAAATTATTAATGGTTCTCCTAGCACAATCCCACACAATACTCTGTTCCACTGGTCTCTTCCACCATTTTTTCTCCATTCTTCCCAGTATAGTGTCTACGAGTACAGGTTCTCTGAGTCAGACTGCCTCAGTTTGAAACCTAGGTCCTCCCTTTAACAGCTTTGTGATCCTGGGTAAACTATTTACATTCAGCCAAAAATAAAATAAAAAATAACTTTATTTGATAAATCACATATGAATACTAAAAGGCTACTGTTATTCTAAAACTACAGTTGTTCTCCATCTGTATGTTCTTAAGGAATATCTTGCATCTCACTTGCATCTCAATTTAGTATAATAGCAGAAAGCTGCTTTCATAGGAAGAAAGGACTGAATTAGGAAAATAGGTTAATAGGGCTGTAGACAACTGCAGGGCAAAGATGCCCCGAGTAGATCTAACTAGCAGAAGAAAGGTGCATTGTTGACCCTGAGGTAGAATGCTCTATCTGTCTTATCCCCTATGCCAGCAAAAATAAACAGACAGACGCCTCATGTCTGCTGGTAACAACCATCTGCCCAACCCCAGACCTCAACCCTTAACATCATATATCTTCAAAACCCCCTTTCCCTCATGTCCATGAGTTAATATTCACAGATTCAATGTCTCTTTGTGCATGTCCATCACACTTATAAGACTTCTGATCCTAATAAATACAGAACAGGGACTCTTACTTGGGTGTCTTGTCTTCTCTCAGTCATTAGCCATCTCTTGTATTTTAATCCTGCATCCTGCTTTCTTACTTTACAAGTAAGAACACTAGACCCAGAGTCAATGACACATTCGAGGACAGAATTACCCTGAGACCAAAACCAGAAAAAGACCACATAAAAAAGGAAATCTATAAGCCAATATTCCTGATGAACACAGATGCAAAAACCTCAACAGAATGCAAAT
>NC_043708.1:73348389-73350263 GCF_006229205.1 Suricata suricatta
CACTATGTGCAGAAGACATCACCAAAAAATCTAAAAGTAATAAATGAAGTCAGTAAAGTGGCAAGGTACAAAATTAACACCAGAAAACGGTGGTGTTTCTATATACTAATAATGATGTAGCAAAAAGAGAAAGAGAGAAATTTTTAAAACAACAGCATTTACAATTGCACTCAAAAGATAAAATACCTCGAATAAATTAAACTGAGGAGGTGAAAGACCAACAACCACAAAACTATAAAACATTGATGAAAGAAATTAAAGATGACACAAACAAATGGAAAAATGGAAAGTTATTCCATACTCAGGGATTGGAAAAATTAATATTATTAAAATGTTCATATCACTGAAAACAATCTACAGATTCAAGGCAATCCCTAGCAATATATCACTGGCATATTCACAACACTAGAATGAATAATACATTAAATACAATAAATACTAGACATAGCAATTCTGAGAAAAACAAAGCTGGAAGCATCATATTCCCAGATTTCAAGCAATATTGCAAAGCTGTAGTAACTGAAACAGTATGGAACCAGAGCACCTGAGTGATTCAGTTAAGCAGCCATCTCTTGATTCATGATCAAGAACCCAGGTCATTATCTCACCATTTGTGAGATAGGGCCCTGTATCAGGTTCTGTGCTGACAGTGTGGATCCTGCTTAGGATTCTCTCTCCCTCTCCCTCTGCCCCTCCCCCACTCGTGCATGTGCACTCTCTCTCTCTCTCTTACTCCCTCTCAGTCTCTCTTTCAAAATAAATACATAAACCATGAAAAACCAGTATGGTACCAACACAAAAGAAGATACATAGGTCACTGGAATAGAATGGAGAGCCTAAAGCAAACCCACACTTACATGGCCAGTCAATCTATGACAAAGGTGGGGAAAAAAATGCAACATCAATACTATCATGTATGAAATATATCCGGTGTCCTACAATATCTGGTGTACAGGAACCAAGCTGTGCTGAGGAGCCTGCTGCAGAGCATGGGCCACACCATCCAGGTGACTGGACAGTTGCTCCTCTACACTGGCACATACATGCTTCAAGTATTGGGTAACATAGAGGAGCAGACTCCTTCAAGGTGACACTCCAGATAGGGGTTCACAAGTGGATAAGGATGCTGCAGGGGACCCAGCTGGCTCTTGACCCTAACATTTCCTCTTAAAACCTGAATTGAAGATGCTTATGTTCCCAACCATATGCTCTTATAAACAGTGGGTCATGTATGCTTGGGAATGACAACCAGGGGAAGAAAAAGGGACTGATGGCACATTACATGAGGCCGTGCAGCAGGATGCCCTGCAGGGAGGAAATACCTATTGGCCTCTGTAGGGGGGAGGAAGAAATTTGTAGCCCTTAATTGTATACCCCCTCTGCTCTTCAATGTCTTAATTACCACTGTTGACATACCATTCTAATAGCACATTCTTTAAAGTAAGGGATCTGTGCTACATGTATTTACATCTAATACTTCTTCTAAGATATAGTCTTAGTCTCTTCCTTGAGTAGACTGTTAGGAAATGATGGGCTAGAAACTGATAGGCACCAAGCATGTGGGATTCCACCAAACAAAACTTTGTTTTGAAAACAGCAGGTTAAGGTAATCATAACCTTATATATCCCGGGCTTCTATAAGTGGATGGAAACAAGTTGAAGTTAGAAATAAAATAATCTTTAACAACACAGAAAGTGTCCTCTAATAAGGGCCTATGAATGTATTATTGAAATAGTATTGTTATAAATATAGGAAGTGGGGGAGCCTGAGTAGCTCAGTTGAATGAGATTCTGACACTTGATCTTAGTTCAGGTCTTGATCTCAGATTGTGATTTCAAGCCTCGCATTGGGCTACATACTGGATATGACCCAG
>NC_043708.1:73350363-73352894 GCF_006229205.1 Suricata suricatta
GAAGTAAGCCAGGCAGAGAAGGACAGATACCATATGCTTGCACTCATAGGTCTAACAGAACAGGAGAAACCTAATGGAGGACCATGGGGAGGGGAAGAGGGTAAGGGAGTAGGGGAGAGAGAGGGACACAAAACCTGAGAGACTACTGAATACTGAAAATGAACCGACGGTTGAACGGGGGGAGGGGTGGTGGTAATGTAGGAGGGCACTTGTGGGGAAGAGCACTGGGTGTATGTGGAAACCAACAGGACAATAAACGATATAAAATAAAGAATAAAAAAGGAGGGAAAAAACTAAAATAAAAGAATAAACAATTGTTTATTGTAACAATTGTTACATGTAACAATATGGATAAATCTCAGAATAATTATGCTAAGTGAAATGCAGCCAGAAGACAACAGAATACATACCATATAATTTCATTTGGATAAATTCTAGAAAATACAAACCAATCTCAACAGCAGATCCATGGTGGTGATGGGAGAGGTGACATGAGAAGAGGTGGGTATGAGAAAATTCTTATTGGTGATGGATGTGTTCACTGTATTGATTGTGGCAATGTTCTGCAAGTGTACATATATATCAAAATTTATCAAATTGTATTTTAACCTATGTCAATTATATCTCAACAGAGCTGTTAGAGAATAAATGCAGAACACCAAAACCAAAACAAAACAAACTGTGCTTAACTTCTATCAGTGGAACTTTTATGATTGCACAAACCATGTCTGTCTTTGACCTTAACAAAAGGCACATATTCAAGTGATATTTTCAATTCAGAAGAACTCAGAAATTAAGAGGTGCCAAAGGAACACAGGTAGGATGGGTAGCTGAAATTATCCACCCCAGAGGGTATTCTCTACAGTGAATATATACCTCACACTCTCACATGGATACTGGTCACAACAGAAAATGAATTGTTTTGCTGCCATATGAGTTTGTTTCAGATTCTAGATACAATATAAATAATGTTTTATCCATGGGAAAAAATATGGTGTCTCTCTGGTAAGACAGTACAATCTATACTCTGTAATTTTCTTAACTACTCCCTTAATTCCCTTCCTCTATCATATTTATGACAGTTCGTCAATGTCGTAATACTATATTTCCATACATACTAATTGGGATGGCTTGGAATCTTTACATAGTTTCCAGAAATATCAAGGGTTTTTTCTCCTAGTTACATTTGGGACTTCTGGACTCCACATAGCATCAGAAAAAAAACAAAAAACAAAAAAACAAAAAAACACCTTCTATTCAGTCTCATGCTCCCTACATGCCCTGGTTGAGGAAGTGTTTGGGTTCTCACAGCACCACAGTCATCAGGGGCTATAGTTTTTCTGGATTATGTTCCAGGCATAGATATATAGGCATAAATAACAGAATTTCCAAATATGGAAAAATGGATTGTTAATAATTTAACTCAGGAAAAATCCTGATAGAGAATATGAAATGAAGTCTCTCATAGTTATAACAGTCAATAGTTACCATGGAAATGGAATGGTGCTTTTGGAAATAAACAGAAAGGAATGCAGAATGATACCAAAGAAGGAGAAAGACTGGAGTCAGAGACATTGGATGTGCACCCACTCCCCACCAAAGTCACACTATTTCTGTTCTGAGACTTCTAACAGGTTATAAATGGGGTCAACCCCAGAGTAATAGACTTATTTCATGGGGGTTATTGTAGAGATTAAGTTAGACAATGTGAGTGAAAATTTCTAGTACAGTGGGTATTCAAAGAGAGAGCAGGCAGACACAGAACAGGGAGGCTTAGTTTTTACATGACCCTAAAATTCATAGTTCAGAAAACAAAAATAAGTATTGTCTCATTTCCTTCCTTCCTTCCCTCCTCCCTCCCTGTCTTTCCTTCCTTCCTTCCTTCCCTCCCTCCCTCCCTCTTTCCTTCCTTTTCTTTCTTCCTTTCTTTCTTTCCTTCCTTCCTTCCTTCATTCTTTCTTTCCTTCCTTCCTTCCTTTTTCCTTCACTCCCCCCCCCAAAGTCTTGATTCTCTTTGGTGAGTTCTGCTTTAAGACATTTGATTTTACTATTATACCCTTGGAATCAAGATTTAACTCTCCCACCCAGGACATGATTGAAAATAAATTATAACAGTGTTTAATATGACTATTAATATAGTTAATTTAGTAACAATATTTTGTCTTTTGTAATTCACCTAAAATAATATTAACTTTTAAAACAAGTATTAGGTGAGAATGCAGGCATAGGTTTTTCTTCTTTAGTATAACCTACAACACCTAGAGACTATTTCTTTTTCATCTGCAGTGTCCAAAAATGATCAGAGTGCATAGTAAAAATAAATTCAATAAATTCTTGTTGACCCGACTAGAAAAATTAAAAGGCCCTCCTACATTTAGTACTTTCTAACTCTGTTCTTATTTTCGTCTCTGGTATCTGACAACTCTTGTGGATTTAAATGACATCAACAATTTTATTATAGACAACAGTGAGGATAATAAATTACAGGAAACCAGAAGCACTTAGTGCCAAGAAAAATAATGGAATTATTA
>NC_043708.1:73352994-73354719 GCF_006229205.1 Suricata suricatta
TGGCTGCTGGAGATAATTGATCCATTGTGGAAAAGCCCTTCAGATCAAGAAATTTTTGAAAGAAAAGGTCAGGAGACAATCAGAAGGAGATGGGGAAAAAGAAGAAGAAAAAGGAAACAGAAGAGAGAAAAGTAAAAAAGGGAGAGAGAGAGAAAAAAATGAGTTTCTTTTCCAGTTTTATAGGATTATTAGATCTTTAAAGTAATTTAAAAAGCAAAAATGACGAGTTTAAAGGCAAACTTAGTTTCTCTAACTTGTTGATAAGAAATATAATTAATTTGGGGTGCCTGGGTGGCTCAGTCGGTTAAGCGTCTGGCTTCCAGCTTCAGCTCAGGTCATGATCTCCTGTTTCCTGGGTGTGAGCCCTGAGTAGGACTCTGTGCAGACAGCCAGCTCAGAGCCTGGAGGCTGCTTCGGATTCTGTGTCTCCCTCTCTCTTTGACCCTCCCCTGCTAATGCTGTCTCTCTCTGTCTCTCAAAAATAAATAAAAAAACATTTTAAAAATTAAAAAAAAAAGAAATATAATTTGTATTTGCCATTTACTCTGCTATTACAAAAGATAGTTTGGGAAGAACTATCTGCCAAATTTTTATAATGAACATGCTTCAAATATCATAGCTTTTCAGGCTAAAGCAAGTGAGACTGAATGGAAATCGCTTCCTGCGAATATGTTGGAAAGGAAGGAATTTGTCTAACTCTGAAACTCCCATTTGTAACAGACACACAAAACCTCTTTTCCTCAAGTAACTTGATGCATAGTCTCTCTCCCAGAGTTATTTATAAACTTTGGATCATTTTAGTCCACCCAGAGATTTCCAGATTTTAGTTTCTCAAAAACCATCCTGTTTTGACTCAGAAACCTAACAGCAGATTGTGTATTTGATGGTCCTATATCATGTCTGGCAAAATGGCTTTAATCTCATTTTAAAGTGTGATATTCAGCCGCACTGGGTGGCTTGGTAGGTTGAGTGCCTGACTTTAGATCAGGTCATTATCTCAAAGTTCCTGAGTTTGAGCCCTGCCTCAGGCTCTCTGCTGTCAAGGCAGAGCCTGCTTCAGATCCTGTGTCTCCCCTACTCTACTCCTCCTCTGGCCTCTCTCTGTCTCTAAAGAGTGATATTCAAAACTAAACCTTTCACTATGGCTGAAGTGGACTTCAGGCTATAAGTAATTTCCTACAGGTTATGTAAGCTTTGAATTCCATGAACAGAGAATATTTCTTCCTGGTGCTCATGAGTTATCCTTTCTTTATGCGTAGAACATTTATTCTTTAACTGATTTTTAACAACCTTGTATTTGATTAGTTTATCTGCTCTTGTACTTAACTATGCTCATTACTGAAAAAGTTTTGTCATTTTTTCAAAATAGTGTTAATATCTCTGTTTTAAAATGATTGATTCATCTATTTATTCATTAAAAATTAAGTCAGGGGTTCCTGGGTGATACAGTTGCGTAAATGTATGTCTCTTGATTTCAGCTCAGGTCATGATCTCACAATTTGTGGTTTCAAGCCCTGTGTCAGGCTCTGTGCTGACAGCTATCTCAAAGCCTGGAGGTTGTCTTGAGATTCTGTGTCTCCCTCTCTGACTCTCCCCTGCTCACACTCTCTCTTTCTCTCCCTCAAAAAAAAAATTTAAAAAATTTATGTAAAAAAAAAAAGAAATGAGAGTGAAATTACTGAACCACACTATTCATGAATATTGAGCTTTACAAGATAAAGCCAA
>NC_043708.1:73354819-73355872 GCF_006229205.1 Suricata suricatta
GTGATATTCCACTGGTGATCAAGCTAGCCTGCATAGACACCTATATCCTAGAAATGTGGATAAATGCTGACAGTGGGGTACTGGCAACCATTTGCTTCATTCTGTTGCTAATCTCTTACTCTTATATTCTGTATACCATCTGCTTCTACTCTAAGGATGGAATATCCAAGGCTCTCTCCACCTGCACTGCCCACATTACAGTGGTGGTGCTCTTCTTTGGGCCTTGCATCTTTATCTACCTGTGGCCACTCACCATCACCTGGGTGGACAAGTTTCTGGCTGTGTTTTATGCAGTCATCACACCTCTCCTAAATCCGGCCATTTACACTCTAACGAACCAAGAAATTAAAAATGCCATTAAGAGATTATGATGTTAGCATATGAATTTCTATGAGTATTTCAGAGTCTCAGGTTATCAGAATGTGCACTATAAGATCTCTAAACTATCCATACCCGTTTTATTACTTGGGACTGGGAAGCATTCGCCAATTCACATATGGAAATCATGGGTATCTCTAGATAAAAGTTTTATGTCAATTCTATTATATTCCATGATCGCTTACTGATCACTGAATGCAAAATGATTTCCTGTCTGGAAAATTTGCCCAGTCTCTATGACTATGATTTTGGTTGTGCTCAAGAATAAGTTAAAATTAATAACAATGTTAATTTCCTTTTCTGGTAAGCATTTATTGGAGCAAAGCACTTGACATAGATCTCTAAACTCTGATCAATAGGTCAGCATATGGAATATTGCTTTTTATTTTTTGTAAATGGATAAATCAGTCTCCCAATTAGTTAAAGCTCTAGCTATCTTATCTGAAGGGTCCATTATAAAGGTACTACTTATTATCTATCATGCTCAGAAAAAAATGAATTAAAATCATAATCTAAAGAGAGTGTTGTCCCCTCAACCTCATATCTTAGCCATCAGTGAAACAGTATGATTATCTTCAGAAGATGAACTCAATTAAGTACAAAGATGGATATACTAACAACCTTTTGGGGATTTTGCTTCTTCTCTTTTTATTTGTATATGGGTTAGAAAGTTCA
>NC_043708.1:73355972-73359208 GCF_006229205.1 Suricata suricatta
GGTAGTGGAGGGGCTTGCATATGGCCACATATCTGTCCAAGGCCATGGCGATGAGCAAGACCATCTCAGATCCACCCAGGACATGAAGGGCAAATATCTGGATGACACAGCCATGAAAGGATATGGTTTTGTGCCCTGAGTATAGGCTATGAATCATCTTAGGAACTGTTAAGGTAGCAAGGCACAAATCAATGAATGAGAGATTAGCTAAAAGGAAGTACATGGGGGAATGTAAGTATAGGTCAAAGGTCACTGCAAACACAACAAGGACGTTTCCCAGAATAACTGTTACATAAAACACTGTAGAGAAAGCAAGGAGAAAATGCTGGACTGGTCTATAGGAGGAAAGACCCAGCAACACAAATTCAGACACTGGAGAGTAATTCGACTGATTCATTGATTTTGTGTTACCTGAAGGGAACAAAGAAAGATAATTATCAAAGGATGCACCAGAGCTATTGAAAGAAACAGACGTCATTGGGTTTCAAATTCTTACATTACAGAAAAAAAATCACCCTTGGTCACAAAAGTTCTTTGAAAAAATAGTGATACAATTTGGCCATATGGAAAAGGGCATGAGGGGCAGGAGAAACATGGTCTGGAATCAAACTCTTGGGAGACTTACCACAAACAGGAAGACACCACACACAGAGAAGGAGGGTCAGATTCCTCACTAGGGACACCAGCGATGTGGGACCTGCATTGAGATGATGAGTCCCCATAATAGTTGGCTGTGAAAACCAGTGGAGCTTAACTTCTCCAGTTTTTACAATCAGTGGGGCTTAGCTCAAGTGTATTAAAAATCAAAGGGTTTAGCCTGGGAGAACATGAGGGCTATAGGAAACTGATTCCCCACCCTTAAAGAGACAGCATATAGCAAAGGTCAGCAGAGATGCAGCAGGTTGAAAAGTGCCCCTTAAATATACTGAAGATTTATTTTTTAATCTCAAACACCACAGCACACACAAGGAGACACCCATGAAGCGCAGGCTCTGGTGAATAATGGGCATTACGTTAAAAAGCACCCCAATATCTCTTCTTCGTAGAGCAACTATGTTCAAGACCAGAGGATGACTTTTGAAATACATAGAAATAATTCCACTTCTGCGTATTTACCCAAGGAAAATGAAAACACTAATTTGTAAACATACATGCACCCCTGTATTTATTGCAGCATTATTTACAATAGGCAAGATATGGAAAGCAACCTATGGGTCCATTTTAGAGAGATAAGAAAGATGTGGTATATATATATATATATATATATTTACAATGAAATATTAGTCATATAAAAAGCATAAGGGCTTGCCATTTATAATAACATGGATGGACCCAGAGGGTAATTTGCTATGTGAAACAAGTCAGTCAGAGAGAAATAAATACCATATGATTTCATTCATATGTGGAATTTAAGAAAGAAAACAAACAAAGAACAGAGAAAGAAATGGAAAAATAGACTCAAATACAGAGAACAAACTGGTTGTCAGAGGAAAGAGGGGAGATAGGTGAAATAGGTAATGGGGATTCAGGAGACACTTAACTTGATGAGCAGTGAGTAAGGTACAGAATTGTCAAATCAGTATATTGTACCCCTGAAACTAGTATAACACTATGTTAAAATTTTTAAATTTTAGAATAAAAAATATACTGTCTAACTCCATGTCTTCGAGAGTTTGGGATGTACAGGCAGCAAGACTGAGTCCTGAACACTGCTGTTGACATTCCCTTCATGAAACATTGTTTCAGATTTCTCCATAACAGCTTTAAATCCTGTCTTTCCAGGAATTAAATGCCTGTCTGAATCCTGTCAGCTCAGGGCATTTCCCAGACCTCACATCCTAAAGCACTCCTCACTGCAGCCTGAGCTAATGATTTGCTTCTAATGAATCTTTTAATTGTTATTAAATGAAGCAAGGGTTAGAAACAAAAGCAGCAGATGAAGCTGGAGTGTAGTTGGCAATGTACACGCAATGACCTGGTAATGTTCCTCAGTCATCATCGACAGAAATTCTTTTCTTCCTCTATTAAACTATCTCTAACCTGAACCATGGATGTATCTTGCATGTCCTTCTATTGACATCTACAGTTATCTCAGTGCATACTTCTCCTGTAAATTCTTTATATCATGGGCCATGTCTGCACATGAAAATTTCCTCTCCCCAATAAAAAATGAAATAGTCAAATAGGAAATAGAAAATTACCACTAGCTAGCTGTTTTATACTATCCATCACTTTTTTCTACTAATCTTTATTAGTTCAAAATGATCAAAATGTTCATGAGGGTATATGCAAACTTATGTCTTCTAATTCCTTGAATAAGTCTTCACTTTATTACTTCTTTATCTTTTTTTTGGTTGTATTTGCTATTTTAAAAAATATTTTATTTTCCCTGTATTAAAAAAACACTGTCCATTATTACCACTTCTTTATCTTTTCAATACAGGTTAGAAATAACTGAAACAATTATGAGAGTGTTCAATTCTTTACTCTATTTTCTTTAGATTTTTGAGGAATTCAAATTTCTAAAACTAACTTTGGCATGCTTACACTAATTGATATTCATGATATCTGATCAAGTGGAAGGAGCTTGGGGAGGATGGACAAAATAGGCGATGGGGATTAAGAAGTACACTTGTGATGAGCTCCCAGTGCTGTATAAAGTGTTGAATCACTATACTGTCCACCTGAGACTAATATTACACTGTAAGTTAACTAACTGGAATATAAATAAAAATTGTAAAAATAAAAAGTCTCTTGGAAAATTAGTTTTTTAATGTTGGTTTACTTATTTATTCTATATCCTCCCTCACTTCCAGAAACTTTGAAGTCATTATAGAATATATTCTTAGGAAACTTTAACTGGTGACACTATTTGTATGTTTATAAAAGTCTTTGTAAAGAGATTTCCTTTGAATATGTTCCCTATCACTGAGAAGTCTGTAATCTATGCAATAATACCCAAATATATTTTTCATGCCCTTGAAGAAGTTACAAGTATGAAACAAATATTTCTCTAATGTCTGTCTAATGCAAAACATATCAAACCTTGAAAGTTCCATAGTAAATGTGTATATTGAATTTATATTTTTGGCCAGAGGAAACAAAGTTCCTGTGCATTCCCCCATTAATTTGGTGAGAAGGAATGAAGTATAATATTACAAAGGAACACAGTGTGATCCTGGCCCCGGGGAAGCAGAATCACTGAAAGCCTCTCTCATTTCTGTTTTCTCTGCATC
>NC_043708.1:73359308-73360990 GCF_006229205.1 Suricata suricatta
AAATATAAATATTAAGCAACAAAGTAATAATGAACAGGAAAAAATATAAAATATTGCTGATTGTATAACCAGAAGGAACCACAAACACCCAGGATACAGAGTCCTTTTATAGTCTAGCAGTGAATTTGGCTTGGACTTTTTGTTTTCAAATCAAAATATAAATTAAATTACTTTTGCAATTTCTACAGATTATACACACACAAACGGGCAAACACACATATTCTTGAGACCAATATCTTGAATAAGAAGAGAGCTATACAAGACAAGTTACTAGAGAAAGAAAAATTGTCAACAAAGGGTTTGGATGCAATAATTATTGGATAATAATAATATCACCAATAAATGATCACATTAATCTCTATTTGACATTAAAAGAATATTGACTGGTCATAGACATTAAGATGTAATTTTAAAAATTGTGAAATAATATATATAATATATATGATATAAATATATATTTTATATCTATAATGATATATTTCTTTCCTCTGCCCTAAGCCACCTGGAGATAGCTTGAGTCCATTGGAATTGAGAAAAACAAGGGCAAGAGTAACAGCCACAGGCCAAATACAAGAAACATGTTATTTCTGAGGCTCTACCTCTTGTTTTCCCACCCACATATTTGTCTTTCCTTATTACACTGCCTTATCTATATTCTGTCTACTCACAGCTCTCTTTTTGTTCCTTTTTCCTCCAGGCATTAAATCCTCTCAAAATTTTTTTGTCTTTCAGAAAACAATAAAATTGAATTATTCATATCCCAGGTTTAAATTGAAGGAAAGTTGTATATTTCATATTCCCTCAAAAGTTTGAGTATATCAGCTCCAAGTTAATTTGAATCCTGATGATCTAATGTCGAGGTCTTCCTTTGGCAAATTCTAAATCTATAACCTAAGCTTTTTCATCAACTTCCCATATTTTTCTAAAGCTTTAATTCAGTTGTCAAACAACTTGTTAAATAGAGTATAAATTTGATAGTTTAATATCCCCTCACAATCAGTGATCTATTCCGAATATTAAAAAATGGTGACTTTAAGGGGAAAAACCCAAGTTTTGTACAATTATCTAAACACTTGTATTACTTGAAGTTGTTTGAAAATGCATAGAGCATTTTGTGTGTTATTTACGTCTTGTGTGTTATTTACGAGATCATTCTCAAACTCATAAATTGACTAATCAGTCTCTTCATTGCCATCTTCATGTCCTTGTTCCTCAGTGTGTAGATAATAGGATTCAGAATGGGTGTAATCATAAAGTCCAAAATGGCAAGAAACTTATCCACTGGCACTGTGGGAAATGGCCACATATAAACAAAGATGCACGGTCCGAAGAACAAAACCACCACAGCGATGTGAGCTGACAGAGTAGAAAAGGCTTTAGACAAACCACCTGAGGAATGCTTCCATACAGTGACCAGGATGAAGATATAGGAGATAAGCAGGAAGAAGAAGGCGGCCATGGAAATGAAGCCACTGTTGGCAGTAACCATGAATTCCATTCTGTAGGTGTCCATGCAGGAAAGTTTGATAAACCAAGGAAGGTCACAATAGAAGCTATCTATCTCATTAGGACCACAAAAAGGCAAATGGACAACAAAAGCTAACTGGACCACTGCATGAATGAGGCCAATAACCCAAGCACCACACAGAAGCAAAATGCACATCTGGGGGCTCATGATAGTC
>NC_043708.1:73361090-73388092 GCF_006229205.1 Suricata suricatta
TCTTCAAAGGCAAGGGAAATTAAAGCAAAACTGAACCCTTGGGACTTCATCAAGATAAAAAACTTCTGCAAGGCAAAGGAAACAATCAAGAAAACTAATAGGCAACCGACAGAATGGGAAAAGATAGTTGCAAATGACATAGCACCAATCCTAGTCTTAACTTTAGCCCTAAGAATAATATAAGGGACTCTTAAATACACAGAACAAACTGGAGAGCATTGGAGGGGAGGTATGTGGAGGGATGGGTTAAATAGGTGCTTGGCGTTAAGGAGGACACTGGTCATGATGAGCACCAGGTATTGTATTAAGTGTTGAATCACTATCTTGTACAACAGAAACTAATATAATACTGCTTGTTAACTAACTGGAATTGAAGTAAAAACTTTAAAAATACACATGTATGTGTAGCTACAGAACTAAATACTTCAAAGATTTAATTTTGCTATATGTAAACTGTGTGTGAAAAACTATAAATTACAAAAACATTTATAAAATGAAAGAAACACTTTATTGCATTGCAAGGGTTTTTACTTTTTTTAAGTTTCACAGTAATTGTGTACTTCCTCAAACTCACCTCTGAACCAGGTACCAGGGGGTACCTCTCATTGGTCTTTCACTTAACAGCTGTAAGGCTTGGGAGAGTCACTTAGCCTCTTTTTACCTGTTATCTCCTTTGTAAATGGATCTATGCGTTACAATGATAGAAGATGGTGCCTGGAAAGTGAGTTGTAACACACAAGCAAATGAATGGGCATTGAATCCTTATGTTCTCAGACTGAGATGGTTATGGATTCTAGGCCTTAGGGTACAAAATGGCTCATGGAACAAATATATTAAATGTTTTGACATCTAGACATGAAACAGATGAAATCTGAGAGAGAGACAATGAGACAGCAAGAACAAAAGCAGAGCCAGTAAGGGATAAGAGTAAAGAAAGAAATGGAACATTTTAATAATAGCCTTTCACATCTAATTTTTTTAAATCAACATTGCAATCAAAATATAGAACTAAATTCTCTAAATACATAAATTGATAAGTATACTCATCTTTACTGGTGGAAACAGTAACAAGGATATCCTGCAGGATTGGCGGTTGTTACCCCCGAGAGTGGATGACATTGGGAGGGACAAATGAAGAGAGTCTTCAATATTTGTTCCAAATAAATCTATTATAAGTAGTTTAAATCCTAGTAAGTTAGATTACATTTTTATATTATTTCTTTAATAAAAGAGAAAATTAAAAAATATCCTTTCATTATCTTTTCATCACTTGGAGAGATGCCTATAATATGGCTGATACTCAAACTATTAATATACAGGACAATACGCAAGGAAGTATTGTGAAGGTTGAGACCTAACATTTCTCTGAAATCCAAGGAAGTGAAGTTCGGGTGGGTCCTTAAATCATGAGCATAGTTGTAATATGCTAAAGGCCAGCTAGCTGTCATCTGCCCATCTATGAAACTCATCTAACTTCTGCTGGGATTGGTACCAATATTTTAGTTCCCTTTATGACATGATAGACACAGGGCAAATGAAATGAAATTATAACCTCCAATAAAAAAATAAAATGTTTGAAATGCCTTTCTCTTATACTTTCACTTGTATTTAATTAAACTAACTTGAATCTAGCTTTCAAAAGGATAGATTATTGCATGATACCCTCAATGCCCAACTTGTCCTCGGGGAAAGTTAGAAGCTAAGGATCCCCCAAGAGCATGATAGGGAAAACTTTCCCAAATACTTGGCTCTACTTAAAACACAGAGATAGAGATGGAAAGCCTCCAAGCTCAGTGGCTACTCTTTCCAGAGCATACTTGGCACATTGGGGAGGACACAATTCCTCTAATAGTGTTCATGATAGAGAATTATCTGGACTTTATTTCACATAAGGCAGACACTGGAGGAAGACCTCTCAGTAAAGCAGCGAAGGAACTGGTTTCAGAGGTGATCTGTATAGTGTAAGTTTATCCTAGATAATTGATGTTTGAACTCACACTTTTAATATCTGCTTCTTATGGTAAGACTAAATTCTTTTTTTAAGCTTTTTTTTTTCCATATCTATAGATCTTAGAGTTCTGAGTGTATTCTTTGGTTCATGTATTATGGGAAAGATTGTGGGTTTTCTCTCCCAGTGAATCCCTGGGACTTCTGAATTCCTAATAGCATTTCAAGCACTAACAACAGCATTGCCTTTCTACAATCTTAAATGCTGCCAGATGCCCAGGTTGGGGAAGATTGGTTCTAAAAAACGCTGCAACTTATCCTGATATATTCTAATCCCTTTTGGATTTTACTTGTTTTTACTTTTGATCAAATAGCTTATAAATAAATGCTTCTGTCAAAAACTACTAAGAGCAAAGTACCTAAAATTTAAAAACAAACAAGAAACTGAGTAGATTTGGGGGTGCCTGAGTGGCTCAGTTGGTTAAGTGTCCAGCCTCAGCTCAGGTCAGGATCTCATGGTTCATGGGTTCGAGCACTGTGCTGGGCTTTGTGCTGACAGCTCAGAGCCTGGAGCCTGCTTTGGATTCTGTATCTCCCTGCCCTCCTCTGCTTGCACTCTGTCTCTCAAAAATAAATAAACATTAAAGAAAAGAAAACAACCTAAATAGATTTTAATATGAACCTCTGTATCTCATCTCTGTCATTATTAGCCATTTACATTTATTTGTTTCTGTTATATCTTCATAGAACAAAATGTCTAACTTCATAAATATTAATTATTACCTCAAAAACATCTTAAAAATAAATCTTATTTATTTTCCTAGTGTTATCAAACTCAAGGTTTCTGCCAGAAGCCATTTATAGTAGGAAAGTTATATTGGAAATTTTGGAATCAGACAGACTCAGTTTATATTCTAGTTTTATAACTTTATATTTCACAACTTAGAAAATAGATTATTTGTATGTATATGTAATTATTTTTGAGGTTTACCAAAAACGAAATACAGAAAATGAAATGAAATAATTAGAATTCAGTAGTGAGATGACAGTTACAAAGGCATCATATCCGCATGTTGATCTTTGTTTAAAAAAATAATGTTTTGGGATACCTGGGTGGATCAGTCAGTTAAGCTTCTGACATCTGATTTTGGCTCAGGTCATGATCCCAGGTTCCTGGGATCAAGCCCCACTTGGGGGTCCGCACTGAGCATGGAGCCTCCTTGGGATTCTCTCTCTCTCTCTCTCTCTTTCTCTCTCTCTCCTTCCCCCCCAACCACTGCCCCCTCTTCCATTTGCTGTCTCTCAATCGCTAATAAAAAATAAAAAATAAAAAGTCTTACTTTTTTTGAGGTTAAAAACTTAGAAGAAAGAGCAAAACCCAAGAGGAAAAATGTTCAAAAAAAGATAATATGCAGTTCAAAGAAAAAGAAAGGCAAATAGTCCTTAAAAATGAGGGGAAATGCTTAATGTCACTATAAGAAATTAAGACTACATTCACTTGCCATTTCTCATCATCATACAACAATAACATTGCATTGGACAGGCTATGAAAAAAACAGGTGATTCATACATTGCTAGCAGAACTGCAAAATGCTTTAAGCTGCATGGTAGAAATATAAAAACACAAGAATAAACAAAAAAACATAAGTGTCTTTTAAGGTGCTTAACATAGACTTGGTATATAATCAGAGCTAGTTAGACACGTTTATAATCTGAACTTTATAGACTATAAAAAAGGCTTTCTAGAAAAAGTGGGAAATGAAGAGAAACTCAAGTAGAAAGAATGGAAAAAGAGAAGAAAGGAAGGAAAAAAGGACTTGGCCTCCTGGCTTACAGAAAATAGTAAATATACGTATTTTTGCAGAGGCCAATTTAAACAATAGAAGTCAACAGTTTATATACAAATGAACGTAGAATTTATATTTTCTCCCATGAAGGACAGTCAGGAGTCAGAGTAGCTTTCATATATCCTTCATTTAGTCCAGTCTCAAAAAAGAAATGTCTGTGACCAATGAGAACCAAGGATTAGTCAAGGCATGTTAATGTTACTCAGGCCAAGGAATACATGAATTTGTGGAAATATCCTTTCATGGGGAGATTCCAATAACGGGGAAATATTGGATACTAGAAATGTATAGTCAGGATCTGGGGTCTCTTTTGGAACATAAATATCTATTCTAAAGTAATTCGATGAACAGTTTTTCCAAGAATTTGTGAAAAAATTAAGTTCGGTTCAATTTTCAACATGAGAAGTACTTATCTGCTCTCTAGTATCTGAGGGTTAATTACATTTTTCTTTCCATTCTAGAAGTTCTTAGTTCATCCCTTCCTTTGGGTCACATTAGAACACAATGTACTAAATGGAGGAAGCAAACCAGTCTGTGGTGTCTGAGTTTATTTTTCGTGGACTTTGTAATTCAAGAGAGCTCCAGACCTTCCTCTCATTGCCATTTTCCATGCTTTATCTGATGACTGTTGTGGGCAACCTCCTTGTCGTGTTCTTATTCATCACTGACTCTCATCTTCATTCCCCAATGTACTTCCTCTTAGCCAATCTCTCATTTGTGGACTTCTGCCTTTCCTCAGTAACTACCCCTAAACTGATCACAGACTTCCTAAAGGATAATAAGACCATCTCCTTTGGCGGCTGCATGAGCCAGATCCTCTGTGTGCATTTTTTTGGAGGGGGCGAGATGGTGTTGCTCGTGACAATGGCCTATGACCGCTATGTGGCCATATGTAAGCCACTCCATTACTCCAGTATCATGGACAGACAAAAGTGCATCTGGCTAGTTTTGATATCATGGATCATTGGCTTTGTGCATGCCATGAGCCAACTGGCTATGATTTTAGATCTGCCCTTCTGTGGACACAGAACAGTGGACAGTTTTTTCTGTGATATTCCTTTGGTGATCAAATTGGCCTGTATGGATACACATACTCTAGGAATATTGATAAATGCTGATAGCGGGGTCTTGGCAACAACTTGCTTCATTCTCTTACTGATCTCCTACACCTATATCCTGGTAACTGTCCGCCTTCACTCCAAGGATGGAGCATCAAAGGCACTCTCTACCTGTACTTCCCACATCACAGTGGTGCTGCTATTCTTTGGACCCTGCATCTTCATCTACCTGTGGCCACTTAGCATCACTTGGGTGGACAAGTTTCTTGCTGTGTTTTACACAGTAATCACACCTCTCCTGAATCCAGCCATTTATACACTGAGAAATAAAGATATTAGGAATGCTATAAAGAGACTGATAAGGCAGCATATGGATTCAAAGGATAATTTTTAGTTTTTTCATGTAATCAGAAAATACACTGTGTACATGTGAATTTGGCCACTTTTTGACCTATAAACTGAAATGGAAACATGACCTGTTCATCATACATACAGCTTTAAGTATTCCCAGATGTATGGTTTGTGTTTATTCCATTATGAAAATGTGTTCAAAACTCCAACACTTATATTTTTACCACTTGGAGAGGATAATAATTGCAACTAATCACTTGTACAAATATTCATTTATATTTATTCAAATATTTCCAGATGACAACATTGATAATAATAGTTATAAAAGTAATAATTGTTACCATCAGTTAGCACTACCAATATTCCCTACACCATGCTAAGTATTTTACCTAGTTTATGTATATTACAAAACCACTCTGAGTTAATGATAATTATTCTCATTTCCAAAAATACATGATCTACTTACCTTAATTCTAACTTAGCTAGAGAGGATACTAAAGATAGTTGAGTGATCTACATCTACCTAGAAAAAAATAATGAATCAAATGGTAATATTATTGCCTTTGTACTCCACAGTATAACTCCCATAGTTCAAGTTTTCAAGTCTTAACTGGTGCTTTAAAGGTAGAATTTCTCTTGACATTTTTTTTGCTAAATACATCAGAAAAAATATCTGCAATCCCTTGAAATATTACTTCTTTTCTTATGTGAATAAATGAATTTTATGATTATAATTTTACTTTATATTAAAGAAATAAGAAAAGATTGCTGGGAGATTTCTTCATAGCAGAAAAAAATGTACAACTAAGAGAAGAAAGCCAAAAAGAAACTATGGATGGATACAACACAATAATTTTATTCAAAAATCCAAAAACTTCCTAGAAATTAATAAAAGAGACAAATATAACCTAAATGGGAAGACAGTGGGCAAAATTTAGAACAGGTCTTTATTTATGGAAAAAAAAAACCTGGAGACTAGACACTCAACCTCAATAGTAGTCAGGAAAATGTAATTTAGATCATAATGACATACATGTTAAAGAAAAAAAATCTGTTAGTTCCAATTATTGTTGAGAATATGTATTGCTGTGTATTAGTGAAAATTTTATGTACTACTGGTGGGTGAAAACTATTTTAACTATCCTGAAAATCGATTTTGTATTGCCATGTAGGACTAAACACATAGGGGCACCTGGGTGGCTTAGTCGTTGAGTGTCTGACCTCGGCTCAGATCATGACCTCATGGTTTGGGAGTTCAAACCCCGTGTCAGGCTCTGTATTGACAGTTAGCTAAGAGACTGGAGCCTGCTTTCAGATTCTGTGTCTCTCTTGCTCTCTGACCCTCCCCTGCTCATGCGGCCTTTCTCTGTCTCTCTCAAAAATAAATAAAACATTAAAAAAAACATGAATACACTGTAAATCAGTAACTGGCTGCTAACTGTTCCCCAGTGTCCATATGCCTATTCTTCCCATTACTAACAGAACACCCTCAAGATCATCTGGACACATAACCACCCAGCTGCATCCTAGATTTCCTAGTCTCTGCAGAGAGATGTGGTTATATGACTGACTTCCGGCAGCAGATTGTGGGATATAATTTGTGCAAATTCAGCCATCTCTTTAAAGACATCAGGTCTGTTTTCTCTTTCCTCTGTCTGGGTGGGTGGAACACAGAACAACTGGAGCAGAGACTTCGGAGTCCGTAATGAAGATACAAGTTGAGAGGAGCAGAGCTAATGCTCCATCCAGGAAACGTATGGACTCCAGAAGGAGCCGAGACAACTAAGATGGTATGGGTTTGTTCTAGCTACCATGGGGCCTTTGTTCCTTTGCATGCTTCCTACATAACTTACTTATGTTGTTCTGTGTATTTCAGGTGTTATATATTGCAAATTTAAAGAAAAAATAAAGGAAAGGCTTTCTCTTTGGCCTTCAAACACCACCAGCAATAGCAACAACAAAATCCTACATACCACACAACCTTTCTTTCCACAGGTTTTAGAAAGGCCATGCTCTTCTGGGCAATATACCTAATCAATTTCTGCTTTCAAATGAACCCCTCAACAGAAAACCCCTCAAAATGTATGATACAGCAAACATAAATAGTAAAAGATACAGAAGGAAAATGTGTGCAGTTTGGTGTTAGTAGGCTTGGACTGAGCAAAAACAGTCATGTCAACGTCTTATAATCTTGGTTAATGAAATTGCCATTGTAATGAGCATATATTTTAGTCCTGAATGATGTAGGCCATTTGCTGAATAAAATTATATTGACACACTTTTATAATATTATGATTTCTAGTTTATTCTCATAAACAGAAGAAGAAAGACATGACTTCTTCTTGAGTCCTATCTGTATACCAATATCTAAAAAGTTAGTAATGACATATCAATATCTATACCATTAAAATAAAGTGATGATAACATAACTGGACAAAAATACACAAATAATTATAGTTATAATTTTTAATTTCTTAAAAAAGTTTTTAAAAAGAGAAATGCAAACTATATCAAAAGATGTTTAGAGTAAGTTATGCTTCCCCAAACCGAATATTCATGGAAGCATTACTTAGATCTGCCTGCAGGCATTTATAGGGACATATGATGCCTCTTGGAATATTTTTAAGATGCAATTATCTCAGCTGTACTCAGTGATATAAGTCTTTATTTTAGGAGCAATTTGAAGGCTATATATAGCATTTTCTCACTCCTCTGTATTGGAAGAATAAAACAACACTGAATCAGGACTGAATTCTTGCTAGACAATATAATTAATATTCTATTTTTTTACATTTTTTATATTTGAGAGACAGAGAGAGACAGCACAAGGAGGGGAGGGTCAAAAAGAGAGGGAGATACAGAATCTGAAGCAGGCTCCAGGCTCTGAGCTAGCTGTCAGCACAGAGCCTGACGTGGGGCTCGAACTCACAAGCATGAGATCATGACCCGAGGTGAAGTTGGATGCTCAACCAACTAAGCCACCCAGGCATCTCAGTATTCTAACTGATGGAAGACAAAATGAGATCCTACTGTCCACTAGTTTCTAAGCATATGAACTTCATTTAATTCATTAGCAAGTCAACACAATTCACATCTAAGTAATCCATATTTCAACAAGAACCACAATGGAAATTAAGAAAAAAAATTTTAACTGAATACTAATAAAAATATAATACATTCATTCATTAGCACATATGGAATGTAGCTACAACTGCATTTGCAAGGACTTTTCTATATGCACATATTTTTAAAAGAGAAATGAGACATACAAGTGAGCCAAGTGTCCATCTCAAGATAATTCACCTAAAGAAACTAGAGGAGGAAAATAATAAGACCAAAAATTAATTAAATTTTAAAAATGTTACATGCAACACTCAACAAAACCGAAGTTGGTTATTTCAGAAGACCAACAAAATTGATAATATATTAGCAAGACTGATCAAGAAGGAAAGAAAGGCACAAATAACCAACACCAGAAATATAGATGCCACAATCCTTAAAAATATTATAAGATGATATTATGTCCAACCTTACACCAGTAAATTTCAAATTTTACATGAAACAGGAAAATTCCTATAAAAAACTATCTTCCAAAGCAAAATATCTCAATGGTCCTATATTTACTAAACAAATTAAAACTTTAATTAAAATATTTTCTGCCCCAATTATGATTCTCTCTTAGCTCAAAACCCACTCTTTTGTACTCTGCTTTCTGATATGGGGACTCTGCAAACTACTTTCCTGTATTACCATCTGTCTACATTTGATGTTTTGATAATAGAGCATGCTAGGGGGAAGTTGCCAAGGTAGAGAAAGTGGAAGGGATTCCGTCCTCTTTGCGTCTTATGGGTTTCCCCTCTGCTTGCTGTGCCTATGTGAGCATTACCACAGCTACTGCAGTAATATTTATTACAGGAGCAGGTAAATCCAGGGTACAGTCTCTCTGGCAGTTTGAGAACTAGCCTCATCATGCTTTCTTAGAGATAACACTAGCATGCTGCTATTCTCTTCAAAATATCTAGGTTCCTGACTTATCATGCCTCTCTTCTGAGTTCAGAGAAACAAGCAGTAGCCAAGATACACTCCCACCAAAAAGGGATTTTCAGCTTCATAGAATCCTATTCTAAAGAACTACATTTCAGTAATTCTAATTTCTTGTCTCTGTTCCCTCACTCTTAGGAGTAGTAGTTGCTTCTTAAAATTGTTACCTCCATGTAAATAGAGAGCTCTCTTTATATACTTTCAGATACCTAGTTAACAACTTCATACCTGGTCAATTGTTATATTAAACTCTGTTCAAATCATGTGCATGTCTTCTTTGATGGGAAGTCTTCACATATGTAGTCCTTTTAGCAGGCTACACTTGCCTATCTAGGTTGCTAATGGTAAATTAGCCTGGAATTTTTGTAATTATTGGATGGATTAAGCTGAAAAATGTCAGTTAGCTACCCATTTATCTGAGTAAAAGTTGGTGATGTTTTATGACCTGAGGCAGGTTTTCACCTAGAAAGGAGCAGTCATAAAGTAGGCTTCCCTGGTGGATATTCAAAGCTTTTAAGAAAGAAAAAATAAATTTAAAATAAATAAATAAATATAAATGTAAAAAAGAATAAAGAAATATTTTTATATAAAGTTCTCTTGAGAAGACATAAAGAAGAAACGCCTATTTTTTTGGCTGAAATAACAAAGTTGGACAATCAAAAATATTATCTACTATCAAAATTTACTAATGAGTCAAAGTATACAGAACACCAAGGTCAAGAATGGAGACTCCTGAGACACTAAGAAGAGTCCTCAAGTTTGTTCAGGCTATTGTAGGCTGCACGTGAAGAAGACAGAACAATGACGACTCAGTCCTCATAATGATGCATAGCCTCCTTACAGAAGAGGTGCTTATTTTGGTCATAAAACATCTCCAACTTTTAGTCTGATAAATGGGTAGCTAACTGTCAATTTAAAGCTGAATCCATCCAATAATTCCAAAAATTCCAGGCTAATTTACCACTAGCAACCTAGACAGTCAAGTGTAGTTTGCTAAAAGGACTACATATGTGCAGACTTCCCATTACCTTTCTCATAATAAATACTACAAGTGGTCCAACTAGCATGCTTGCAGGTACATTGACCAGGTCATTTCTATCTTTCCTTCTAATTTTTTTTTCTCTAAGATGCCCACAAATTTGAAAGAATGGGTTTCAGACCAGATACTAACATTTTATCCAAATTCATTTCTGAAGTCAACATAAACTTGAATTTGACTTGACATGAAAATCAGATAAAGACATAAAAAAAGAAAAACACAGGTCATTCATGCTTATGAACATACATGCAAAAATCTAAAACTATAGCAAAGAAACTAGAACAATATATAATAAGAATAAAATATTATGTCAAATTAATTTAAAACCAGAAATGTAAGGTTGACTTAACTATTGGTAATCAACCATCAGTTTAAAAATGGGGTGTGTGTGTGTGTGTGTGTGTGTGAAATCTTATCCATATCTAAGTAGATATAGAAAGAACACTTGATAAAACCCCAAACATATGTTAAAACTCAGAAATGTAGATTTAGAATAAAAAGTATTTGAGCTGAAAAAAAGATACTTACAAGTACCTCCATCATAAGTTATAGTTAATGATAAAATGTTGGAAGCTACCTCAACCTTTCCAATCCCTCCCCTACACCTAAGATTGGGAATGAGAAAAACATGCTTCCTTTCAACACTAATATTTGGCATTTTACTGGAAGTCCTGACCAGTTAAATAAGTCAAGGGCACTAAATAAAATGCATAAAAAGGAATTTGGGTGAGGGGATGTGCAAAATAAAAGGAATTAAGAGGTACACACACACACAAGAGACAGAAATAAATTTACTGTTCCTAGGCAAAATTTTTGTTTAAAAGTTACATATCCATTCTATAGACTCCCCAGTCTAGGACTGTCTACCTACTTATAACGGCATTTAATATAAAATATTGTCCATTTAATTTGTTTTCCTAGATAGATGGCAAGCCCAGAGAGAATAGGAATTACTGCAGCGTAAAGAGGAATATTAAGGCAGCTCTAACAGTGTTTTAGAAGCAAATTGATATTGAGGTGCCTGGGGGGCACAGTTCATTAAGCATCTGATTCTGTGTCTCCCTCTCCTTCTGTCCCCACTCCTACTCACACTGTCTCTCTCTCTCTCAAAAGTAAATAAGCATTAAAAAAAATAGAAGTAAATAGGTATTAGCAAAGAAACATGAGATTCTTTTGAAATAAAATCAAAAGTATCAGAACAATGAAACATTAAACAAAGGTTTCAAATGTTGTGAAATCTGCTATATAATAGTAAAAGAATATCTAACACTGCACTTAGCCACAGGAATGCACCACTCATGTCTCCCTTCAAGATAGAATTGGCTTCAGGGGAAGTATGTAGTTGACAGTTTCCAGTTGTTACACCAAAGCAGCATTCACAGAGGCTACAGTCTCCCCCAGGCTTCCTCCAGCCAATTTTGGTCAACAGTAGGCATATCAGAGTCAGGACATTCCCGCCCAATGTGGAATTCGTTTAATGGACAATCTTTGCTCTGGAGCCCCATCAAATTGACTGGACTTTCTCAGAGCTGCGCTGTAGTTTGAGGCTACCCCATCCAATCTCCCTCCTTTCCCCTCCTTTTTCAAAAGAGCCACATGGTATTTTGTTAGGAAGGCTTTCCTTACTCACTACTGCTCTTATTCTTTTTCACAGACATATCCTCCAAGAACTATCATATAATTCTGTCATGGTTCCTGGTTCACAGAGTACCAAAAGTGACACTAAGACTTGGTTTTGAACAATTAAAGTATTTGTGATCAAAATACTAAGAGGAATACCAGAAATAAGGATTACCACCAAAGATTGTCTGGTCAAGCAGAAAACAAGTTTCCCTCAGACACCAAATTACCTACCCAACCCAGATTATAATGATATGGTGATAGAATGGATAGTAAGTAAGGTAAGTTATTGTCCTAGAAAATTCAATAGCCTGTAATTAGGAGCAAAAGGTAAAATGGTAAGCTAAGGTGGGTTTTTTTTTTTTTTAACTAATAATACAATGACCAAAACATCCATGCTTCTGAACTAGCCACAAAAAGAATCATGTTTCCTTCTGACTTTTGTCAAGTCAGTATAGGTAATAAACCATGCCACTGCATTTTCACATTGCCTCACTTTTCCTCGTAGTTTATGTAGCTGAGATGAGGAGGAGAACAGTAGTCAATAGAGACTGTATTCCTTAATTCATTAATGCCAAATCTATTGCCTTCCTATTCCTTAATCAGGAAACCATAAACAGTCATGGATTTGAGTTTGCAGAGAATCAGATTCTTATAAGTTGTTTCTGCACTGCTATCTTGTCTTAATTCTTCCTCATCTACACAACTCACACTTCATAAACCAGACTGCACTCTTACCATTCTCAGATTCATTATGTTCCCCTTATTTTTTATTCAGTAGTTTTCTAGTTCTATGTATAGGGACTTGGCCAGTATATCTGCCACAAAAGCTTTGCCATTTTTACAAAAAGGACTGACGTTCTGGAGCTAAACCCTCTAAAAAATAGACCACCCTTAATTGGCTTCTGTTTCCTTCCAAAAGAAAATCATTTCTTCACAAAAGGGATCCCAAGTTAAAGCTGTCCAGGTGGAAATCCAAGCAATGCTGCAGTGAAGCCTGAGGTAGAATGCTCTGTTTGCTTAAGTGGTTTGTGAAGACTAAACAATATAATTTAAGTATATTTAACCCATGAACATACTGCTTTTTTTCTCTAAAAACAAAAATTCCTTTGTCTTTAGACTTCCATGTAGAATAATTTTAAGTTATTAAAACTCCAAATGACATTTTTGAGTTTATATTCACTCTATCCTTGATGCTTTCACATTTTTCAAATAGAAATTTATTATTTCTAAGAATCCTAAGTGCAATTAGCAATAGAGAATGTGTAGTGGAATTTAGTCTTTTACATAATATTGATGCCAAACAGATACAACCAGTGATTCATAATTCTGTTAACTTTCAACAATTCTATAATCTATAAAACATCTGTAATGTACAACATCTAATCTCAAATTTGAAAAATACTGGCACAACCATACAATTACTACTCATAACACCAGACTGTTCTATTTCTCTATCACTCTGTTCTGTATCTCATGTACACTTGACCCTTGGGAAAACTCACTGTTCATAAAAGACCTAATTTCTATAGACAACCAATAATGGAATAGATATTAGTCATTAATATCCAGCCCTGTAATTGGTTTCATTCCTTATGGTAAAAAACTATTTTTAATTATGTGTCTTAATTAATAACAGTGAATCTAAAAGGGACTTAATCTCTCTGTGTTTCTCAATCCCTTGAAACTGGAGGGTGAAACCAGAGCCTATGCAGGTAGGTGGAAATTCAGTCATTAATTCTCCTGTATATGGCTCCATAATTATCACTGCTTCTTTGCCTCCTCATAATTTTTCTTTCAGTCACCCTTTTCCTTTGTTAATTAACTTAACTTGAATGATTTTCACTCATGTTGTTTTATATCCTTCTGGTCTTATTCTCAGAGTTAAAACTGCACAATGAATGAACATATTCTTCAGCTCTAGTATCTTTTTAAAAATAGTATGTGAAGTATATTGAGTCTTCCATCTCCTTTTTCTCTGAATATTAGGATCTTAAAATGAAAAGCAATATCTATGTCTTGAGGATTCTATCCCTACTGAAACAACATGAAAAGGGCACGCTAGCTTGCTTTCTGCCAGATTTACCCAGTTACCAGTTGAAATGCTAGGTCTGTTTCCTGAAAACCATCAAAATTATCATAATAGATAACACTTGTTGAGCATTTACTATATGTCCAAGTATTTTCTGATGTTTTATTTCAATTCGTTTAGTCCTCAAAAAAATTACAGCAACTACTGACTCAGGATCTGCCTATAACAATGAAGAAACTGAGACATCAGGAAGTCTGGTAACTAACATTTAACACACAGCGGGTGAATCTGGGATGCAAAAAGTTTGGTCCTGTGTTTGTGCTCTTAAACACTGTGCTGTACTGTGTACCAGAAATGGTTCCTTTATAAATGTTTCTTTCCATCCTCTCAATTTATTTTGACACATTTATTTTCAAATTTAAAAAATAATAAGTATTACCCCCTAGATATAGAGCAAATCGAATTGGAGGTAAACAAGCATAAGGCATCTGGGTGGCTCAGTCAGTTAAGCGTCTGACTTTGCCTTAGGTTATGATCTCATGGTTCTTGGGTTCAAACACCACATGGGGCTTTGTGCTGACAGCTCAGAGCCTGGAGCCTGCTTCATATTCTATGTCTCCCTCTTTCTCTCTCTCTGCATCCATCCTCCCACCCCCGCACAACCCGCTCATGCTTTGTCTCGTTCTCTCTCTCAAAAAAAGACAAACAGTAAAAATAGAAGCAAACATAAAATTATTCAAAATTCCACCACCTGTAGAAATTTGAGGTGAATCCTGAACATTTGCTCATGCAAAATGGCATTCCCACCCCCAAAGTAAGAGGGGTTTCTCCATAAATATTTCCTTGACTTACTGATACTTTTCACCTACTTAATGTAGACTTAATGTTCATTTATTTTTGAGAGAGAGAATCAGGGCATGAGCCAGGGAGGGGCAGAGAGAGAAGCAGACACAGAATCTGAAGCAGGCTCCAGGCTCTGTGCCAATGTGGGTTGTGAACTCACGAACAGGACCTGAGTCAAAGTTGGACCTTAACCAACAGAGCCACCCAGGCACCCCAGATTTACTGTTCATTTTTAAACCTACATTGTATGAAGGTATCCACTTACTTAGACACTGTTATTCTTAAACAATATTTCCAATTAGTTTACATTATTCTATTTCCTTTCAAAATAATTCCAATGGGGTTACTGAGGTTCGTTTTTGTTTTTGTTTTTGTTTTTGTTTTTTACTTTTATGAGTCAATTGTCTTTTGGAATGACTGTACCACTTCACATTTCCCATCACTTAAGAATGAGAAGCACTGCTTCCCTGAACTCACAGCAGCAATAGGTTTATCTGTTCTGTTGAGAAATAAATGCAAAACTGGGATCTTCTTTCTGAACGTGGAGTAAATATAGAAAGACCTCTTCAAACCTGAAAATTTAAAATTAACTCATACTTATTTTATTAAAATTTTATAATTTTACTTATATATTTAATCCTTCTAATCATCCAGAACTTACTTTGCTATAAAATGTACAATAAGATACTTTCTGCCCCTCTCCCACTTGCACTGTGTCTCTCAAAAAAAAAACACATTAAAAATGTTAAATATGTAATAAGATACTCACAATTTTATGTTTATAATTTTGAGCTACATGTTTAACAACTACTGAATATTCTGAACGTATCTATTTTTATTTTAATTCCAGTGTAGTTAACATATAGTGTTATATTAGATTGAATAACTCATTACCTACATAATTCTGATGTCTTTTTATCATATACCAAATTCCTCATTTGTACCACATTCTTAACTGCGCTTTATTTATCTGTTCAACTTTGGCCAAATTAATCATCATTTAATCATTATAGTTTTAGGACATATTCTAATATCTTTTATAGAAAGCATTCCCATTCAATCCTCAATTCCGATTTCATTTCCTTTGGAAAATTTCCTGAGTTTTGAAATGGAAATTTGGATCACTTTGTAATGTTCCAAAAGATTTCCACAGGACTTCAAATGAGCACTGCAGTCACTGCACAAATTGCTCAACGAGAATTGATAGTTTTATTAAGTGTTGTCTTTTTTCTCTCTATTTACATGGTTTCATTTCCCTTATCATACAGGGGTTCAAATATTTCAGAAAACAATTTTTCAGCAGAATGCATACACTACACATTTTGTTCACTTATAATTGAAGTTTCTCTTATTTAATAGGTTATTTTTGAGACTATATTTATTAAAACGATCTTATTAGGAGCTCCTGGCTGGCTGAGTTGGTTAAGTGTCCAACTTTGGCTCAGGTCATGATCTCACAGTTTGTGAGTTTGAGCCCTCAGTTGGGCTCTGTGCTAACAGCTCGGAGCCTGGAGCCTGCTTAACAATCTGGGTCTCCTTCTCTCTCCACCCCTCCCCCACCCACGCTCTCTCTCTCTCTCTCTCAAAAATAAATATTAAAATTCTTTTTTAAAAAAATTAAGTGATCTTATTAAATTTAATATTTCTTAATATTTGTCTTAAGTTTTTGAGGTCAACAATTATGTAATTTGTTAATTAATATATTTTGCTACTGTTCCTAAAGTAGAATTACTTGATTTAATTCTTGTCTATATCAGATGATTGAAACAGTGCTGTAGACTTCCTTCTTTATGTTACTGATTTTGATATTTCACCTATAACCAGATTTTGACTATTGGTTAAAAATTCTATTAAAACAGTCATGTTAAAAATATTTAATATTTCCTATTCTACTAAGAGATTTTATCAAGGATCAATTTTGAGGAGCACCTGTGGCTCAGTCAGTTAAGTGTCTGACTTCAGCTCAGGTCATGACCTCATGGTTTGTGAGTTCAGGCCCCATATCAGGCTCTGTGCTGACAGCCAGAGGCTAGAGCCTGCTTCAGATTCTGTGTTTCCCTCTCTGTCTCTCCCCTGCTCACACACACACACACACACACACACACACACACACTCACTCTCTCAAAAATAATAAACATTAAAATAAAAATTTTTTTAAAAGAATCAAGGGGCGCCTGGGTGGCTCAGTCGGTTAAGCATCCAGCCTCCGGATTCGGCTCAGGTCATGATCTCACAGTTCGTGGGTTTGAGCCCCGCATTGGGCTCTGTGCTGACAGCTAGCGCAGAGCCTGGAGACTGCTTCAGATTCTGTGACTCCCTCTCTCTCTGACCCTCCCCTGCTCACGCTGTCTCTGTCTCTCAAAAATAAATTTAAAAAAAACATTAAAATTCTTAAAAATGTAAAAAAAAAAAAAAAAAAAAGAATCAAATTTGAAACTTATCGGGGCTCCTGGGTGGCTCAGTCGGTTAAGCGTCCAGCCTCCGGATTCGGCTCAGGTCATGATTTCACGGTTCATGGGTTCGAGCCCCGTGTCAGGCTCTGTGCTGACAGCTAGCTCAGAGCCTGGAGGCTGCTTTGGATTCTGTATCTCAGTCTCTCTCTGACCCTCCCCTATTCCCATGGTCTCTCTCTGTCTCTCAAAAATAAAGAACATAAAAAAAATTTTTTTTAATATGAAACTTATCTAGTGATTGTTTAGTACATTCAGTCCCTAACTTTTCATGGAAACATCTTTTGAAACCAAACGTTACTCATCCCTTCTCAGGGTATTATATTATATGCTATGGGATTTCAGGAATTTTCTCCTGATAAACCTACCAGAGGCTTTAAGTAGGAAAGACACATGATCATACCTGACTTTTGATAGACATGTCTCAAATAAGACTATAGGATCAACTAGACTTGGGAAAGAATGGAGCCAAGAGATCTTTTCAACTGTCAAGATGATAAAATACATAGACTAAAAGCAGGAAAAAAGGACAATAGAATGAAGAGGAGAGAGATTAAGAAATACTCACCAATAAAAATTATACAACTAGAGGTGAAAAGGACAATACAAACAAGAATACCACACAGATGTCTGTTTTGGGCATCTAGGAAAATGGTAATGACATTTATTAAACCAGTGGTGTGGAAGATGAGTTCAGTTTTAACATGCTAACTTGAAAGTAGAAATCAGACTTCCATTTATGTGTATCATATACAGCTATGAATATATGGCTCTGGAATGCAGTGATAAATATACAGATAGAGAAGTGAACTTGTGGGTACTATTAAAGCAGAAGGAGGGAGAGCATTCATGGCTTTGGTTAAGTGATTCTTCATGAATTTTGGGCCCCAGGTCTTTTCTATGTTTTAACTATTACTTAGAGCATATGAGTCTTGGAATTTCATGGTTACTTGACTTTCAGGCATAACATTAGCATCAAATGCAGGAAATATGGACCAGGAAATATGTGTGCACATGAAGATTTGTCTAGTTATTTGTGAAAGAAAACCCTACACAGATGACACTGATTTTCAATTCAATGAACCTTCTGGGTGGTATGACCATCTTACACCAATCCCTGGCCAAGGAAAATGGGATTATAGTAACTGGTTGAGAAAAATCATATAACAAACTTTCAAGGTGGGATAGGGCTATGCCCTCTTAATTTGAGTGATTTCAGCTCTCTACTTGAACAAATGGAATTTCTATTGGAAAAAAGTGGGAAGGTAAATAATGATTGAAAAGAAATTGTTATGTGAGATATCCAGAATCCAAAGCTTCTTCATAACAAGCAAGAGATCTGTGGACACCAATTTCACCTTATTAATGAAAAAAATTGTGGACCAGCTTGCCAATGAGGAGTTGTAGAGAAAAAAAAAATAGAAAAGAACACAAGATATAAAGATTTGACTTTTTCAAAAGAGAGTTCACTATGCTAATCATAGTCATAATGCTAATGATCTCCTAGTCATAGGTCAAGGAAAATTTAAAGAGGAAGAAAATTAACTGATGGATCTTGGGTAAGACCCAGCATACAACTGAAGGGACAGTCCTTGAAGATCATAGTCCCATAGTTTAGATCAAGAATTCTGGTATCCTGGAAGTATAGATTCAAATTCTGGCTCTGACAATTGATCTCTTCAAGACTCAGTTTCTATACTTGTAAAATGAATCTAATAAAGCAGTAATTATATTATAGAATTTTATAAAGTTACAATGATATAATGTACTGAGTACAGTGCCTTGCATGGAGGAATCACTTCATATGTATTGTCTATTAGCATTATATTTGCTTAATAAACATTTCCTTACTTAATAACAGGTATTTATTCTCTCATACCCTATATTTTGTTTGATATGGAGGTCCATGCAGGCACCAAGACCAATAATGTATCTTGAAAAAAGCATTATGAATAATTTCAATTTGGACACCTGACTTGCATGATAAATTGTACAAAAAGGACCCACAGATGAGGGGAAGCAAGGTAAAACTTATTAAACAGTTTTAGCCTGATGATATATATTTGGCCAGTGAAATAAAATATCTAGCTGACGAGAATTTGCAAGTTAGTATGAAAGTAATATGAAGGTGACAGAAATATTTGAGATTTTTTTGGTTGTGGAAATACCTAGTTATGTGGTCACGGGAAATGTCTTGAAATCTGTAACAGGAAAATAAATGCCTGATAATGGAATAAAAAGGGAAATATCCCCAATTAACCTCCATCTGAAATACTCATAACTTTTTTCTATTTTATATAATCAACCTCCTGATCATTATAGTAACTCTATTTCCTTCATACTGCTTTCCAATTAAATTATTTCCAACACTAGGATATGAATAAACTAGTGGGATAAATAGGAAACTACATTTGTACCACTGATTCTCACCTTTCTTCATTTTCTATCTTTAGGAAATTTGAAATCAACTCTTCAGCCCAATTAAATGAATGGACTAAATCAATCTGTTGTTTCTGAGTTTATGTTGTTAGGACTTGCTAGTTCTTGGGAAACTACAGTTTTTCTCATGTTGATATTTTCCTTGATTTATTTAGGGATCATCCTGGGAAATCTCTTCATTGTCTTTTTGGTAATTTTTGATTCTCATTTGCATTCTCCTATGTACTTCCTACTGGCCAACTTGTCCCTCATTGATGTGGGGCTTTCCTCTACCACCGTTCCTAAGATGATTAGAGACCTTCTAAATGAATACAAGACAATTTCTTTCCAAAGTTGTATGACACAGATATGCTTCATCCACATCATGGGTGGAGTGGAGATGGTGTTACTCATCGCCATGGCATTTGACAGGTACACAGCCATCTGTAAGCCTCTTCACTACCTGAGCATCATGAACCCTAAAGTATGTGTTTCATTTGTAATTGCTGGCTGGGTCATTGGAGTGATCCATGCTATGTCTCAGTTTGCTTTCATTATAAACTTGCCCTTTTGTGGTCCCAATAAAGTGGACAGCTTCTACTGTGACTTTCCCAGGATCATAAAACTCGCATGTACAGATGGAGCCAAGTTTGAGTTTATTATTGCTGCCAACAGTGGCTTCATGAGCATGGGCACCTTCTTCCTGCTGATCCTTTCCTATGTCTTTATTTTGGTCACTGTCTGGAAACGTTCTTCAGGAGACTTATCCAAGGCATTTGTCACTCTGTCAGCTCACATCACTGTGGTGGTTCTCTTTTTCACTCCATGCATGTTTCTATATGTATGGCCTTTCCCCACATCATCAATTGATAAATACCTGTTCATTGCTGACTTTGCTATCACCCCCATCTTAAATCCCATCATATATACCTTAAGAAATAAAGACATAAAGGTGGCCATAAAAAGGTTGAGCAAATGGGGACATTATGTCAGACTCTGCTAACTGGCTCTATCTTTGGAGCTCTAAAACTATACATCCGTCTGCCTTTTGTATATTTCTACTTAGGCATCTGACATTTAAAATAGACATAAACTTGATGTGTTGTCTACCTCACTGAAAAAAATTCTCCTACTTCTGTAGAGCATTTATTCATTACGTTGGGTGCCATTGATATGAATCTACCATATAAAGGTATTATTTTATTATTTTAGCAGACAGTAGTAGTATCTACTAAATAATACTTTATGATTGAAATTGTGATCATTTTGACGATAAGGAAGAATATAAAAATATCCCTTCTGCTTCCCATAAGGTTTGAAAATAAAATTCAACCCAGCTCTGAGGAATGTCAGGAACCATCACAGTGAAGGGTTATATTTGCAGGCATAGTAGCTTTACATAGTTACTTAGGTTGGTTTCCCTCAGAAGACCCTAAGACAAAATTGTATTGCATGCAGTTTCTTTGGAAGATGATTTTTGGATGCATCAGTAAGGGAACAGGGAAGTGGTACTGAGAAAGGAAAGATGCTTAATTTGGTAATATAACTGGAGTACAAACCAAGTGTACTCCTCCAAGAGACTCTATAGATTCTGTGATTTAGAATTGTCCCAATTGATGGGCAAGGTATTTGAAAAATTTCTTCATTTGTAGAAGATGCATTAACTCCTTGACCTGTCCAGCCTTTCCCAAAATAAGTACTGTGCATCTATGTTGAAACAAGATAAAAGCATTGAGATAGCTTTTCTGGTGCTGATAGTAAAGAACCCTATCCAATAAAAGTAAACTAGGGGCACCTGGGTGTCTCAGTCAGTTAAGCACCTGACTTTGGCTCAGGTCATGATCTCATGGCTCATGAGTTTGAGCCCTACATTGGGCTCTATGCTGACAGCTCAGAGCCTGGAGCCTGCTTCAGACTCTGTGTCTTTCTCTCTCTGACCTTCTCTGACCCTCTCCCACTCACACTCTGTCTCTCTCTCAAAAGTAAATAAACATTTAAAGAAAAGAGTAAATAAAAGCAGCCCCCCAATATTGCTTTGTAACTGAAAGAAGTGCTAATTAAACATTTTACTCTAACAGAGCCAAACTGGTAATTGGGCACAGATAATTCTGTGCTAGAAAACATTTCTCTGCTTTCCACGTGCCTCATCCAACCAGCAGTTCAAATGAGCTCTTCAGAATCTAGAAGCATAATTATGCAAGTCATGACCAGCCAATGGGATCAGCTCCCATAACTGGCCATCACCTGCTACCCACAAAAGCCTTCCAACTTCCTCAAGAATAGAAAGTGAAATCTTGGTTCCAATACAAAAGCTGTAGACATTGATGAAAATAAAATTTTTCTCACACCTATAGAAACTTAAACTGAAAGACAGTTTAGTTTACTTCCAACTCTGAAACTGTTATACAGTAATTAAATTAAATTCACTTAGAAGTTTTGGCTCTGAATTTCAGAAATGGCACACTATCAGAAGATGCTGTCAGTTTAGGGAAACTTAGTAACTAAGAGGTTCCAAGAAACACAGCATGGAATCAGGCTATGTCTTTCTCTACCCACAACACAGAGCTCTAACATTTCCTACTCTAGAAGTTACTTTACATAATAAATTCATCTACCTTCTGAGGATAACACCATCTAATAAGAATTGTCCAAAAAAGTGTATTGTTTGTTTTATTATGTTTTGATTGTATTTAGGTCCTGCTTAGATTTTGGAATAAGCCTTATACCCATGAAGAAAAATCTGATCACACATAATGTTTCCAAATGCAATACATCTTATACTCTACAGTAAACTCTTCCATCTTACTTATTTCTCCCTCACATTTAAGACAGTACTTCAAAACCAACCTCCATATAATCCAAGTCGAATTTTTTCTGGAAGTTTTATAAAAGTTCCAGAAATATCAAGGGTTTCTTCTCAGGTAATTCCTGGAATATCTGGACTCTAAAACAAAGACCTTCCTGAACCAAAAGGGATGCCTTCTGTACAGTCTTAGACCTCCCTATATATTGAGATTCAGGAAGGACTGTTATCACTTCATGATTCAAAATTCTCCTATATTAAGAGATGGCCCTCACAGAATATCAGTTACCTGAAATTTCCAAACAAAAAATTGGTTGCTACTGGTATTGTTTGCTAACAGTTAATGTCAGGAAGAACTTGAATGAATCATATGAAGGAAAGCCTCCAGAATGCTATGAAAACAGTTATTTTTCCATGGAAACAGAATCGAGCTTTTAGAACTTAACAGAATCAGAATGGTACCTTAGAAGAGTCAGAGGACTTAATATGGATACCCAAATCATGCTGCTTCCCAACTTCATGACTTTTCATAAAATATGCTGAGATACAGCTTTACAACGTAAAATCCATTTCATGGATTAGTATAGCAATTAGGAATTACAATGTAAATGCAAGCTCCTAGCTTGTTAACTGTATTCAGAATCTCTTTTCCTGATCTTTCTTTTTGATCTCCACATGTTTACCCCCTCTTTAAGGAAAGTTCTACCTTAAATATTTTAAGATAAAAATATAAACTCTTGGAACCTAAAGATAAACTTCTATAGCCTTAAATTACTACAGTATTCTTTATCTGGCTATTAACATAAATTAATTTTATAATAGTATCAATACCCAGTGATTTGTAAATCAACACAAAACACTTCAAGGAAAGTGATAAGGGGAGAAACCAGGCATGGGCTTTGATGTGATCTGTAGCAGTCAGGGTCTCTTTCATCTGAAGCATCCAGAATAAGTAGGCTATGCTCTATAAACATGGTCAATAAATCATTTTGACTTTACTAGAAAACATTAGATCCTTTCAATTGCCTTTTTGTATACTGACAAACAAGCATACTAAAAGGTAGCTCACAATGCCTTGATATACTACACACTCACAGGAAACAGCAGTGATCAAAATAAAGCCATAAACAAAAATTTGGCAGTTATATAAACTAGGGTTGGTAAACTTTGCCCCAGCCACCATGGCCATAAAATTAACCCAAATTGATAAAATTTCAGTATAAAATATATTAAAGATATTTTTACAATAAGGTTAAATTTTAATAGGCTGTAAAAAGCTATAGCTAGAATAAAAATAAACTACAATAGTGACTTTAATATTCTTGACTGCACAAGAGCTAAGACCCAAACTGGGAATATATACCCCACTACGATTAGCTCCAAGCTGAAATAACTATTATAAAAAAATTGTTCACTAGACTACCAGCAGCAGCCTAAAACTCAAAGGAGTTGGTGGTGCTTTATATCTCTTCAGAGAAGCCCATACTACATACAATTGGTAAACCCCAATAAACCTAACAGTCTATATACCACCACGTTCAGCAAACCCTACCTAAACATAAAAACATTAAAACTTTAGGTCAAGTTGTACCTTATGGGTTAGAAAGAAATGTTTTTTCTTTTCTATTCTAAAAACATTAAATTTTATGCTAAAATTTTTATGAAATTAAAAACTAAAGGAGAATTTAGTAAAAACTCAAGATGAAAGAGCTTAATTAAATTGGGCCATGAGACACACACATACCTCCTTCCTCTAATACCAAAACTTACATATAACTTATTAATAATCATTATATACATAAGAAGAGGTAATAAGCTAAACATCCTGGAAAGTGTGTTTAGACAGATCAAAGTGTACCTTAAATAAGGCACCCGGTTTACACCCAGCAGATTTTATTTAATACGAGCACTTGAACTAAAGCTAGCCCAAAGTTACCAAACTCAATAATTATAAACGAATTACACAAAATACTTATTTAAAGCTAAAAGTATTTGTGGCACCTGGGTGTCTCACTTGGTTAAGCTTCTCTTGATTTCAGCTGTCACACTTGTGAGATGGAGCCCCACATCGAGCTCCACCCTGGGCGTGGAGCCTACCTAAGATTCTCTGTCTCCCAATTCCTCTGCCCCTCTCCTACTGTCTCCCTCTCCTCAATAAATAAATAAACATTTAAAAATTAAATTAAATTAAAAGTATAGGAGATGAAATTTTTAATTGGTGCTATAGCAAAGGTACTATAAAAGAATGATTAAAGAAATATTAGGAGCACTCAATAGCAAAGTTTACACTTTTATTTTTGGATAATGATATTCTTAGAACAATTAAAAAGAACTTAACTACCCTGAAACCAGACAACCTACCTGTAAAAAACTGTAAAGAACAAAGTGACTTATGTAGCAAAATAGTGAGATTTACAGGTAGAAGTGAAAAGTCTATCAAGCCTAGTGATAGCTAGGTCATCCAGAACAGTATTTTAGTTCACTTTTAAACCTATCTAAAAAAATAATGATTTCAACATAAACTTAAATACTAATCTAAATAGGTACAGCACAGGGACGCCTGGATGGCTCAGTCAGTTAAACATCTGACTTTTGAGTTCTACTCAAGCCATGATCTCACATTTTGTGAGATCAAGCCCCACACTGGGCTCTGCACTGACAGCTTAGAGCCTGCTTGATATTCTCTCTCTCCTTCTCCCACTTTTCCCCTACCCTGCTTGTACATGCTCTCTCTCTCTCTCAAAATAAATAAATAAGTTTAAAAAATAAATAAAAAAAATAAGTTAATTACTTAAAAGATACAATCTTTAGATGCAGGATACAACCTTCCTTGGATAGTAAGTATGAACAACACCATAGTTGGCCTAGAAGTGGTCACCAATTAAGGTATTCAAGGTTAACAATATATTTACCAAGATTCCAACACTAAAGACAAACTACTAACCTAATACTGGAGATTAATCTATTAATTAGTAGAAGCAATACCATTTATTTGAGTGACATGAATTATTTCTCCTTGCATAAGCTCATATCAGAATAGACAATCACTGATAGTTAGCAAAAAAAAATTTAACCTAATAATTCATTACTTATTAAATTAATCGTTAATCCAACACAAGTATGCATTTAAGGAAAGATTTTAAAAAGTAAAAGAAACTCACCAAACACAAACCTCACCTGTTTACAAAAAGCATTATCTCTACATTTTTAGTTATTAGAGGCACTGCCTGCCCAGTGACAACTATTAAATGGCTATGGTATCCTGACTGTGTAAAGGCAACATAATTATTTGTTCTGAAAAAAAGGACTTGAATGAATGGCCACATAGGGTTTTACTTAATCTTACTTTTAACCAATGAAAACGACTTTCCTGTAAAGAGGCAAGAATGACATAATAAGACAAGAAGACCCTATGGAGCTTTAATTAATCAGTCCAAAATTGAACAAAAAATTTAACCAAATTAAAAGATAATGAAGCTGTAAATGGACTAACAATTTTGTTTGACATGACCTCAGATAACAAAATAACCTTCAAGTAATTAAAACCTAGGCCAATCAGTCAAAATATTTTATCACTTAATGATCAAAAACATTGATCAACAGAACAAGCTACCCTAGGGTAAACAGCATTATCCTATTCAAAGTTTCATAAGGTTTATGACCTCAATATTGGGTCAGAACATCCTAATGGTACAACCACTATTAGTGGCTGGTTTGTTCAACAATTAAAGTTCTATGTGATCTGAGTTCAGCTCTGAGTAATCCAGGACAGTTTCTATCTGTTCTACATTTCTTCCAGTAGGAAAGGATAAGAGAAAAAAGGACTACATTACGAAAATGCCTTCACACTAATGGATGAGATACTATCAATCTAATTAATTTATACCTATCCCTACCAAAGAACAAGGTGGCAAAGCCCCAGTAACTATATAAAACTTAAATGTGGGGTGCCTGGGTGACTCAGTCAGTTGAGAGTCCAACTCTTTTGGCTCAGGTTATGATCTCATTGTTGGTGAAATTGAGCCCTGCATCAGACTGTTTTGATAGTGTGGAGCCTGCTTGGGATTCTCTCCCTCTCTCTCTCCGTCCCACCTCCACTCATGTTCTCTCTTTCTCTCTCTCTCTCTGTCTCTCTCTCTCTCTCTCTCTCTCTCTCTCAAGATAAATAAATAAACAAACATTAAAGAAAAATATTTAATGAACATTAATTTCCAGAGATTTAATTCTTTCTAAGGCATGTCCATAATTAATTCTGTCATGAATTAAACCTATGTTCCTTCCTGAAACATTCCTCAGACTAATCAAATGAAAAGTATTAGTCTATACACAATTTCATAAAGAACCAATCACCACTGGCTCCCATGACCTACTACAATTTATCACAGATGCTCTCAAGCTATTCATTGAAAAACCCTTACAATCACTGACACCATCAATATCCATGTTTATTGTTTTCATAATATTTTATTGTCAAATTGTTTTCCATATAACACCCAGTGCTCTTCCCCTTAAGTGCCCTCCACCATCACCACCACCTCTTTTCCCCCCTCCCC
>NC_043708.1:73388192-73406078 GCF_006229205.1 Suricata suricatta
GTTAGTACCTGGGAGGAATTCAATAAATGTTTGTTGAATTGAAAAAGAGAAAGAATATCCCTATAATTCTGGAATTTCAACAGACTACCAACTTTAATTTTATCTTACTCACTTACCTGACCCCCCCAAAAAAAGTGAAAACAAGAAAAGGATATCAGAAAACAATATCTTTAGATATGCCTTTGTCATTTTTAAAATCTTTCCATTGTGATGTCCTGTGATGATTACTGAGATGTCATTAGAGTAAGTTAGAGCTGCTCTAGCATGAACATCACCTCTCAGTGACCAAACTATACATTGGTGACCTAATAATCCATTCACCTTGGGAATTCTGCCCTAGCATCCCCATGGTCTAAAGAAAGATGGAATGCAGAAGTTTGGTACAGAGTAAAATTAAGTTGAAGGAAAACAAATATTTGTGCAACCAAGCACACCTGGGGAATCCTTTAAAGGAGAATCAACAATTCCAGGCAGTAGAATGTTACAAGATACCTGTGAAACGCTAATCAAAATTTATTGTGAAGCATATTCATAATGAAAAGGTTTAAGTGACACAATCTGCACTTGCATTCCCACTTTAATGAAGTTATGTCGCAGGCAAAATAGGTTGACCAAGGTTACCCTGTTGATTTTGTGTAACGGACACTCAAATCAGAGATCAAGGAATTAACCACTATACTGCACCATTTCCCTTTTATGCCATTGTTACAGCATATCAACAGGGGTCATAGGTTTAGGTAGCTTTTAAATTTTGTAATCAATATGACAAATATCTCATCACATACTCTTTTGACTTAATAGATTAAAAGTAAGAACTTACTTACAGCACACGATTCATTTAAGTTTGGTAGCAAAACACTCACACAACTCCAAGATTCTTCCCTGACACCAGCCACACTAAATGTCTGGAATGTTGTACAGGAAATAAATCTAAACAAATATAAAATTGAGTCTCACACACCTTAAAAATGGGAATTAAACTTAGAATAAGAATTACTTTTAAACACATGATTTCAGCTGAAATAAATACACAAACTTAATTGTTGTCAATGAATTAATTGAAAATTAATCATTTTCTGTTTATTAACTATTACAACAAATTACTCATAAAGCCTAATCTGGGGAGCTTAAAAGTAGCTGAGAAATTTTGTGCATTAATTGTTTAAACATCTCACAGGCCACAGACAGGATATAAAGTTGAGCATGATTTTTACAATCACGTGTATCCAAAGTAAATGACCCGATGAATAATTAATAGTAGAAACTAGTCCCTGAAAAGTTACTGAAACCATTTACAATTTTTAATGAATTAACTAATTTGTGAAAAATGAAAGAACAGAGTGCACATATATCAGCTTCCATGAGATTATTATCCTTATGGATAGGAAGTAAGGTTTGGGCCACCACATGAATTTGCACATCAATGAATAACCACCTGGCAGAATTGCCATAGAGTAAAATTATATCAGACAACTTGTAAAGTCTCCTCATAGAGAAGGTTTATAAGTCATTAATGTAACTTCTCCTTTTACAGTCTAATTAGGAATATACATTTGATGGTAAAACAGTGGTTGGAATGCTAAATAATTTACTATTATTCATTGATGTTGATCTGAGAAAATACATTTCAGTAATCACTGATTTAAATTTTATTTATCAAATTAACTAAATGGCAGTCTTATAATCGATTCATTCGATACTACAAGAAACAAAGGAAAAGTAGAAAACCTAGTCGATAAACCAATTATTTGATGTCCATGATAATAAAACACTCTGACTGAATGAAGTAGTTGGTATCAGACTGTGAAAACAGCCCTACACAATTCTCCATGCACGTCTATGCCTTTGGAGTGAGAAATATCAAAGAAATGATTGCAACTAAACATGACCAATGTGGGAGTGGGGCAACTTGGGTTCATCCTTTTAGTCACTGTTTATTGACCACCTCTGCTTGTTCATAAGAACAAAGTGTTTTTGCCTGTGAACTTCTCATACTGAGCGTAGAATATTCTCCATGGAGGCCAAACCTGTGCTTTCATGATTCAAGGTCTTCACAACTGTGCTTGCTCAAAACTCTATTGCCTATTGAACTGAAAAGATGCCTGAAATGTCTAATATAAAAGTGGCTTCCTGACATTATGTCCAGAATCCACATTAAGATGCAAATATGTTACTTTAAAATATTTTTATATATCTGTATAGTTTATTCAATATTTGTGCATGTATAGTAAAAGAATTTGAAAAAGTATGAGAGTGTGAAATTCCTTGCTCCTTCTCCAGTTTACCAGAAGCAACCACTATTAAATGTTAAGTATGTTACATATGTTCTTTTGCATCTCTTGAAAAGTTTTCTAAGCATATACATTCATATCCCATTTTTACATACAAGAAGAATCACACTATATATTTTGTGTTATTATTTTAAGAATTTTTTCAAGAGCTAAGCCTTATAAATTGGGAAACCAGGGAAGTAATTAACTTAACCATTAATTTGTAAAAGTCCTACAAAAATGACATGAAACCCTGCACGTTTGATAGGCCTCCAAATCAACTGGGAACTGTTGTATGAATATAAACAATGTTTAATGTAAAGGCTGTAGAAGAAAGATGAAAGCCCAAGTAAAGAGCATTCTAAGAAGCTGTGTAGCAATAGAGGTAGAAGGCATAAGCAAAAGATAATCCAGCTGTAAACTTTGAAAAGCAGTATTATGAATTATCAAAGACCAAAATACAGTTATACTACTGTATCTATCTTTCCATAAGACTTTCACTCTAGCCAGCATATCAAAGCACACTGTTTCCCTTGGTAGTCTTCCCACCCTTCAAGACTATCCATATGTTAGCTAACTTGACAATAAGTAAATATGTAAATAAATAAATGAATAAAAAGTAAAAAATAAAAAAAAGAAATGTCTGGACTTTGAGGACACCTTGGTGGCTCAGTCAGTTAAGCATCTGACTCTTGATTTTGGCTAAGGTCATGATGTCATGGTCCATGAGTTCAAGCCCCACATCAGGCTCTACATTAACAGTGTGGAGCCTTCTTGGGATTCTCTCTATCTTCTCCTCACCTGTTCAATCTCTTTCTCAAATTAAATAAACTTAAAAAAATAATAAATGAATTGATTAAATAAAATAAATATGTACTATAGCAATGTCTTGACCTTGGAGATGAGTTGTTCTTATTTTAGAAGTGGTTTGCTTATGTTTTTCCCTAATGTAATTGATCTGCTTAATCTTCTTTTTAAACAATTTATAGAGTTTGTTTTGATAATAAATATTTCCTTGAAATCAATCAATTTAATTGTTTTTCAAATTCATTTTTAAAAATTTTTTGTTTTTTTATTTACTTTTGAGAGACAGAGAGACACAGCATAAGCAGGGGAGAGTCAGAGAGAAAGGGAGGCACAGAATCTGCAACAGACTCTAGGCTCCAAGCTAGCCTTCAGCACAGAGCCTGATGTGGGGCTTGAACCCATAAACCGTGAGATCATGACCTGAGCTGAAGTCAAATGCTCAACCGACTGAGCCACCCAGGCACCCCTCATTTTTTCAAATAAATATAAAATTCTTTTTTAATTTTCTACTGTGTCTTCGATGATTTCTTTATCTGCAGTTAAAATACTCTGAAATTGTTTTCATTATTTAAAACCATTATCTAATATTTCAATTACAATATTTTCTTCAAAGAAATTAATTTGGATTTATTCATTATCCTACTGTGAATATTCATTAATATTTACTTTTCAATATATTATACTCTGTCATGTTGCTTGGGTTTACTATATTAGCTATCACTTATATTCAAAACTTGAAAAAATAATTACATTATTTAATTTATTCTTATTTGATTGTGTTAAAAGTTGAAAAGCTATAAAGTTTTCTCTGAGCAAGATTTTATCTACAATCTAAAGGTTCTAGTGACTACTGTTATCATTATTATTATTATTCTACAGATTGCTTAACAATTTTAGTTTTACTTTACTAAAAGTTGTAAAAATATATATTGGTTTTGGTTATTAATTGACTTTCATCTCCTCTTACCATATAAATTATACTTTTAAAAGTCCTTTGTGACATTATTATCATTCATTCATCTATATGTTATAACTACCCAATACATTATTATGGATATTGCTTAAAACAAGGAGTTATCTTTAAATTAGTAAGGAATAAGAAAAAAAAAAAACACTTGTTACAACATTTATTCCTTCCCCAGTGCCCTTCATTTCTTTATGTAAATCCCAGTTTCTGGCTTTTGTCATTTTCTTGCTGACTAAAGATTTTTTTAAATTTTTTTAATGTTTTTCTTATTTTTTGAGAGAGAGAGACAGTATGAGCAGGGGAGAGTCAAAAAGAGAGGGAGACACAGAATCTGAAGACAGGCTACAGGCTCTGAGCTGTCAGAACAGAGCCTGTCACGGGGCTCAAACCCATGAACCATGAGATCATGACCTGAGCTGAAGCTGGACGCTCAACTGACTGAGCCACCCAGGCACCCCAAGAATTTTTTTAAAACATTTATTGCAGGATAGCTTTTCTGTTAATGGAATCCTCCAATTTTTGTCTATGAAACTTGTTCTTTCTCTTTCACTTTTGAAGGATAATTTCACTAGACATAGAAGTCTATGTTGACTTTTTTTCTCTTAATTCATTACATATTTCACTCCACTGTTTTTGCTTGCATAGCTCTAACAAGAAGCTCACTGTAACATCTTACCCTGTTCCTCTATAGAGAAGATTTCCTTTCTACCTTTGGTTTCTTTCAAGACTTTTCTGTTTGTCTTTTGATATGCCTACATGTGAGGATTTTGTTTTGCTTTGTATTTTATCATTTTTTTTATCTTCTCTTGGCTCCCTGGATCTAGAGTTCTCTCATTATTTTTGACAGTTCTCACTAATTATTACTCCAAATATTTTTTCTGCTCTTTTTTTTTCCTTCTCTCCCTGGCAACCCACCAACACATACAATAAGCCTTTCTACTGTCCCACAATTTTTGGTTATTCTCGTCTCCGTTCTTTTTCTTTTTCTTTTTTTTTTTGCATTTTAATTTGGGCACCATCAAGCTCATCACTTCCTTCCTTGGCTCTGTCAAGGCCAAATCTCTCTAGTGCATTTGTTTTATCCTCATCTCTTGACTTTGGGCTTCCCTATGTGTTTCTCCTTGAAAAGCCTCTGTGCAATTTTTTCTCCTGTAATCTGTTGTTATCATACTGGAGTCCTGACCATATTGTGGTACACTGTGGGGGAAGGGGAACATTCTATAATCTTTGAGATTAAATTTCCATTCTTTAGTGGGTCTGTGTTTTAGAATTGTTTCTCCAGTGGTGTAGCTTGTTTAATTCTTCTGTCTCCTACATTCTTTCCTCAATGCAACATTTCCATTCTATTTCTTGAAGCCCTTACGCCTTTGACTATGTTGGTGGATCCAGGAAGACTTAGAAGAAAAAAGAAAAAAAGTTAGCCTGGGGAAAATGTCCTTACCCAGCTGGGAAAGATTTTAAAATTGTACTCTGACAAGGTTGTTTCACATGTCCTTTGTTGTAGAAAAGACTCTCAGTTCACAATGTTTACTTTGCTCTTCCCCAGCCATAACCATGAGGAAAAGATCCTTCTTAAATGTTTGCAGTGAGATCCTGTAGGGTTCTCGGATGTAAAGGCCCCAAAAATGTGCCACCCCAAAAGTTCTTATCCTAGTCCACAGTCAAGCCTACAAAAAATCACCAAAATTATCAATCAAGTGTCACTACAAGTTCATAGTTCCAGTGGATTCCTTCCAGTAAAGTAGACTTCATTTGAGTCTTTCTGAATATGCTTCTCTTTACAGATTCCCTAGAGGCAGTTTGCCTTATGATCTTATGGATACAAAAAAAGTTAATGATTTTCAGCACTCAGCTTTTTCTTGTTATAAAAATTCAAGTGACAACTTGTAAGCTCTTTACCTACCTGAGGGAAACCAGAAGTCTCCTATACTTTGTTTCTGTTGTACTTTTCAAACATGTCTGATGACTGGTTACAAGATGATTACTTTCTTTTGCTCTGTGACCTGGTAGTCCTTAGTAAGACTCATCTTGGCTCACTTCTGATTGCTATTCATCCTTGAATGTGCCCATTATGTGTAAGCCCAAGAGTAGCAGATAACGGACAGAGAAGAGTTGGAAAAGCAGGAAGCTAAGGAAATCATAAGTGCACAGCTATATGAGTTTCCAAAAATGAAAACAGTCAAGGAAACAAGAACCATGAAAAGTTATTGAACAACAAGAGCTCTCCAGAGGTATTACAAAGGTTTTTATTTTTTCAAGTTTCATGGTAAGTACATAGTTCCTCAAATTCTTCTCTAAACCAGCATCCTTTCCCAGAGGGTACCTCTCATTGGTCTTTTAATAAACAGCTGTAAGGCTTCAAAAAGTCACTTAGCCTCTTTTTTCCTGTTTCTCTTCTATATCATCTTCTATATCATGATTATACAAGATAGTGCCTAGAAAGTGTGTGGTAGCACTCAAGCAAGTAAATAAGCATTGAATCTCTATGTATGGATTCTAGACCTAAGGGCACAAAAAGATTCATGGAGCAAACAAATGTTTTGAGATCTAGAAATGAAAAGAATAAAGGAAACTTCAAGAATGGGAAAATAAAAAAAGGAAAGAAGAAGGAAAGGGGCAGGGTCTGTAAGGGACAAGTTGAAAGAAAGAAAATATTTAATAAAAATAGACTTTCATATGTAATTTATTTAATATCAAAACTGCAAACAAATGGTGAAGAAAAAATGTTTACAATGATATATGTTGATATGTACACCTATCCCTATTGATAAGAACAATAATAGAAGTCTGTACTACAAGACTGAAAGCTATAGTGATTATCTCCAAGAATAGATGATAATGAGAGAAGACAGACGAAGAGGGGGTCACGATTGCTTGCTCGAGGTAAATCTATTATTAATAGATTAAATCTTATCATTGTTTCTTTAATAAAAGAGTAAATTTGGGATACCTGGTGGCTTAGTTGGTTAAGTATGTCTCTTGGTTTTCACTCAAGTCATGATATTGCATTCATCAGACTGAGCCTTGTGGGTGCTGGCATCATGGAGCCTGCTTGGGATTCTCTCCCTCATTCTCTCCCCACCTTGCATACCTGTACGCATGAATACACTCTCTCTCTTTCTCAAAATAAATAAACTTAAAAAAAATAAAAGAGAAAATTAAGAAACTGTCTTTTCATTCTCTTTTCATCACTTAGAGAAATGCCTACAATATGGTTGATACTCAAACTATTAATATACAGGATCCTGTGCAAGGAAGTATTGTGAAGATTAAGACCTAATAGTTCTCTGAAATCCAAGGAAGTGAGGTTCAAGTAGGCCCTTAAATCATGAGCATAGTTGTAATAGGCCAAAGACCAGTTAACTGTCATCTACCTATCTATGAAACTCCTCTAACTTCTTCTGGGACTGGTATCAACATCTTGCTTCCTTTTATGACATGGTAGATACAGAGAAAAAGATAGAAAGTTACATACTCTTAATAAAGAAATACAACATTTGAAACTTTCTCTTATACTTCCACTTGTACTTAAAAGGACTAACTTGAGGGACACCTCGGTGGCTCCCTGTTAAGTGTCTGAGTTCAGCTTAGGTCATGGTCTCACAACTTGTGGGTTTGAGCCTTACATGAGGCTCTGCACTGACAGCCCAGAGCCTGGAACCTGCTTCTAATTGTGTATCTCCCTCTGCCCCTTCCCCATTCCTGCTCTGTCTGTCTGTCTGTCTCTCTCTCTCTCAAAAATAAATAAACATTAATTAAAAAGTTTTTAAATAAAAATAAAGGACTGACTTGAATCTAGCTTTCAAAATTGCATGATGCCCTCAATGCCCAACTTTTCCTCAGGGAAAGTTAGAAGTTATGGGTTCCCCAAGAGCATGATAGGTAAAACCTTTCCAAATACTTGGCTCTAGTTAAAACACAGAGATAGAAATGGAAAGCCTCCAAGTTCAGAGGCTACTCTACTCTTTAAAGTGCACACTTCACCCTCTGATATTGCTCACGATAGAAAATTATCTGGACTTCATTTCACATAAGGCAGACACTGGAGGAAGCCCTCGCAGTAAGCAGCGAAGGAACTGGTTTCAGAGGTGAACTGTGTAGAGTGAGTTTATCCCAGATAAGAGATTTTTTTTGAACTTTTACTTTTAATGCTGCCCCCTTATTTTTTTTTAAGTTTATTTATTTTGAGAGGGTGGTGTGCAGAGAGAAGGCATGAGAGAAAATTCCAAGTAGGCTCTGCCCTGTTGGAATGAGCCACCCTACCCAGGTGTCCCACCTCCCCCCTATTTTAAAACTACTTTGTAGACTTTTTTGTACCTATCTATGGAGCTTAGATTTCTGAATGCATTCTTTGGTTAAATGCTTATAGGAAAGGTTATGGGTTTTCTCTCCCAGCTAATCCCTGGGACTTGTGGATTCCTAACAGCATTAGACACATTAACAAAAAGCACTGACTTCCATAATCTTAAAGGTTCTGGAATGCCTAGGTTGGGGAAGATGTTATCTTATCTTGATGTTTTCTGGACTGAGCTTATTCCACCATTTCATATACAAAACATGTGAACACAGGGGAAGGGAAGGAAAAACGAGATAAAAACAGAGAGAGAGGCAAACCATAAGAGGCTCTTAAACACAGAGAACACACTGAGGGTTGCTGGAGGGCAGGTGGGTGGGGGACGGACTAAATGGTTGATGGGCATTAAGAAGGGCACTTGTTGGGATGAGCACTGGGTATTACATATAAGAGATGAATCACTGTGTTCTATTCCTGAAACCAATACTGCACTGTATGTTAATTATCTTAAATTTAAATAAAAACAAATAAGTAGTGACAAATGCAGAAAAACTTTAGTCATTAACATTAATCGGCCTCTTAGTAATTAACATTAATAGGCCTAAGTACTGTCCTATGAAAACAATGAAGTTAAAATTATTTTAAAATAAATATGACGTTGTTTTTGGCCTCTTACATATGTTTGTGTCTGGGTTACCTCTTCATAGAATAAAAGGTCTTATTTTATAAAAATCTTTTCTTTATTTATAGTCTTGTCAAAATCAGAAGCTATCTCTAGAGGGAAGTTATGTTGGTGGTTTGGGAATCAGAAAGACTCCAGTTTACATTCCAGTTCTGTTAACTTTCTAACTTATGACCTTGAAAAATATCAGGTAAATGGCAATAAGTGCTGTGATTATTGAAATAGGTTATGCTTATAAAGTGCTGATTAGCACAGCAACTGGTACTTAATAAGCACTAAGTAGTCAATTTTTTAATCTTCTAGTTTCTAGCCTGAAAAAGTAAAGAAAAAAAGGAGAGAGATGGAGAAATTAATAGAGACAAAGCAAAAAAGAATGAAAGGAAGAAGGAAGGAAGGAAGGAAGGAAGGAAGGAAGGAAGGAAGGAAGGAAGGAAAAAAGGATTTAACATTCTGGTTTAAAAGAAAAAAATTTCCATTGAAATCAACATATATAATATAGATAAATAGTTTAAGAACAGATGAACTCAGAGTTTACATATCCTCCCATTAAGAATAGTCAGGATCTTTCAGAAGTCTGTCATATAAAATAATCTCAACAAGGAAATTCCTCTTGACAGTGAGGAGTAAGGGCCAGTGAATATATGGAACATTTATGAGTCATTCATTCTCAGGCATGCTAATTCATTTCATTTCTAATGGTACAATCTATAACTGTTTGTCTAGAGCAATGATGATGAATCCAAAACAGATTGAATCTCTCTGTGTTTTTCAATCCCTTGAAGCTGCTCAGGATGTAACCAGAACCTGTGCTGGTACATGGAAACCCCATCTTTATTCTCTAGCATCTGGTTCCATAAGTATCTCTTCCGTCTACATTCTCCACGATTTATTGGTCATTCAGTTGCCATTTCCTTTCTTAACTCACTTTATTTGACTGATTTTCACTCTCATTGGTTATTTCCTTCTGGTCTTATTCTCACAGTTAAAATTGTATTATGAGATGTATTTCTTCAGAATGCCTGGGCCTTTGTTAAAGTGGTATGTGAAGTACTTTGACTTTTTCATCTACTTTCTCCCTGAATCTTAGTATCACAGAATAAAAGGTAACATCTATGTCTTGACTATTCTATTCCTACTGTTCAATATGAAAAAGCATGCTAGCTTTATTTTTGCCAGAGGAATTAAACCACTGTTCCCGTGGCTTCCTGAAAATCATCAAAATTATTTAGCACTTACAATATACCAAATAAGTGCTTTGCTGGCATTTATTATGTACCATAGCATTTTCTGATGTTTTCTTATTCCAACTCATTTAGTCCTCAAAACAATCATAAGAAGTACTGACCCTTAGTGTCTGCCTTTAACAGAGGAAGAAACTGACACATCAGGTAGTCTGATAACTTTCACAGAAATCAAAGCAGGTAACTAGAGGATCTAGAAATGCAGAGTTTGGCCCCTATGTTGGTGCAGTATTCTGTGTATTAGAAATGGTTCCTATATAAGTGCTCTTATTATCTCAATTAATTTTGATACACTTGATTTAAAATTTTAAAATATATGACTTGTAAAATGTATAAAAAGTCAAGTTGGGAATAAAGAAACTAGCATAAAATTAGTTGAAATCCCATCACCTGTCTGGCAACAGATGGTAGCTACACTTGTGGTGAACATAGTATAGAGATGTTGAACACTACACTGTGTACCTAAAACTAATGTAAAATTGTGTGGTAACTATTTTCAAATTAAAATAGAAATTTGAGGCAAATTCTAAACATTTGTTCATGTAAATGTCATTTGTACTCCCCTCCCCCAGTAAAAATACTTTTCTTCTCTATAGTTTTCTGGACTTACTGATATTTTCCCATGCTAGTTAATGCAGATACCTAATAACCTTTTTAAAACTGGATATAGCCACATAATCAGCCCCTTCTTAATAAATGCTTCATAGTATAAGAAATGCTAAAGTAAAATAACATTATGCATTTTGGCTATTTGTCTATGTTCTTTCAATTAATTCCAAGACAAAGGATTACTAAATTACAGTTAAAATATTTTTTACTCTCATGAGTCAACTGCCTTCTGGAATGCATTTCCATCAGCTGAGAATGAGAAGCACTGCTTCCCCAAACCTACAGCAGCAGCAGGTTTATCCATTCTGTTGAGGAAAAAGTGAAAAAAAAAATGGAATCTGCTTTCAGAATTTAAATTTAAACATAGAAAGACCTCTTCAATCTCAAGTTTTAGAAATTAATCTGTACATATTTTATTAAAATTTAAAATTTTATTTTTACATTTAGTCTTTTAAGCATCTGGAAGATACTTTGCTGTAAGAAGAATGGTAAGATACAAGTTTATGTTTCCAGCTTAATATTTAATGAACTTCATATTTAATAACTATAAAGTACTCTGATTTTAGTATATAGCGCTCCATATCCTTTTTAATTGCAATGCCATCTTTATCATATACTAAGTTTCCTAATTTGCATCACATTCTTAACTGGGTTTTGTTATATTTATCTGTGCAACTTCAGTCAAATCAATCAGTTTAATTAGTATGGGTTTATGATATGTCCTAATCTCTTTTACAAAAAGTGTTCTCTTTTCTCCCCCCAGCATGTACTTCATTTACTTTTCACAATACCCCTGGACTTTGAAACGGATATTTGGATCACTCTGTAATGTTCCAAAACATTTCTGCTTGACTTTTTTTTTTTTTGTTTATTTATTTATTTATTTTGAGAGAGACAGAGACAGAGCAAGTGGGGGAGGAGGATAGAGAGAGAGGGTGAGAGAGAATCCCAAGCAGGCTTCATGCTGCCAGGACAGAGCCTGATGCTGGGCTCAAACTCACAAAACTGTGAGATCATGATCAGATGCTTAACTGACTGAGCCACCCGGCGCCCCTCCACTTGGCTTTTAATAAAAGGGCACTCAATTATTGCTCAGAATAGTTCAGTGAGAACGGTTGTTTTTACAATTTTGAATATTTTTTTCTCTATTTACATGGTTTCATTTCCCATATCAATCTGCATTTCAAATGTTCAGAAGTTTGTTTTTTCAATAGAATGCATATTGCATATTTATTTCATTTATAAAGGAGAACTTCTAAGTTGAATTTTATTTTATTAAGTTATTATTTACTATTATTTATTATGTTTATTAAAATAATCCTGCTAGATTTATTTTTTCATTAAATTACAAGTTATTGAAATGGACAATTGTATGATTTGTGAATGATTATAGTTTTGATACCATCTTTCAAGAACATTACTTGATTTAATATTTCTGCTACAGTAAATTATTGAAACACGATGCTATAAGCTTTCTTCTTTACGTTCTTGATTTTAATGTTTCATCTATAATTAGACACTGACTACTGGCTTAAAAATTATGTGAAAAACATCATATTAAAACATTTCTTAATCCTTCCTATTTTACTAAGTTTTTATCAGGGATCAGCTTTAAAATTTATCCAGTGATTGTTTAGTACATTCATTCTCTAAAACTTTTATGGAAATAGCCTCTGAAATCAAATATTGTTTTCTCTTCTCAAGGTCTTTAGGTGATATGCTGGAGGATCAAAGTTTTCTCTTGGTAGACCCACACAGGAAAGCCATATGGCCATTTGATCTGTGGCTAGACAGATATGGAATCAGACTATAGAATGACTGGACATGGGGAAGAATGGAATAAAGTGATCATTTGGCAGCTTTTCCAACTGTCAAGATGGGAAAATACATAGGCCAGATATAAAGAATGAAATGACAATAGAAGTAAATAAGGAATTGAAATAAGAAATAGTTGAGAGTAAAAGTTATACAACTGGAGCTGGACATGAAAGGTCAGAGTGCTACCCAGGTATCTACCCAGTGTTATCCAGGGCACTGGATAAAATGGTAGTGCTATTTATTAATGATTGGTGTAAATTAAAATATTGTAAATTAAGTTGTGACATATGTACTTGATGATGGGGGTGGAACTTCCATTGCTGTGGATATATTACTCTGGAGGAAGGGATAAAGCTACAGATTCAGAATTCAGCATGTAGGTACCAGCAAAAATAAGTAAACTGATACTGAATAAAATCTTTTTCCCCTCTGAGCAATGAGAATCTTTATGACGGTTTTAAAAAGATACAGGTGGAGGTATGTGATATAGAACTTGCATTTTTAAGTCCTTCCTGTTTTCAGGCCAAAGTAAACAGGCATAGAAGACTTTCTGAGATAATGATTAAAAGGGATGTTGCCAATACTCTTAAAAAAAAAAAAAGAACAAATACTTAACACAGACTCTGAGTTACACCAGAAATTAAGGTGAAGCAGAGGAAAAATGATTGCTGTGTTAGTGAAAAGGGTAGAGAGGTCAGAAAGGCAGAAGAATAATCAGGGAAGGGCTGTTATAAAAATGTTCTAACTGCATTCAATAAATAAACAGAAAACGTGGTTTATAGTGGATCAAAGAAGTTAGTTTATTTTTCTCACATTACAAGAATAAATCTGAAGGGACATTATTGCAGGCTTTAGTTAAATAATTCAAATAATTGCCTTTTGGTTTCTAGGTCCTCTGATTTTTCACAATATTGTTTGTATTATATGGGGTTTACCACTTTGTGGTTGCTGCACCTTTAAACATATCATTAGGATTAAATGCAAACAAACAAACAAAAAGACAAGACCTTGAAAAGAACCTTCTTTACATGAAGCTTTGTCTTTTCATTTGGAAGGAAAGTTTTCCAGACAACATCTCATTGGCTTATGTCTCATTGAACAGTTCTTAGTCACATGCCCTATCTTAGATTAATTCATGGCCAAGGAAAATGGGTTTATAGCAGCTGGTTTCTAAAAATAATGTATCATGCTCTCAACTTGGGACAGAGCCAATGTCTTCTATAATCTGGAGATTTAAGTCAACTACTAGAAAAACATGGAATTTCTACTGGCAAGAAGTCGGAAGAAGATTGGCTTTAAAAAAGCCAAGGAGCTTTTTAAAAGGAATTTTTAAGGGAATTACAGAACCAAGGGCATGATAAATATCACATCCTGAAGAGAGATCAAGGCAATTGATGATTAAAGATTGATTACTGTATGATGTATTCAGAATCCAGGGGTTCTTATGAACAAGGAATTTTGGAAATTGAATTGTTTTGGCTTACTGGCAAACAAAAAGTGAGGACCGCCAATGAGGAGTTAGGGAGAGAAAGAAAATTAGAAGAAGACATAACATTCAGAGATCTGATAAAAAAAAAAAAAACTTAACTATTTAAATAGTTAAAAGGAAGGAAAAGTTGAAGAAAGTTTAACTGATGGATCCTTAGGGAAGATCCAGGGTATATGGGAAGGGGCCACTTTCAAAGAGCACAGTGCTACAGTCAGAAGCATCAGTGATATCCTACAGCTTTGGATAAAAATCTTGGCTCTGACATTTGATCCGTCTAAGACTCAGCTTCTTCATCAGTAAAATCAATCTAAAAAGTATTTCCATATGGAATTCTGTGGGGTTTAAATGAGATAATGTGCTTGGTACAAAGCTTTATATGGAGGATGCATCAATAAATGTCATCTTTAATATTATAATTGTTTAATTAACACTTTTTACCTACTAAGTATTCAGTCTCTGTATCTAATATTTTCATTGAATATAGAGGCGTGTACCATGATAATAGCTATGAATCGAAATCATGAATAATCACAATCTGAGCACCTGACTTCCATGGTAAATTATGCCAAAAAAAAAGTTTAAAAACAAAAACAAAACACATATGCAAGGTGAAACAAGGTGAAAGGCATTAAACAATTTGGTCCTAAAGTTCTCTATTTGACCACTGACATAAAATTCAGTTAAGGACAATTAGCAAATTAGTGTGAAATATTAATGTGAAGCTGACAAGAATAGCCAAGATTATTCAGATAGGAGAACACATAAGTAAGTGATCAGGAAAATGTCTAGAAATCCTTGAGAGGCAAAATAAAAGAATCTGAAAATGTAACAGAAGGCAATTAACAACATTTATCCCCATCTAAAATATTAATAATTTTCTTCCCTTTTTATGTAATCATTCTCTTGATCACCATAATGTTTCCATATCCTAATTTTTTTCTTGTCCAATTAAAGGATTTCTAATTGGGATATGTACCCCAAAGAAAAAACTAGCAACAAATAGAAAATTTACATTTGTACCACTGGTTCTGACTTTTAATCATTTTCTATTCTCAGGTTATTTGAAAATCAGCTCTTCTGCCCAAGTCAATGGATGGATTAAATAATTCTATGGTTTCTGAATTTGTGTTGCTGGGACTCTCTAGTTCTTGGGAAACTAAAATTTTTCTTACATTGATATTTTCCTTGATCTATTTAGGAATCATCCTGGGAAATCTCTTCATTGTCTTCTTGGTAATTTTTGATTCTCATTTGCATTCTCCTATGTACTTTCTACTGGCCAACCTATCTTTCATTGACGTGGGGGTTGCCTCTACCACTGTCCCCAAAATGATTAGAGACCTTCTAAATGAATACAAGACAATTTCTTTCCAAAGTTGTATGACACAGATATGCTTCATCCACATCATGGGTGGAGTGGAGATGGTGTTACTCATCGCCATGGCATTTGACAGGTACACAGCCATCTGTAAGCCTCTTCACTACCTGAGCATCATGAACCCTAAAGTATGTGTTTCATTTGTAATTGCTGGCTGGGTCATTGGAGTGATCCATGCTATGTCTCAGTTTGCTTTCATTATAAACTTGCCCTTTTGTGGTCCCAATAAAGTGGACAGCTTCTACTGTGACTTTCCCAGGATCATAAAACTCGCATGTACAGATGGAGCCAAGTTTGAGTTTATTATTGCTGCCAACAGTGGCTTCATGAGCATGGGCACCTTCGTCCTGCTGATCCTTTCCTATGTCTTTATTTTGGTCACTGTCTGGAAACGTTCTTCAGGAGACTTATCCAAGGCATTTGTCACTCTGTCAGCTCACATCACTGTGGTGGTTCTCTTTTTCACTCCATGCATGTTTCTATATGTATGGCCTTTCCCCACATCATCAATTGATAAATACCTGTTCATTGCTGACTTTGCTATCACCCCCATCTTAAATCCCATCATATATACCTTAAGAAATAAAGACATAAAGGTGGCCATAAAAAGGTTGAGCAAATGGGGACATTATGTCAAATTTTGCTGACTAAATCTGGCTTTAGAACTCTAAAACTATATAGCCATCAGCCTATTGGATATTTTCACATTGGTTTCGGATATTTGCCATATCCAGATCTGGGAATAACATCTACATCATTGAATAGGTTTCTACTACTTCTGTAAAGCATTTACTCATTACCTTTACTACCATGGGAATTGAGAATCCACTATGATATGAGTGATTTTTATCAGACCGCATCACTATCTACTAAACATTTATAATTGAAATTATGATATTTTTTATAATAAAAAGATATAATTACATCTCTTCTGCCTGTAAATGAATTGCCAAGTTGTTATGGAGAACGTTAGGAATTATTATATCAAATATTTGTAAGACTAGTAATTCTATCTAGTTTATTCAGCTTGTACTCCCTCAGAAGATTCAAAGACAAAATTTGATTTGTCATTAATTTATTTGAAAGCTGATTTTTGGAAACATCATTAAGGAAGTGGAAAGTGAGACAGAGACATGAAGGATGTTTATGTTGATAAATGTAATGGATTTGAGCCTATAGTGGGCCCCTGGGGGACTCTATAAACTGTGGCTTGGAATTGCCCTAATTTAAGGTAAAGGAAGCTAGAGTACTTTTTCATTTTCTTAGAGTGCATTAACTTATTCGTATGTCCACTCTCTCCCACATAGAATACTTCACATTATAGCAAGCTGTCAGGTACAGTTTCAGGAGCTGGCAATAGAAAACCATCTCCATGTTTGTAAACAATAAAGGCGAAGGTATATCCCACTTTTCAAAGATACTTAGTCCCTACTAAACATCATTTCATCCTGCTATAGATTTTTAAAGCAGTAGCTGGATGAAAATCACTATCGTAAAAGTCATTATGGATTTTCACTAGGTTCATGCTTACTGATCTCATGTTACACGCTGACTTCAAGTATTTCCACTCTACTAAGGCCTAACAACTAGCCAGAAATTTTTCCTTCCTCTTCCCCTTCCTTTCTTCCTCCCTCCCTCCCTCCTTTCCTTCCTTTCTTTTTCTTTTCTTTGTTCTTTCTTTGTTCTTTCTTTTCTTTTCTTTTACTTCATTCTCTGCTTTTTCTTTACTCCTCTTTTCTTTCTTTTTTTCTTCCTTCCCTCCTTTTCCTTTCTTTCTTGCTTGCTTTCCTCCCTTACCTCCTTCTTTCTTTTTTCTCCTCTTCCTTTTCTTTTTTGTTTTTAAATTATTTTATTGAATTATAATTCACATATAGTGTTATATTAGTTTCAGGTGTACAATACAATGATTCAACATTTCTGTGTATTACTCAGTGCCCACTATAAAGTACCTACCATCTGTCACCAAATAATATTATTACCATCCTATTGACTATATTCTTGATGCTGTACTTTTCATTTCTGTGACTTATTTATTTATTTTTTATTTATTTATTTTTAAGTAGTTTATTGTCAAATTAGTTTCCATACAACTCCCAGTGCTCTTCCCCACAAGTGCTCTCCTCCACCATCTCCACCTCTTTTCCCCCTCCCCCTTCAGCCCTCAGTTCATTTTCAGTATTCAATAGTCTCTCAAGTTTTGCATCCCTCTCTCTCCCCAACTCTCTTTCCCTCTTCCCCTCTCCCTGGTCCTCCATTAGGTTTCTCCTGTTCTCCCATTAGACCTATGAGTGCAAACATATGGTATCTCTCCTTCTCTGCTTGACTTATTTC
>NC_043708.1:73406178-73432173 GCF_006229205.1 Suricata suricatta
TTTTTGGATACCCTCTTTTTTTCTTTGTTCATATGTTTTATTTCTTAAATGCCACATATGATGAAATCATACATTTTTCTTTCTCTGACTTCTTTAATTTAGCATTGTACCCTCTAGGTCCATCTATGTTGTTACAAATGGCAATATCTTATTCCTTTTTATGACTGATTAATATTCCATTGTGTATATATACCACATCTTTATCCATTCATCTATTGATGAACATAGATTGCTTCCATGTCTTGGCTATTATAAATAATGTAATAAACATAAGGGTGCATATATCTTTCCAAATTAGCATCACATAAATGTTTTCTTATTATAGGAAAGCTGAAGAGGATGGAAGAGCATTTTAAATCATAAAGATCTATACTAAGATCACTATAGGGGCTAACAAATTCTCCATGTAGTACCCATATGTGACTCAGTAACTTCAAATACCACTGTATCTATTCCAGACCACGGGCCTCCTAGAAATTATCCCCAAGGGACAGGTCCATGAGTTGGGGAAAAAATATATACTCTTTGGCATACAGGTGACTTACAAAAGTGTTTAGAATTTTGCCACTTCCTTCTCACTAGGTCTAACAGCATTATATCATTACAGTAATAGACATGGATAATGTCCTCTGGAATAGAAAACTAGAGAGCTGATAGAGCCCTGAGATATAGTGAATGTATGTTGCTGTATCTGGCAGAAGAAAACAAAACGCTTCTGAAAATTTTTGCTAATAAATTCTAGGGAAGATGGTAGACTAGGAGGACCCTAAATTCACCTTGTCCCATGAATACAACTAGATAACACTTGCATAAGAGAAAACAACACATAAAAGGACCCAAAGACTGGCCTAACATGCCACAACTGAAGGTAGAGAGAGGCCAGGTTGAAGAGGTTAGGAATGGTAAAGATTCAGTGGGAACCTAAACCCACAGACTTGACCACCAGAGTGAAGGAGCTGTGAGTGTGGAGAGGAAGAAGAAACATACTACTATACCAGGGAGCCTACTAAAAGAAGAGATATCCCTACAGCATATAGTTTTGAATATCAGAGGGGCCAGATTTCATAAGTGCTTACAACCTGTAGGCCTGAGAACCTGGAACTTTAAAAAGCAACAGGCTCAGCTCTGAGAGAACACAGAATGTGCTAGGAATCTAAGCCCCTGACCTTAAAGAGACAACACAAAGAAAAGTCCACAGAGATACAGCTTGGAAGCAACAGTTTGAAAAGTGCCTGGAGGGGCGCCTGGATGACTCAGTCAATTAAGCATCTGCCTTCAGCTCAGGTTATGACCTCACAGTTTGTGGGTTTGAGCCCCATGTCAGGATCTGAAAATTGTCTGGAGTTTAGAGGAGGAAGAGTTAGTTACTAATCTCACAGTTCTCTGAAAGACTTCTCTAGGAATAAAGGAGATGACAGGTGCCATTTCCCTCTCCCTGCCCCTCATCATAAAAACACAGCTACCTGTGTGAACCAGCACTACTCCAGCACTCACCACCTAACTTGCTTACAATATGCCCCACACCCTTGAGTCAGGCCTGCGTTAGTACCAATGCTGTGGATTCCCTCCCCCAGAAGATGTACACAATCCTTGCCAACACTGCATCTCCCCACCTCATGTGGAAGATGCCCATATCTTGTTAAAATTGCACTTCCAGCCTGCACATGCTTTCGGGAACAGCTTGGCTGGCCCAGTCTCTATAGCAGTCTCCTCCTTATGGAAGAGGAACCTCACGCAGAGCTTACAGTACCAGGCCTCCACCTTGCCTGCCAGTCTCTGCAGCAGGTGTGTCCACTGTGGAGGAGGGCCAGAGCCACCTAGTTAAAAGTTTAAGTCCAATGCATTACTTTCAAGAACAAGAGATGAAGGTGACTTTCCTAACACACAGAAACAAATACAGAGTGTCAGACAAAATGAAGAGTCAAAGGGAAAAGTCACAAATGAAAGAATAAGACAAAACCAGAGCAAAAGACCTAAGTGAAACAGATGTAATTAACATGCCTGATAGAGAATTTGAGGTAATGATCATAAGGATAATCAATGGACTTGAGAAGTGAATGGAGGACATCTGTAAGACCCTTAAGAAGAACATAGAAAATGTAAAAAAGAACTAATCAGGGAACTTCATCAGAGATGAAGACATGATAAAAGAAAATAAAAATATACTTGGTAGAATAAGTAGCAGATTGGAAGAAGCAGAAGAATGAAGTAACAAACTAGAACAGAGTAATGGAAAGTAACCAACTGAACAAATGAGAGAAAAAAGGATTATGCAAAACTAGAAAAAGGGAACACAGTGACTCCATCAAGTGTAATAGCATTTACATTATAGGGAATCTCAGAAGGAGAAGAGAGAAAAAAAAGGGGCAAAAAAAAAAAAACTGTTTGAAGAAATAATAGTTGAAAAGTTTCCTAATCTGGAAAAGGCAATAGATATCCAGACTCATTAGGCACACAGAACTCCCAACAAAATCAACCCAGGGAGTTCCATTTAAAGACACATAGTAATCAAAATAGCAAAAAAGTGATAAAGAAAAAAATTTAAAGCAGAAAAATGACAGTTCCATGTACCAGGGAAACCCCAAAAGGCTATCAGCTGATTTTTCAGTGAAAACTTGGCAGGCTAGAAGGGGTGGGCATGATATATTCAAAAGGCTGAAAGGAAAAATTCTACAGACAAGGTTACTCTTTCTAGCAAGGCTATCACACAGAACAGAGGAAGAGATAAAAAGTTTTTCAGACAAACAAAAATAACAGGAGCTCATGACCACTAAAACAGCCCTATAAGAAATATTAAAGAGGAGTCTTTGAGTTGAAAAGAAAAGACCATAAGTGAGAGTGTGAAAAGCAGAAAACAGTAAAAAATAAGTGTATCTATAAGAATCAGTCAAGGGATTCACAAAATAAAGGATGTAAAAATGACACAATATATCTAAATGTGGAGGGGAAAGTAAGGAATAGGTTTAAACTTAAGCAACTATCAACTTAATGTAGATTGATATATGCAGAAGTTGTTATATTCAAGCCTAATGATACCACATATTAAAAACAACTATTATACATGCAAAGAATTTTAAAAAAGGAATCTAAGGATATCACTTAAGCAAACCAGAAAACTATGAAAGCAAGAGATGAAACAATCAGAGCAAAACTACAAAAACAACCACAAAACAAGTAACTAAATGACAATAAATACATATCTATCAATAATTACTTTGAATGTAAATGGACTAAATACTCCAATCAAAATACACAGAGTAACAGAGCAAATAAAATAACAAGATAATAAAATAACATAACCTATATGTTGCCTACCAGAGACTCATTTGAGATGTAATGAAGACTGAAGATTGAGAGCAAGAGGATGGAGAGATATTTATCACGCAAATGGATATCCAAGGAAAGCCAGAATAGCAATAATGACATTGGAGAAAACAGAATTTTAAACAAAGACTGTAACATGAGACAAAAATTTTAAAAAAGGACTATGTATTAATAAAGGGGACAACCCAACAAGAAGATATAACAACTGTAAATATGTATACACCCAACTCAAATACATAAAACAGTTAAAACAAGCATAAAGGAACTAATCAATAATAATACTATAATAGTAGGGGACTACCAGATGATCCAAATGGAAAGTCAACAAGAAACAGTGGCTTTAAATAACATACATGATCAGACAGACTTAACAGAAATATTCAAAACATTCCATTCTAAAATAGCAGAATACACATTATTTTCAAGTGCACATAGAATATTCTCTAGAATAAATCATATATTAGTCCATAAAACAAGCCTCAACAAACTCAAAATGATCAAAGTCACACCATGCATCTCTTCTGACCACAATGCTAGAAAACCACACACACACACACACACACACACACACACACACACACAGAAAATATCTGGAAGGACACAAATACATGAAAGTTAAATAATGTGATGTTAAATTATGAATAGGCCAACCAAGAAATCAATGAAGAAATTAAAAATTCTGACTCTTGGTTTCAGCACAAGTCATGATCTCATCAAACCCGGCTTCAGGTCTGTGCTGACATCATGCAGCTGCTTAGGATTCTTTCTCCCTCTCTCTCTGCACCCCCCCACCCCACTCACTCTGTTCTCCCACAGTTAACATCATACTCAATGGAGAAAAACTAAGAGCATGTCTCCTAAGGTCAGGAACAAAACAAGGATGTCCACTCTCACCACTTTTATTCAACATAGTAACAGAAGTCCTAGTCACAGTAATCAGACAACAAAATGAAATAAAAGACATTCAAACTGGTAAGGAAAATGTAAAACTTTCACTATTTGCAGATAAATGATAATATATATAGAAAATCTGAAAGACTTCACCAAAATCTGTTAGAACTGATATATTCAAAAAGTTTCAGGATACAAAATCAATGTGCAGATATCTATTGCACTTCTATACACCATTAATTAACCAGCAGAAAGAGAAATTAAGAAAATGATCCCATTTACAAATGCACCAAAAATAATATGCCTAGAAATAAACCTAACCAAAGAGGTAAAAGACCTATACTCTGAAAACTATAAATTGAAGGTGACATAAAGAAATGGAAAGAAATTCCATACTCATGTACTGAAAGAAGAAGTATCATTAAATTGTCTAAACTATCAGAACTAATATACATATTCAATGCAATCCCTATCAAAATACCAACAGCATTTTCACAGGACTAGAACAAATAATCCTAATATTTGTATGGAACCACAAAAGGGCCCAAATAGCCAAAGCAATCTTAAATAAGAAAAGCAAAGTTGAAGCCATCACAATTCCAGACGTAACCAAAAGAGTATGGTACTAGCACAAAATTAGACACATAGATGAATGGAACAGAATATAAAATCCAGAAATAAGCCCACAATTATGTGGTCAATTAACTTTCAGTGAAACAAGAAAGAATATCCAATGGAGGAAAATAATCTCTTCAAAAATGGTGTTGAGAAAACTGGTCACCTACCTGAAAAATAAAGTGGACCACTTTCTTCTACCATGCACAAAAATTAATTTAAAATGAATTAAAAACTTAAATGTGATAGTTGGATCATAAAATTCCTAGAAGATCATACAAGTGGTAACTTCTTTGACATTGGCTGTAGCGATATTTTCTAGCTCTTCTCCTGAGCAAGGACATAAAAGAAAAACCAACTATTGGGTTTATATCAAAATAAAAAAGTTTCTGTACATCAAAGGAAAAAACAAAACAAAACTAAAGGGCAACATACAGAATCGGAGAAGATTTTTGCAAATGACATTTCCAAGACAGGATTAGTAGCCAAAATATATAAAGAATTTACAAAACTATAAACAACCAAAACCACAAATAATCCAATTTCAAAATGAGAAGAAGAAATGAACATACATTTCTCTAAAGAAGACATCCAGATGGCCAAGAGACACATGAAAAGATGCTCAATATCACCCATTAAGGAAATGCAGATCAAAACTATAATGAGATATCACCTCACACGTGTCAGAACAGCTAAAATCAACAACACAAGAAACAAGTTTTAGCAAGGAGGTGGGGAAAAGGAAACCCTCTTGTACTGCTGGTGGGAATGAAAACTATTTCAGCCATTCTGGAAAACAGTATGGAGGTTTCTCAAAGAGTCAAAATAGAACTACCCTATGATCCAGCAATCACACTACTGGGTATTTACCCCAAAAATACAAAAACACTAACTCAAAGGGATACATGCTTTCCTGTTTATTGCAGCGTTACTTTCAATAGCCAAATTATGGAAGCATCCCAAGTGTTCATCAACAGATGAACGGATAAAGATGAAATGGTATATACACAATGGAATATTATCTTGCCAACTGCAATGACATAGATGGAGTAGAGAATATAATGCTAAGTGAAGTAAGTCAGAGAAAGACAAATACTGTATGATTTCACTTGTATGTGAAATTTAAGAAACAAATGAGCAAAGTACAAAAGAGAAAGAGGAAAACCAAGAAACAGACTCTTGGTTAGCAGAGGTGTGGTGGTAGGGGAATAGGTGAAAGAGGGGTCTGGATTAAGGAATGCACTTTCCAAGTTAAGCAATGTGTCATGTATGGAATTATTGAATCATATTGTATACCTGAAACTAATATAACACTGTATGTGAGCTATACTGGAAATAAATTTTTACTAACAAGTGTAGACAATAAAACGCATTTAATAGATCAATAACTATGTACCAGAAACCAGATGCATAGTAATTTAATACAGTAATGAATTCATATATGGAACAATAAGTATAATTGGCATTACACTTGATTAAATTTAATGTAATACACTGTTGTTCTTAAAGATACATCAAGTCACAGGTCAAATAGCCAAGTTGGAAGAGGTTGTGGTAGGAATCAAAACTCTGCATCTTGGAGAGAGTAATGTCAGCAAGATAGTGAAATAGAAAGTCCCAACCCTCATTCCCCTATGGGAACACTTATTTGACAATAACATACAGACAAAAACACCTTTTTGAGAGGTCTGGAATCCAGTTAAAAAGCTGTAGGGCCTCATGTAAGCAAAACACAAAGAACAGCTACATTGAATTGTGAAATAAGAGTAATTTCTCTCTGTGTAAGTCCTTCCCCCAAGCCAGCATAGCTCAGTCCCTAGAAGGATTATGTCCACCCTATACTTTTTCTATGGAGGAAGGAGAAAATGGAACCTACATCCAAGGGCCACAGCCTTTTGTGCACTACCTGATGAGCCAGTTTGTATCTTCCCTTTACAAGTCTTGATGAACCAATATAAGTTGTATTCCTGAGGAAACAAAAAACAAAGGAAAGAGGCAGATGGCTGGCTACAAAAATAAAATAGAGAAAAGGGAGAAATTAATTACATTAAAGTTTTTTTTTAATATAAACAAAATTAACACACTTTTACCTGGACTGACAAAAGAAAGGCCAAGTAAAAAAATCAAAAAGAAAATGAGTTCATCTTTGTCAATTCTGATGCCTTTTATTTCCTTTTGTTACCTGATTGCTGATGTTAGGACTGCAAGCACTAAGTTAAACAACACTGGTAAGAGTGGACATCCTTGTCGTGTTCCTGATTTCAGGGGGAAAGCTCTCAGTTTTTCACCACTTTCACTTTTCACAGATGACATGATACTCTACATGGAAAACCCAACTGACTCCACCAGAAGCCTACTAAAACTGATCCATGAGTTTAGCAAGTCATAAGGTACAAAATCCATGTACAGGAATTGGTTGCATTTTTATGCATCAATAATGAAGCAACAGAAAGAGAAATCAAGAAACTGATCCCATTCACAATTGCATGAAACAACATAAAATACCTAGGAATAAACCTAACCAAAGATGTAAAAGATCTGTACGATGAAAACTATAGAAAACGTATGAAAGAAATTGAGGAAGACACAAAGAAATGAAAAAATATTCCATGTTCATAGATCAGAAGAATAAACATTGTTAAAATGACATTATTACCCAAAGCAATCTACACATTCAATGCAACCCCAATCAAATTTGCACCAGCATTCTTCTCAAAGCTAGAACAAACTATGCTAAAATTCATATGGAATCACAAAAGACCCCGAATAGCCAAAGTAATATTGACGAAGAAAACCAAAATGGGAGGTATCACAATCCCAGACTTTAGCCTCTACTACAAAGCTGTCATCATCAAGACAGTATGGTATTGGCACAAAAACAGGCACAAAGACCAATGAAATAGAGAACCCAAAATCAGATCCACAAGTGTATGGCCAATTAATCTTTGACAAAGCAGGAAAGAGTATCCAATGGAAAAAAAACATGCCTCTTTAACAGGTGAAAAACAGACAGCAACATGCAGAAGAATGAAACTAGACCACTTTCTTGCACCATACACAAAAATAAACTCAAAATGGATAAAGGACCTGAATGTGAGATAGGAAACCATAAAACCTCTAGAGGAGAAACCAGAAAACAGCCTCCTTGACCTCAACCGCAGCAATTTCCTACTGACACATCCCCAAAGGCAAAGGAATCAGGAGCAAAAATGAACTATTGAGACCTCATCAAGATAAAAAGCTTCTGCACTGCAAAGGAAACAATCAAGAAAACTAATAGGCAACTGACTGAATGGGAAAAGATAGTTGCAAATGACATGTCAGATAAAGGGCTAGTAGTCAAAATCTACAAAGAACTCACCAAACTCCACATCCAAAAAACAAATAATCCAGTGAAGAAATGGGCAGAAGACATGAACAGGCGCTTCTCCAAAGAGGACATCCAGATGCCCAACAGACACATGAAACGATGTTCAGCCTCACTCATCATCAGGGAAATACAAATCAAAACCACACTGAGATACCATCTCACGACAGTCAGAGTAGCTAAAATGAACAAATCAAGAGACTACAGATGCTGGCAGGGATGTGGAGAAACGGGCATCCTCCTACACTGTTGGTGGGAATGTAAACTGGTACAGCCACTCTGGAAAACAGTGTGGAAGTTCCTCAAAAAATTAACAATAGAACTCCCCTTTGACCCAGTAATAGCACTGCTAGGGATTTATCTAACGGATACAGAAGTGCTGATGCATAGGGACACACGCAGCCAAATGTTCATAGCGGCACTTTCAACAATAGCCAAATCATGGAAAGAGCCTAAATGTCCAACAAATGATGAATGGATCAAGAAGATGTGGTGTATATATATATACAGTGGAATACCATATGGCAATGAGAAAGAATGAAATCTGGCCATTCATGGCAACATTGATGGACCTCGAGGGTGTCATGCTAAGTGAAATAAGTCAGGTGGAAAAGGACAGATACCATGTTTTCATTCATAAATCTAACAGGAGAAACTTAACAGAGGACCATAGGGAGGGAAAGGTGGGATAAAGAGTTAGGGAGAAGGAGGGGAGGAAATCATGAGACTCCTGAATACTGAAAGCAACTGAAGACTGAAGGGGGAGGGGGAAAGGGGAAGAGGTGTGTTGGACATGGAAGAGGGCACTTTTGGGGAAGAACACTGGATGTTATATGGAAACCAATTTGACAATAAACTACTATAAAAAATATAATAATAATAAACAAAAATAAAAAAATAAAAAAACTGAGGGGAAAAAAAGAAACAAAACAAACAAGCCAAGGGAAAATGGGGGGAGGGGGGCAAACCAAGAAATAGACCCTTAACTACAGAGAACAAACTAATGGTTACCAGAGGGGAAATGATTGGGGAGATGGGTTAAATAGCTGATGAGTATTCAGGAGTACATTTGTTGTGATGAGCACTGGGTGTTGTATGGAAGAGTTCAATCACTATATCGTACACTTGAAATTATATTATATCATATGTTAACTATCTGGAATTTAAATAAAAACTTTTAAAGGTTTTTTAAAAAATGTTTTATTTATTTTTGAGAGAGAGACAGCACGAGCAGGGGAGGGGTAGAGAGAGGGGGGGACAAAGAATCCAAAGACAGCCTCCAGCTAGCTGTCAGCACAGAGCCCGACATGGGGCTTGAACCTGCGAACCATGAGATCATGGCCTGACCTGAAGCCGGACGCTCAACCAACTGAGCCACCCAGGCACCCCTTTAAATAAAACTTTTTTTAAAAAATAGACAACAATAATACAAAAAGGGAAGATAACAGGCCAATATCCCCAATCAATATAGATGTAAAAATCCTCAACAAATTACAAGCAAACCAAAATTCAATGGATTAAAATAATGATACACCATGACCAGGTGAAATTTATCCCTGAGATTAATGAAGATTCAACATACACAAGTCAATTACTGTGGTACAGAACATTAACAGAATAAAGGATAAAAATCATATAATCTTGTCAATATATGAAGAAAAATCATTTAAAAATTCGAACACTGTTTCATGATTAAAGCTCCAAACAAACAAGATATGGAAGGAAATTACTTCAACACAATACAGGCTATATGTAAAAATCAGAGCTAACATAATCAATGGAGAAAAGAAGAAAGATTTTCCTCTAAGATCTGGAACAAGGTAAGGATGCCCACTCACACAACTTCTATTCAAAATGGTACTGGAACTTCTAGCCAAAGTAATTAGACAAGAAAAAGAAAAAGAAAGCATGTAAGCCAGAAATAAAGAAGTAAAATTACTTGTTTATACATTATCTTCTATGTAAAATACCCTAATGAGTCTTCATATATATACAAAAAAAAAACCCCTACAGAATAAAAAATGAGTTAAGTTGCAGAATACAGAATCCAAATACAAAATATCATTGCATGTGTATATATTAACACTATAAACATTTGAAAAGGAAATTAAGAAAACAATCTCTTTTATAATACCATCAAAAGAATAAAATTCATAAGAATAAATTTAATCAAGGAGGCGAAAGACTCGTACATGGAAAACTCTGGAACACAAATGCAAAAAATTAAAGTAGAAACAAATGAAAAGATGTCTCACATTCATGGATTAGAAGACTTAATATTATTAAAATGTCATTGTTACCTCAAGTGATCTACAGATACAATGCAATCCTTAACAAAACTCCAATGGCACTTTTCACCAGAAATAGAAAAAACAATCATAAAATGCATATGGAATCACAAAAGACTCTAAATACACAAAACAATCTTGAGAAAGAAAAACAAAACTTGGGCACCTGGATGGCATCTGACTTCAGCTCAGGTCATGATTCCATGGTTTGTGGATTCGAGCCCATGTCAGGCTATGCTGACAGCAGCCTACCTGAGATTTTGTGTGTCTGTCTCTGTTTGTCCCTCCCCTGCTCGCACTCTGTCTCCCTCTCTCTCTCAAAAAGAAACATTAAAAAAGAAAAGAAAAGAAAAACAAAGCTAGAACTATCACAAATCCTGACTTCATAATATATTACAAAACTACTGTAGTTTACAAAAAGCATGGTGCTGGCATGAAAACAGATATAGACCAATGCAACAGACTAACAGCCCCAAAATAAACCCTCATATTACAGTCAACCAACCTCTGATAAGGATGCCAAGAATATAATGCACAAAGGAGAGTCTCATCAACAAATGGCACTTGAAAAACTGGATATCCTAACTCAAAATACTGAAACTGAACCCTTACCTTATTTCACACAGAAAAAATCAACTGAAAATGAAATAAAGATTTAGGTATAAAAGTCCTAAAATAAAACCTATGGGAAATGCTTCATGACATTGCATTTGGCAATGATTTCTTGAACATGACACCATAGACAGGAAACAAAAACAGAACAATACACAAAGAAGGCTACATCAAAAACAAAACTTCTATACAGCAAAACTAACAATTGAGTGGAAAGGCAACCTACGAAATGGGAGAACATTTTTGGAACTATACTTCACATAAGGCTTAACATATGTAACTCATATGACTCAATAGCAAAAACCAAATACTGGGCAAAGAACATGAATGGACATTTCTTAAAAATAACACATATAAATGGCCAATATATACATTAAAAGGTATTCGACATCTCTGATTATCATGGAAATGAAAATGAAAATCACAATGATACCACTTCACATGTTACAGTGGTTGTTCTAAAAGAGACAAGAGAGAACATTTAAAAAAATGTGGAAAAAGAGGAACTCTTGTACACTGTGGGAATGTAAATTAGTACATCATTTTAGAAAACAGTATGGAATTCTTCAAAATATTACAAAAAGAACTACCTTATTATCTAGCAATCCCACTTGTGAGTTTACATCTAAAGGAAATGAAATCAGTATCATTTCATTTCAGAGAGATATCTACACTCCTACATTCATTGCAGCATTATTCACCATAACCAAGATACAGAAATACCCTAATATGGATGAATGAATAAAGAAAATGTTTTATATACATACAACGGAATATTATGGAGCCTCAAAACAGAAGGAAATCTTGCCATATATGACATGGATAGATCTAGAGGACATTATGCTAAGTGAAATCCGCCAGTCACCAAAGGACAAATGCCACATGATCTCACTTATCTGAGTTGTCTAAAATAATCAAATCATAAAAACAGAGCATAGAATGGTGGCTTCCAGGGATTGGGTAGTGGGGAGAAAATTAAGAGTTACTAATCAGTAGATAAAAGTTTAAGTTAAACAAGATGAATGAGTTCTAGAAATCTACTGTACAACATTCTACCCTATAGTTAATGATATTGTTTTGGACATTTAAAACTATTAGGAAAGCATGGGGGCATCTGGGTGGCTCAGTTGGTTAAGCGTTTAATAAATCAGCTCAAGTCATTATCTCGTGGTCTGTGGGTTCAATCCCCGTGTCAGGCTCTGTGCTACCAGTTCAGAGCCTGGAGCCAGCTCAGAACCTGGATCCCGCTTCAGATTCTGTGTCTCCCTTTCTCTCTGCTCCTCCCCCATTCATGCTCTGTCTCTTTCTGTCTCTCAAAAATAAATAAAAGTTTAAAAAGTTTTTAAAAACCCTCTATCAGGAAGCAGATAAAGTACGCTTAGATCGAGTATCAAGTGTTCTTACTACAATGAAAAAAAAAACTGTACATCTTTGAATCCGCTGATAGTAGTGCTAATCTCTACAATTCTTCCTAAAATGAAGTACTGTTTTAGTTTATTATTCTGATAGGTTAATTAGGTCTAAGTTGGTTCACTTGGCCTTTCTTATCATAACAGCTTTGATTTCATGGCTTATGTAATTAATATGGAAATTCTGCCAATCTGTTAGTATATATATGCCAATCTTTACCTCAAACTATGGGCATAACTAAATAATGAATTTAGGAAACCACAAAGCACACTGCGAGATGGGCACAGACAGAATTTCATTGGCCACCTGACCACCATAAGCCCTTGTTTTTTGACTAGTTTTTCACAGTAGCATTTTCATTCTCCAGAAATTAGTGACAGCTCAAAATCAGTGTCTAATAATGCCCCAAATTCTGATTATTTCAGAGTCCCTTGGAAGAAAGATACGAAAAATAGAGTATAAAATAGTGGCTGGGTAGAAAAGTCCTTACTCAAGAGGACACAGTCTTCCCTTCACTCAAGGAGCTTTAGTTTGGTAAATTGGATCATGTCTAAAGCAAATCTTGAGATGCATGAAACAAATTACTTGTTGTCTGTGTCTGGGAATGGAAGTAGAGATTAACTACAAATAGATGCAAGGAATATTTTGGGGTAATCAAATTATTCTAAATCTGAATGTGATGATGATTATACAACTCGATAAATTTATTTGAAATTATTAAGTAGAACATTTAACTGGATAAATTTTACAGTATACATATTAAAACTCCATAAAGCTGTTAAAAATATCAAGTGAGATTTTCAAATCTAACTTTGCACTACTTTTGGAACTTCCCTGATTTGTTCAAATATTAGTTCATTATTTCTCAAACTCAAAGTTAGAAAGTCATTAGGGTATAATGTGGTCGTTTTCTTAAATTTGATAGTGGTATCAAAATGAACACTATCACTGGTCCATATAATTTGCAATAACACAATGATTATCAAAAGTAAACTGAAAATTCTCTAATTTGGAAAAAAAATAAATCAGAGCACAAAATCACACACCGTCATCACAATGAACTGCTCACTTTCCCTGGATCTCTTTTCTGCAAATTGTGATAATTTACCCATGGGAAAACTAGTATGCACAGAAGACCTGGTTTCCATTTGAAGCAATTCTGGACTCTATCCAGTCCCACTATCTAGCCCTACTAATTGACTCCCTTCCTAATGGAATGAACTATTTATAACTTTCTGTCTGAAGGAATGGTGGTGATTCAAAGGGGGTGTTAACTGTCTGTCTCACTCTCTTGAAGTTCCTGCTGAATGAAACACGCACCTGCACAGGTACCTATGAAACCTTCTTTCTAACTCCCTAGCAGCTGGTTACATTTTGTTCCCAAACCTTCTTTCCTCTGTATCTCGAGGTTCCTTTTGCTCATGTGCTTTATTTGAATGATTTTCACTCCTTTTGTTTTATGTATGTTCTGGTCTCATTTTCCTAAGTTCAATTATATTGTGAGGTGACTTTCTCTTCAGCTCTTATCTTTATTAAATTGGCTTCAATTTTCCATCCCCTTTTCACTCGGATATTAGATTCAGGGAAATAAAACATTATGTTTTGGCTACTTCATTCCAACTGAGCACTATCCGGCAGAGCAAGTATCTCTATGTTTAGAAAGCATTGAATGATCAAGTCTTAAAGATTATTATAAGCATTTTTTAAAATGTATTAAGTACTTATTATATGCCACAGCTTGCTCTGCTGGTTTTCCATGTATTAACTCATTTAATCCTCATGAAAACACTATAAGGTAAGAGGTATTATCATCCCTATTTTACAGATGAGGAAATTCAGGGACAGAGAAGTGAAGCAACTCACCCAAGGACACATAGCTCATAAATCAAGGAGACGGAGATTCGAATCCAGGTAGTTTGTCTCCAGAATGTTTGCTATTAGTTACTATATAATATTGTTATTTATAAAACTGCTCTTATTTCATTTTTTCTGATTTCCCCCACTAATTTAAAATGTTTCTTTAAAAATTAGAAAAATAATAAATATTACTTGTAAACATATAGAAAATAAGAGTTCATATTTAGGAAAAGATAAAATCACTTAAAATCCCACAAACTAAAGACATTATAAAGTATAGATATCTATACATATGTATTTACATTATATTTAGTGTTGTATAATCTTTTTTTAACTTAACAAACTATATATTTCTTCAGTTTACTTTATCAGAGGTTATAATTTGTGTCATATGCATCAAAAACTGTTCTGAACATAGATTCAACTATATTTAAAAGTTTTCTTCCTTCTTCGTGTACCAAACAGCTTTTCATTGAGGCTTAAAGCATGAAAAGTGTACTGTTCTTTTGAATTACTGAATTTTGTGATGTTCTAAGTTTAGCAATATTTCTATAGCATACTTTAATCCTTTACTGTAATTTGAGGAAAGTTCCAGATACTCTGTAATGACTATACACATTTTGTTTGAGGCAAAAAGTAAAGAGGAAGGTTTGTACCTTCTCTTGTTTTTCTGAATGAGACTGAGGGTTTACTTAGGAATTTGGGGTGTTGAGGTCACTCTCTGAGGACAGTGTCATGAAAAGGAAGTTGCTGATCTACATTGGTTTCCAATCTATCATTTGTGTACATATGTCAATGAGTTCAATCTCCAAAGTCATCTGGTGAAAATTTACTCTCCACCAAAATCTCCCACACAGGCTTCTAGGACCCTGATTTTGCTTACCATGTCTTCTTGAACTTTCTACCATGATTGTTAGTGAAGTTATTTAGTAGTGCCTACCTTGTGCCAGAAATTTTGCTAAATATGGGAGTATACAAAGTTGGCTAAAAGTCCTTTTTCTCAAAGAAATTATAGTTGATAATGAAGAACTAACATGCAAAAGAAATTATACACTGTAGTATAAAGAATGTACAAGATATAATAATAATTCATAGACACTGCTCTTCTTAGTGTCTTCAATGAATACTTAATAGTAGGTGGAATTTAAGTTTTGAAGGAAAAAGAGAAGTAATACTTCTGCCCGATAGTTAAACCCATACAATTTCAAATCCTTATTACATCTTTCTGTTATATTCATGTTATGGAAAAATAAATACCATCAGCACCACAGACTAGCTTACCCTAGTTTATATAGCTCCTAAGTGGCAGAACTAGAATGGCAACCAAGTCTATCAAGTCTTGTAGGCAAATATGTTTCTATATAGTAATGACCAGGAATAACACATATGAAAGCATAGTCAACAGCAGAGAAATATGAAAAAATATAGTAACATGTTCAGTTTATAATGGGTTTGATATGACATGCTATTGAATTTTTACTTGCTCATATTAGAATCAGAAGATGAAATAGGAGAGTAACATGACCATGTTTGATCTTTAGATAGACAAATCTGAAAGCAGAATGTAGAATGTGCTAAACGTAGATGAAATTAGAGGCAGAGAGACCATTCAAAAGGCTTTACAGTCATGAAATACAAAAAATATACAGACCTGAAATAAAACTGACAGTGAAAATGAAAATGAGGAAACAAAACAGAAATATTCAGATGATACAATTTTCCATCTGGCATATAAGGTGAGAGAGGAGAAAAGATGCCTTTTAGATTCCTGGATTAAGCATTTGAGAAAATTATCATGATATTTCCTAAGGGATTAAAAAGATAAAATCATGAATTCAGTCCTGCACATTTTAACTTTAAAGTGCTTAAGGGATGTCCATTTATGTACTACTATATTGCTTCTCGGCCTTTTGGCTAAGATCAAGTGCATTTATGTACTACAATACAGCCTTGGATATATTATCCGAGAGTCCAGGAATATAGCTATAAATATAGAAATCTTTCATAAGTGGTGAGTGGTTAAAACTTTCTGTTTGGAATGAAAATATTTTACAGCTCTGAGTTACATCAATACTCAAAGATAAGTAGATGGGGGGTGTAAGTATTTTTCTCACATTACAAGCTATCAGAAAGTAGATCTTTGCTGGCATAGGCCAAAGACCTTTTAGACTGGATTATTTTTCTATCTGTTCATACTACCACCCTTAACATGTGGACACCAAAGCTCATGATTGCTGCATCTTTAGGCATCACATTAATACTGAATGCAGGAATAAAAAGGCTAGACAAAGAGCCTTCTCCATAATAAACTTTATATTTTGATTTGGGGGAGAAAAGCTTCCACAGAAGGCATTATTCTGTTTCTAGGCTAGGCTATCTGCTCCTTGTACACCATTCCATGGCCAAGTCATAGAGATTATCATATTTCATCCCAGAGCTAAGATAAGCACCTACCCTCTTCCAAAACTGAGAATAGATATGTGTTCTCTTAGTATGAACTGGGGTGGAAAAAGCTTTGGCATAGGCAACATATAGAACATCCAATGACAGAAGAAATTTCAAAAACAATGCATGATCTATATTATCAAATTTGGAAAACAGGTATGTAACAAAGACTGAAAACATTAATATATGTGACACTTTTATATGTAGACTACGGGGGCACCTGGGTGGTTCAGTCGGTTAAGCGTTCAGCTTCCAGCTTCAGCTCAGGTCATGATCTCACTGTTGGTGGGTTTGAGCCCCGAGTTGGTCTCTGTGCTGACAGCTAGCTCAGAGCCTGGAGTCTGCTTCAGATTCTGTGTCTCCCTCTCTCTCTGACCCTCCCCTGCTCATGCTTGTCTCTCTCTGTCTCTCAAAAATAAAAACTAAATAAAAACATTATATGTAGACTATGGTGTACTGAATCTCTGACAACTTCTCTAAAAGTTTTTTCTGGAGTACCAGCTAACTTGCTTGGGCTTGTTCAAGAAATAGAATGAATAAGTTAAAATAAACTAACCTTTGAAAGGTTTTAGAGAGTAGAGGAAAAATAAGGGTACCCATCCATGACAAATTTAATTTCTGAAGGAGAGATACTATGTATAACACACCAAGGAAAGTAAAAAGTTCAGATAAAAGGTGAAAGAAAATGGTCAACGCATCTATGTACCCTTAAAGAGGACTAGAGTATATTTGGAAGTGCTGGTCTTGAAAAGCGCTGAGCAATGGTTGGAAAAATGCACTCGAAAGTCCTAAAACTCCTGATACAGTCATGACTTCATCCTTCTCAGGTACAGTTTTGTTTGTCAAGTGGGGATAATAAAATTGAATTTATCTTACAGAGTCATTGGGAGCTTTGAAAGAAACAATGTACTTACCACAATTCCTTAAATACAGGAGACACTCATCTGTTATCTGTGATCATTAGAATTATTATAGTTATATTTACTCATTTTTACTCTCAGATGTGAAGTAGTTTTATTTTATTTTTAGCCTGTCATTAAGTAATTTGTTTATTAAAAGTGGTCATGGACCAATATGATAATAATGTAATAAACTATTAAAATTATGAAGCCTGTGTACCTGAGTTCCATTTAAATCTAAAAATCCCAATGTAGGGAGTGATGGGATGTGTTCAAATACTTTTGTCATGATCATCTCTGTAAGCCCAGTGAAGAAGGGAAATTTTAAGGGGCCAAGAAAGGTTCAGAGAATAGAGAATTAGTGTAGAAGTATTAATAGGGGAATAGCAGAAAAGATGACATTTATGTAGTGTGAGAACACTTAGGGCAATAGTCAGGAAAATGATCCAGAATTCTTTGGGAAATTTTTTTTCTCCATAATATTTTATTGTCAAATTGTTTTCCATACAACACCCAGTGCTCTTCCCCTTAAGTGCCCTCCACCATCACCACCACCTCTTTTCCCCCTCCCCCTTCCCCCTCAACCCTCAGTTCATTCTCAGCATTCAATAGTCTCTCAAGTTTTGCGTCCCTCTCTCTCCCCAACTCTCTCTCTCTCCTCCGTTCCCCCAGGTTGAAAGTAAAGGGACGGAGAAATATCTATCAGGCAACTGGAAGCCAAAAGAAAGCTGGAGTAGCCATACTAATTTCAGACAAACTGGACTTTAAAGTAAAGGCAGTAACAAGAGATGAAGAAGGACATTATATAATAATTAATAATGGGGAAAATTTTTAAAAAAATATTTAGGTATGGAGTTAAAATTAAAGTAACCCCTTTTGGCTCTATCTGCAAAATGTACTCACATTTTTCCTCACATATTCCCTGTTTTTAAATTTTTTAAATGTGTATTTTTGAGAGAGTGTGTGAGTAGGGAAGGGTAAGAGAGAGAAAGGGACACAGAATCTGAAGCAGGCTCCAGGTTCTATGCTGCAGCTATAATAAATAATGTCATAAACATAAGGGTGCATATATCTTTCCAAATTTCCAACCAGCTGGCTGGTTCAAACCCACAAACTGTGAGATCATGACCTGAGCTGAAGTTGGATACTTAACTGACTGAGCCACCCAGGCACCCTCACATATGTAATAAATTTGCTGTTCACCTTATTTCTTCCAAACTTTTTATTTTTCTCCTCTCAGTCAATTATATCTAATTAGTAAGGCAAATAGGGTATCTATGTTTCTGCCCGTGATACTTACTGTTTTTAATTCTTATCCTCAGGTCACAATAATCAGCTTTCCTGTCCCCATCAATGGGTGGACTAAATGACTCTGTGGTCACTGAGATTGTGTTACTGGCCCTTTCTTGTTCTTGGGAGAAAAAACTGTTTCTCATTTTGGCATGTTCTTTGCTGTATTTAGGGGTCATCTTAGGAAACCTTTTTATTTTGTTTTTGGTCATTTTTGATTCTCACCTACATTCTCCCATGTACTTCCTGCTGGCCAACCTGTCCCTCATTGATGTGGGGCTTTCCTCTACCACAGTTCCCAAGATAATCACAGACCTCTTAAATGAATATACAGTAATTTCTTTCCAAGCCTGTATGACACAGATATGCTTCATCCACATCATGGGTGGAGTGGAGATGGTGTTACTCATCGCCATGGCATTTGACAGGTGCACAGCCATCTGTAAGCCTCTTCACTACCTGAGCATCATGAACCCTAAACTATGTGTTTCATTTGTAATCACTGGATGGGTAACTGGGGTGATCCATGCTATGTCTCAATTTTTATTTGTTATAAAGTTGCCCTTTTGTGGTCCTAATAAAGTGGACAGCTTTTACTGTGACTTTCCTAAGATCATAAAACTTGCGTGCACAGACGCAGCCAAGTTTGAGTTTATCGTTACTGCCAACAGTGGCTTCATGAGCATGGGCACCTTCTTTCTGCTAATCCTTTCCTATTCATTCATTTTGATTACTGTCTGGAAACGCTCTTCAGGAGAATTATCCAAGGCATTTGTTACTTTGTCAGCTCACATTACTGTGGTTTTTTTGTTTTTCACCCCATGCATGTTTCTGTATGTCTGGCCTTCTCCCCCACCTTCTATTGATAAAAATCTGTTCATTGTGGACTTTGCTATCACTCCTGTCTTGAATCCTGCTATCTATACACTAAGAAACAAAGACATAAAGGTATCTATAAAAAGACTGCGCAAAAGGATATCTTATTTCAGATTTTGTTGACTATATCTTTTTGGGGAGAGCTCTAAAACTAAACATCCCACTGCATGCTGACCCATCTCTACTTAAGCACCTCAGTATAACATATCCTGAACAAACTCATCATCTGCCATCCTAAGCCTGCTACAACTTCATCTTGGAAGCATAAGACCATAACCAAGTCTATCATAAAGTTGTAAATTCATCATACAAAGAATTGATATTCTGACAGAGAATAGCATAATTTGACAAGCAACATTATAATTTTGAATATTTGGTTATTTTGCAAATAAAACTGTATTAACAGTTTCTGCTATTCATAAGGTCTAAAAATAACTTTTCAATTTGTTATTATGAATGAATTAATGTTAAGAATTGTCAGATTAAATTGCTATGTGTGTGCTGGTAGGGGAAGGGGGCGGGCTCCAATGGCTTTTCTTATAATTTAAAAGAAGACCCAGAGACAAATTCAAGGGCCAGTGTTTCTTGGATGGGGCCCCAGGAACACATTTTTTCAGAAGTGGAGATGTGGGACAGGAAAAGAAAGGATGCCAACAGAGGGTATATTAATGGGTATTCTACCATGTGGACATTGGAGTGCAATTCTGCTATTGCCCTCTAGTAGATAGAATGTATGTATTCCAATACTTATAGTTGTTTCAGTTAAGAGGCTAGGAAACTGTGTTTCTGTGTTGGAGTAGCTCTGAGGCATTCGCTCCCTGGAAGTTCCAGGCTTCCCCATGTAGTAGGTTGAGCAGTTCTGATATCCAAAGAAAAGCCCTCAGGCAGAAATTTTTTGCTGCTTATGGTATAAAATGATCTACATTCTTAGGACTACTTGGTGCAGAGGGATATGTGTGTGGCCTCAAAATCATCACAAACACTCCATATCTTCCCATGCTTAGAGACATTCATGTTCCATGTAAATTCACTCCGTCATTGATCCTTCAAACACAGAAGTGTAAATGAAACAAGTGTTAATGGGGTCTATCAATGCACATTTTTCCAGGAAAATATTAGCTACCTTTTTCCTCCCTAATCCATTCTAGATTTCCCTCACATTTGTCCCATACTTCTGCTGATCTAGATCACTTGTCCAGATCCACAACTTCCTACCTATGAAGGCTAAAGCCATGATTCCCATGCTGTTGTCAGGCTGTAATTGCTGCAACTTCCCATTTAGAGTAATTGCCAAGTATAGCAGCAATTCTACTTCTCTGTGATAAAGAAGGTTAATTATAACTGGCATTGTAGTAACTGTTTTTTTGTCTACTGATCTATGAACACAAGGCAATCAAAATGACGTGTGCTACTAAAACTTTAGCTTTATTAAAATGCTTACCCTGTCTCCAGAAGAAACATACACCCCACCCAGCAGAGGTTAAAGCTGTAGGTCTAGAAAGTTCAAATTCTCCAAGGAAGTAATGGTGAATGGAGTCAATTTCACTGACTACCTTTGGTTTCCAGACCTATGCATTCTGGAATACAATACCTTATAATGCCAGTGGTTCAAAGTATATATCATATGTTAAAGCATGAAGTATCCCCAAACACACTACTCACATCTTTACTTGTATTTTTAAAAGGCTATTTCAGATGTATAGGAGCACATGTACGTTCATAGTGGCACTTTCTACAATAGCCAAATCATGGAAAGAGCCTAAATGTCCATCAGATGATGAATGGATCCAGAAGATGTGGTGTATATATATATACAATGGAGTACTACATGGCAATAAGAAAGAATGAAATATGGTCATTTGTAGCAAAGTGGATGGATCTCGAGGAAGTCATGCTAAGCAAAATAAGTCAGGCAGAGAAGGACAAATACCATATGTTTGCACTCATAGGTCTAACAGGAGAAACTTAACAGAGGACCATAGGGAGGGGAAGGGGGAAAGAGAGTGGGAGAGAGAGGGGGACACAAATCATGAGAGAATATTGAATACTGAGAATGAACCGAGGGCTAATGGGGCAGGGAGAGAAGGGAAGGGGCTGATGGTCATGGAGGGGGGCACTTGTGGGGAGAAGCACTGGGTGTTATATGGAAACCAATGTGACAATAAACTATTATTAAAAAAAAAAAGTGCTCAAATCCAAAAAAATAAAAATAAAAAGGCTATTCCCATGTTCCATTAGTCTGACAGCTTTTGCATAATACCATATATTGCCACACCAGTGGATCACTTGGTTGTGTGCTCAATGCTGTTCTTTCTTGGCTGCAAAGATACTTCTTTGTCCAAAGTAATGGTATGAAGGACATTAGACATTCTATATATCTTTGGATCACTTAATGGCCAAGGTACTGCTGTAAGGATAGTCAAAACCATTCTTGGAAAATATGGTTATTTTTATTTAAAAATGTTTAATGTTTAAGGGTGCCTGGGTGGCTCAGTCAGTTAAATGTCAGACTTTGGCTCAGGTCATGATCTCACAGTTCGTGGGTTCAAGCCCTGCATTGGGTTCTGCGCTGACAGCTAGCTCAGAGCCTAGAGCCAGCTTCAGATTCTGTATCTCCCTCTCTCTCTGACCTTCCCCTCCTTGTGCTGTCTCTCTCTGTCTCTCAAAACTAAATAAAAAAATTTTTTAATGTTTATTTTTGACAGACATAGTGCAAGCAGGGAGGGGCAAACAGAGAGAGAGAGAGAGAGAGAGAGAGAGAGACAGAAAGAATCTGAAGCAGGGTCCAGGCCCTAAGCTGTCAGAACAGAGCCTGGCATAGGGCTCGAACTCACAGACCACAAGATCATGACTGGAGCCGAAGTTGGACGTTCAACCAACTGAGCCACCCAGGTGCCCCAGAAAACATGTTTATCTGAATAAGAACTATTCACTGTTTCTCTAGCATGAAAGGGACCTGTCAAGTTGCTGGTTAAATGCATCAACTGATAAAACCACATCAAGGATTCAGCATCCGTCTGTACTTCTGAAACAAACATTCAATAGTGGCTGTCACTATAAGTGCCTGAGAAGAGACCACACTCAAAGAACCCACGGAAACAAACACTTCACAATGAGACTTCAGATGAGATCTAATTTTTATCCTATAATAACTGTGAGTCCTCAGAACATAGGTGAATAAATCCACATAATCACAAAAATTAAGAATTTGAAAAGTTGGGTTCTTCCTACAAAAATAGTAGATATATATACTTCAAAATAAATTGGATACAATTATTTCAAAATTATATCATAAACACCTTTTAATAACATAAAACTTAGATAAATATGGCATAAAATTTACAACTTTAAATAAGGCAAAACAATTAGAAAACATGAAAAAAAGATCATATTTTGCTACACTACATTTAAATTTATAAAAAACAAATGTAAAGGCTTCTGGTTCCTAGTTCTGCATACAAGGAGCCTGAACATTACTATTCCATCATAACAACAAATAGAAGGTAGAAAAGACTAAAAAACCAACAATTCTTGAATTCATAAGCAACAGGAGGACACACGGCAAACTACTGTCTCAAAAATTAGAGAAACAGACAAATATAGGTCATCATGGCTTATTAGAGCAGATACAAACAACCAGAAACTGCTGTAGGAATGAGAGCTGGGTAGTAAACCTAAGCCATAATCAGTGAATTGCTGGAGTCTCACTATAGGCAATTTTTGAAAGTTAAAAACTGTCCAGGCAAAACCATCCATAGGGGGTCCCCAAAATATTGTGAGGTTTACTTCCAGCAGCTTGATTAGACTCCTTAGTAAATATCTGAGAAACATCTCCTCAGTTTTCCTGCAGAGGAAGAGGAAAAGGAAATATTTTGAAATACACCACAAAACTCTGTTTTCTTAAGAATCCTTGCCTCGGGGAAATGAGCAAACCAGAATCAAAACTACTGAGGTATTTATAAGAGCCTAACAGACCTGGGGAAGGCAAATACCCAACTCCAACCCATGCATGCCATTCTGTCCCATCTAAAGTAGGATTAAAAACAAAATAACAACAACAACAACAAACAAAAACAAAACAAAACAAAACAAAAATCCACCAATCCACCACCACATTAACTAAGGCCTATTTATAACAGTTCCTTTCCCCAGTATCATGTCTACCTATCAAGAAAAAATTATAACTCATACTAAATGGAAAAAAACAAGAGACAAAACAAGCTTCAGAGCTAGACATAGCAGGGATGTTGGAATTCTCAGAGAAGAAACTTAGATAACTGATTAATAGGCTACGGGCTCCAATGGATAAAGTAGACAGCATGTGAGAACAGATGGCCAATATAAGCAGAGGGATGGAAATCCTCAGAACAAAAAAGAAATGATAGAGATCAAAAACAATGCAACAGACATGAAAGTGAGGAGACATGGGCAACAATCTCTAAATCAGGTCATTTATCAATAGGATCTTTGAAAACTAAAGAGCAAAGGGAACAAAGAATATAAAAAAGAACAAATGAAGGACTGTGGGATAATTAAAAAGGTGTGATACATGCATAATGGGAATGTCAGAAAGAGAGAAAAGAGAAAAGAGGAAAAAATATTTCAAACAGTAATGACTGAGAATTTCCCCAAAATTGATGTCAGACACAGATCAAGTAGGATAAATGCTAAAAAAAAAAAAAAAAAAAAAAATTACACATTTACTTCTTAAATTACAGAAAATCAAAGATAACAAAAAAGGGCACCTGGGTGGCTCCATCAATTAAGTGTCTGACTTTGGCTCAGGTCATGATCTTATAGTTTGTGAATTCAAACCACGGAGCCACATATCAGACTCTCTGTTGTCTCTGCCTCTCCCCAACTTCTACTCCCTCTGTCTCAAAATAAATAAACTTAAGAAAATCTCTGAGGGGCACCTGGGTGGCTCAGTTGGTTAAGCATCTGACTTCAACTCAGGTCATGATCTCATGGTTCGGGGGTTTAAGCCCTGCTTCAGGCTCTGTGCTGATGGTTAGCTCAGAGCCTGGAGCCTGTCTTCAGATTCTGTCTCCCTCTCTCTCTGACCCTCCCCTGCTCACACTGTCTCTCTCACTCTCTCTCAAAAATAAATAAAAAAAATTTTTTTAAATCCCTGCTAGAAGTCACAGGCGGAAAAAAACACCTTGTGTATTAAAAAATAAAAAACAGGAGAATCATATCCAACTTCTCAGATATCATGAAAGCAAGAAGAGACTAGAGTGAAATATTTAATGTGTTGAGGGGAAAAAACCCTAGAATTATATAGCTCTCAAAACTATCCTTCAAAAGTAAAGAATAGAGACTCTCTCAGACAAATAAAAATTGAGGGAATTTGCCATTAGACCTGCCTGAAAGAACTATTAAAAGAAATTCCTTTAAGAGAAAGAAAATAATATATATCAGAAACTGAGATCTATACAGACAGGAAAAGTATAGAAAACAGAAAAAGTGAAAGTAAAATAAAAACTTATTCTCCTTAACTTAATTGATCTGACAGACACCTGTTTAAATAATAATAGTAACAATCTACCCAATTATATATGCCTATGTTTATATATTATTCATATATATGTATACATATTTACATAATTATGCTAATGTATGCTTACATGTAAGTGTCAGCATTTGCAAAATCCAACACCAATATATGGTAATAACTCTAAGTTAAATTGGAACAGAGGGACACTTTTGCAAAAGATAAAGGCTACACACACACACACACACACACACACACACACACACCATACACCCAACATCATACTAGTGAGAAACTCAAGGCTTTCCCACGTATATTACATACTGCGCAAGAATATCCCTTCTTTCCTCTCCTTTTCAACACTCTACTAGAAAGACCCTGTTAATGCAGTCAGACAAAAAAAAAAAAGAAAATGAAAGTATACAGATTTAGAGGAAAGATATAAAATTGCCTTTGTTTGCATATGACATAACAGTCTATATATATATATAAAACCTTTGGTTGTTGAATCAATAACAAAATCTTTTTTTTTCTTTTATAGTTTATTACCAAGTTGGTTTCCATATACCACCCAGTGCTCATCCCAACAAGTGCCCTCCTCCATGACCATCACCCTCCTTCCCCTCT
>NC_043708.1:73432273-73441611 GCF_006229205.1 Suricata suricatta
AACAAAATCTTTTTTTTTCTTTTATAGTTTATTACCAAGTTGGTTTCCATATACCACCCAGTGCTCATCCCAACAAGTGCCCTCCTCCATGACCATCACCCTCCTTCCCCTCTCCCCCTCCCCCATCAGCCCTGTTTGTTTTCAGTATTCAAGAGTCTCTCATGATTTGCCTCCCTCCCTCCCTCTCCCCAACTATTTTTCCCCTTCCCCTCACCCATAGTCCTTTGCTAAGTTTCTCCTGGTAAGAGTGAAAACATAAGGTATCTGTCCTTCTCTGCCTGACTTATTTCACTTAACATGACGCCCTTAAGGTCCATCCACCATACTACTAATGCCCAGATTTCATTCTTTCTCATTGTCATGTAGCATTCCATTGTATATATGAATCACATCTTCTTGATCCATTCATCAGGTGATGTACATTTAGGCTCTTTCCATGATTTGGCTACTGTTGAAAGTGCTGCTATGAACATTGGGGCACATGTGCCCCTATATATCAGCAGTCCTATATCCCTTGTGTAGATCCCCAGCAGTGCTATTGCTGGATCATAGGGGAGTTCTACTGTTAATTTTTTGAGGAACCTCCACAGTGTTTTCCAGAGTGGCTGCGCCAGTTTACATTCCCACCAACAGTGTAGGAGTGTCGCAACCCGCAACCCAGTCCAGGCGCGCTCGTCCTAAACCCGCAGCCCCGGAACGCTCATTTGCTCGTCATAGTTGTTTCCTGCGGGAGTCTTAACCCGTGGGACCCGGAACGCAAGTCCGTTTGTCATCCGCTTCCACTCTGGGCTGCGCCGGCAAGGGACCCAGGGTCGCATCTACCTCAGGTTAGGGCCGCAGCTGCCACAGAGAATCGTTGCGGGTCCTTCTCCTGAGGGAGGGAGAGAAAAAGGGGGCAGGAGAGGGAGACGCAAAGAGTAAAGACAGAACTCACGGTTCTCCGATCAGACGAAAGAGAGCATTTATTCAAAGAACTGTTCTTTATATAGTCTTGGGGGGGGGGGGGAACAAGGCAAGCTGACCTAGGCAGGCTACAGAGTCGAATGCATATCAAAGAAGCGCCCCAACTTTTGCCTCAGCAATCTTGGGGGATGGAGAACTAACACTGAATACGGTTTTGATCTTTTGTGTGCCTTGGCTACTTGCGTCTAGCTCAGCAAGACAGTCGCCAAAATTATTTTGGCAATCTCCAGCCTCCAGATGCAAATCTTGTTTACTGGCTCACTCAATGGAGTGATAATCCTTGCCTGAGGCAAACAGAAAACTTGGTGGCCCCAACATAGGAGGGTGCCAGTTTCTCCACATCCTCACTAGCATCTATAGTCTCCTGATTTGTTCATTTGAGCCATTCTGACTGGAGTGAGGTGGTATCTCAGTGTAGTTTTTTTTTAATGTTTCATTTATTTTTGAGAGAGAGAGAGCATAAGCAGGGGCGGGTCAAAGAGAGGGAGACACACAGAATTTGAACACAGGCTTCAGGCTCTGAGCTAGTTGTCAGCACAGAGCCTGATGCAGGGCTCAAACCCATGAACTGTGAGATCATGACCGGAGCCTAAGTGATATGCTTAACCAACTGAGCCACCCAGTCACTCGTCAGTGTGGTTTTGATTTGTATTTCCCTAGTGGTGAATGACGCTGAGCATTGATTCATGTATCTGTTGGCCATCTGGATGTCCTCTTTGGAAAAGTGTCTGTTCATGTCTTCTGACAATTTCTTCACTGGATTATCTGGTTTTTGAGTGTGGAGTTTGGTGAGTTCCTTATAGATTTTGGATACTAGCCCTTGATCCGATATGCCATTTGCAACTACCATTTACCATTCCTTCGGTTGCCTATTAGTTTTCTTGATTGTTTCCTATGAAGTTCAGAAGCTTTTTATCTTGATGAGGTCTCAATAGTTCATTTTTGCTCCTGATTCCCTTGCCTTTGGAGATGTGTCAAGTAGGAAATTGTTGCGGTTGAGGTCAAGGAGGCTGTTTCCTGCTTTCTCCTCTAGTGTTTTAATAGTTTCCTGTCTCATATTGAGGTTCTTTATCCATTTTGAGTTTATTTTTGTGTCTGGTGCAAGAAAGTGGTCTAGTCTTCTGCATATTGCTGTCCAGTTTCTCACCTGTTAAAGAGGCTCTCTTTTTTCCATTGGATACTCTTTCCTGCTTTGTCAAAGATTAATTGTCCATACATTTGTGGGTCCAGTTCTAGGTTCTCTATTCTATTTGATTGGTCTATATGTCTGTTTTTGTGCCAATTCCATACTGTCTTGATGATGGCAGCTTTGTAGTAGAAGGCTAATGTCTGGAATTGTGATGCCTCCCATTTTGGTTTTCTTCTTCAATATAACTTTGGCTATTCAGGGTCTTTTTTGGTTCCATACAAGTTTTAGGACAGTTTGTTCTAGCTTTACAAAGAATGCCAGTGCAATTTTGACTGGGATTGCATTGAATGTGTAGATTGCTTTTGGTAACAATGATAGTTTAACAATGCTTATTCTTCCGATCCATGAGCATTAAATGTTTATCCATTTCTTTGTGTCTTCATCAATTTCTTTCATAAGTTTTCTATAGTTTTCATTGTACAGGTTTTTACATCTTTAATTAGGTTTATTCCTAGGTATTTTATGGTTTTTTGTGCAAATGTGAATGGGATCAGTTTCTTGATTTCTCTGTTGATTCATTATTGGTGTATAAAAATGCATAGATGTTTATGATTGTTAGCTCTTCCTGAGATAGAGACCCTGTAATTATTATATAATGTCCTTCTTCATCTTTTGTTACTGCCTTTACTTTAAAGTCCAGTTTGTCCAATATAAGTATGGCTACTCTGGTTTTCTTTTGACTTCCATTCGCATGACAGATATTTCTCCATCCCCTTACTTTCAATCTGAAGACGTCTTCAGGTCTGAGATGAGTCTCTTGTAGAGAGCAAATAAATGGATTTTGGTTTTTTATCCATTCTGTTACCCTGTGTCTTTTGACTGGAGCATTCAGTTCATTTACATTCAGTGCTATTATTGAAAAAAAGTGGGTTTAGATTCATTGTGTTCTCTGTTGAGTTCATGTTTGTAGTGATGTCTCTGTCACCTTATATTCCTTCCTACATTTCCCTCATAGAGTCCCTCTTAGGATATCTTGTAGGGCTGATTTGGTGGTGATGAATTCTTTTTAATCTTTGTTTATTTGGGAAAAGCTGTATCTCTCCTTCTATTTTGAATGACAGGCTCACTGGATAGAGGATTCTTGGTTGCATATATTTCCTGTTCATCATATTGAAGATTTCCTGCCATTCCTTCCTGGCCTGCCAAGTTTCAGTAGATAGGTCTGTAACCATTCTGATAGGTTTCCCTTTGTATGTTAAGGCCCTTTTATCCCTAGCTGCTTTCAGAATTCTCTCTTTATCTTTATATTTTTCCAGTTTCACTATGATATGTCGTGCTGAAGGCCAATTCAAGTTACGTCTTAGGGGGGTTATATGCACCTCTTGATTTCCATGCCTCTTTCCTTCCCCAGATTTGGGAAGCTCTCAGCTATAATTTGATCAAGCACTGCTTCAGGACGTTTTTCTTTTTCTTCCTCTTCAGGAACTCCTATGATATGGATATTGTTCCGTTTGATTTTGTCACTCAGGTCTCGAATTCTCCTTTCCTGCTCCTGTATCAATTTTTCTCTCTTTTTCTCAGCTTCCACTTTTGCTATAACTGTGTCTTCTGATTCACCTATTCTTCTCAATGTCTCTTTAATCCGTTTTACTATGCACCTCATTTATAACCTTTTTCAACTTATCACAGCTATTTTGAAGGTCCCTATTCTGTGTATCAATAGCTTCCCTGATGTTTTTTTCAAGCCCAGGGAATAGCCAAAGTAATATTGAAGAAGAAAACCAAAACAAGAGGGATCATAATCCCAAACTTTAGCCTCTACTACAAAGCTGTAATCATCAAGACAGTATGGTATTGGCACAAAAACAGACACATGGACCAATGGAATAGAACAGAGAGCCCAGAACTGAACCCACAAATGTATGGCCAATTAATCTTTGACAAAGCAGGAAGCAGTATCCAATGGAAAAAAGATAGCATCTTTAACAGCTGGTGCTGGAAGAACTAGACAGCAATATGAAGAATGAAACTAGACCACTTTCTTATACCATACACAAAAAGTAAACTCAAAATGGATGAAGGACCTGAATGTGAGGCAGAAAACCATCAAAACCCTAGAGAAGAATGAAGGAAACAGCCTCCTTGACCTCAATTGCAGCAATTTCCTACTTGACACATCCCCAAAAGCAAGGGAATCAAGAACAAAAATGAACTTTTGAGACCTCATCAAGTTAAAAATCTTCTGCACTGCAAAAAAAAAAAAAAAAAAAAAAAAAAAAAAAAAAAAAAACAGTCAAAAAAACTAATAGGCAACTGACTGAATGGGAAATGATAGTAGCAAATGGCATATCAGATAAAGGGCTGGTATCCAAAATCTACAAAGAACTCACCAAACTCCATGCCTGAAAAATGAGTAATCAGTGAAGACATGAATAGACACTTCTCCAAAGAGGACATCCAGATGGCCAACAGACACATGAAACGATGCTCAGCGTCACTCAGCATCAGGGAAATACAAATCAAAACCACAGTGAGATACCAACTCACACTGGTCAGAGTGGCTAAAATGAACAAATCAAGAGACTACAGATGCTGGCAAGGATGTGGAGAAATGGGCACGCTCCTACACTGTTGGTGGGAATGTAAACTGGTGCAGGCGCTCTAGAAAACAGTGTGGAGGTTCCTCAAAAAACTATTAGTGGAACTCCCCTATGATTCCGCAATAGCACTTCTGGGGATCTACTCAAGGGATACAGAAGTGCTGATGCATAGGGGCACATGTACCCTAATGTTCATAGTAGCACTTTCAACAATAGCCAAATCATGGAAAGAGCCTAAATATCCATCACCTGACGAATGGATCAAGAAGATGTGGTATATATTCACGATGGAGTACTACATGGCAATGAGAAAGAATGAAATATGGCCATTTGTGGCGAAGTGGATGGACCTCGAGGGAATCATGCTAAGTGAAATAAGTCAGAGAAGGACAGATACCATATATCTTCACTCATAAGTCTCACAGGAGAAACCTAACAAGGGACCATGGGAAGGGAATGGGGGGGTAAGTTAGGGAGAGGGAGGGAGGCAAATCATGAGAGACTCTTGAATACTGAAAAACTGAGGGTTGAAGAGGGAGGAAGATAGGGGAAGGGGAGTTATAGTCATGGAGGGGACACTTGTGGGGAAGAGCACTGGGTATTATATGGAAACCAACTTGGCCATAAACTACTAATAAAAAAATAATTTAAAAAATCATACAAAATTTCAAGGTGGGGCTTACCCTTTTCAGAGTAAAAGGAGAGAGTTTTTTTATGTGACTGAAGTTACATTGTTATTTGCTTAAAATAGATTTTTATATCCCTAAAATGTTGTAAGCCACAGGCAAAACCATAAATCACTAACTCACAATAAATAAATAAACAAAATGAAATTTAAAAAAAAAAGGAAGAAGGGTACAGGGAACTACAAAACATCAGAAAAGAATAAATAAGATGGCATTATTCTTTAGAATCCTTTCCGCCATTAGGAAATCCTTGCCTGTCAATAGTTACTCTAAATGTAAATTGACTGAACTGTCTAATCAAAAGGCATAAGTGGCTGAATGACTAAAAACTGTATGCTGCCTATAGGAGACTAACTTCAGCTTTAAGGACACAAAGTCACAAAATAAAGGAACAAAAAAAACCCCATAATCCATGCAAATGGAAACCAAAAAAAAAAAAAAGCAGAGGTAGCTATACTTAGACAAAATAGACTTTAAGTCAAAACCTATAATAAGAGCAAAGAAGGTCATTATATAATGATAAAGGAGACCACTCATCATAAATCTGTAACAATCATAAACATATATCTCATATGCCCACAACATCATATCACCTAAATATACTTAGAAAGTACTAACAGATATGCAGGGTTAAATAGAAAACACAAAAATAATAGAGGGATTCAACACCAGGTAGATAACTCAGAAAAAAAAAATCAATTAGGAAGCACTGGACATAAACTATACTTTAGACCAAACAGACCTAACAAATATAGAACATTCATCAGAGCAACAGAAGAGAAAATCTCAAGAGGGCATGGAAAATTCCCTAGGATAGATCAAATTTTAAAAGAGTGAAGTCATACCAAATATCTTTTCTAACAATAATATTCTGGACTAGATATCAGTAATGGGAGGCAAACTAAAAATATTGCAAATATGTGGGAGTTAAACAACTTTCGATCAACTAACGGATCAAAGAACCCTAAAGGAAAATCAAAATCTATTTTTAAACAAATGACAATGGAAACACAACATAGAAAACCTCAGGATGCTGCAAAAGTAGTCCTAAGAAGAAAATTTACAGTGATAAATGCCTGCATTAAGAAAAAAGAAAGATCCAAACAACCTTCACTTTATACTCCAAAGAACTAGAAAAAGAACAAGCTAAGCCCAAACTTAGCAGACCAAAAGAAATCACAAAGATCAGAGCAGAAATGATAAATTAGAGAGAAAAAGAATAGAAAAGAGCAACAAAAATATAGAAATTCTCTGGTATTCACAGTTCAGCTTTTTGTGGTTTCAGTTCCCCATGGTCACCCACGGTCTGGAAAGAGATGCTTCTCCTCTGACGACTCATCAGAATTTTAACAGCATTCTAACATGCTGTCACAATGCCTACATGCATCATTCACCCCACTATATCTCATCACGTAGGCATTTTATCATCTCATCATCACAAGGACAAGAAGGCTGAATATAGTACATCAAAATACTTTGAAAGAGGAATGCCTGGATTGTTCAGTCTGTTAAGCCTCCAACTCCAGATTTCAGTGGAGGCCATGATTTCCTGGTGGTTCATGAGATGGAGCCCTGCATCTGGCTCCAGGCTGCTCCATGCTTGGGATTCTTTCCCTCTCTCTTGCCCCTCACCCCTCACTCTCTCTAAAAATTAAATAAACATTTAAAATGTATATTTCTTATAAAAATTATTCTGAAACAAAGAGAACACATTCACATAGATTTCATTTCAATATATTCTTATAATTGTTCTATTTTATTAGTAGTTACTATTGCTAATTTCTTACTGTGCCAAATTTATAAATTAAACTTTATCCTAGTTGGGTATGCACATAAAGGAAAATACATAGTTTGGTACTAGCTGCAGTTTCAGGCATCCATTACATCTGCTGGATTAATCCTCCACAAATAAGGGAGGCCTACTCTGAGAGTTTTTTCCTGGGATTTATTGAGAAATAATTGACATACATCACTGTATAAGTTTAAGTTATGCAACATGATGGTTTGAATTATATATATTGTAAAATGATTACTGCAATAGGTTTAGTTAGCATCCATCATCTCAAAGAGACAACAAGATCACAAAGAAAAAAACAATTCTCCTTGTGAAAGAATTCTTAGGACTTACTCTCTTAACTTCCCTATATTTCATACAGCAGTGTTCTTGATAGTCATAATGTTGTACATTACATTTCCACTACTTATTTCTCTTATAACTGAAAGTTTGTATCTTTTAGCTACTTTCTGCCAGTTCCCCCTCCACCCTCACCACATCTAATAACCACAAATCTATCTTTTTCTGATATTTGTGTATTTTTGTTTTAAATTCTAAATACAGTATTTGTCTTTCTCTTACTTATTTCACTTAGCATAATATCTTCAAGATCCATTCTTCCATTTTACCTCAAATGGTAGTAGTTCATTGTTCTTTATGGCTGAATAATATTCCATGCCATATATATATATTTTTTTAATGTTTATTTATTTTTGAGAGAGACACAGAGTGAGCAGGGGATGGGCAGAGAGAGAGGGAGACATAGAACGTGAAGCAGCCTCCAGGCTTTGAGCAGTGAGCACAGAGTTCAGTGTGGGGTTCGAACTCACAAACTGTGAGATCATGACCTGAGCCAAAGGCAGAGGTTTAATCGACTGAGTGCCTCAGGTGCACAAAGTTGCCCGTTTTTTATTGGAATATTTGGCTTTAACATTCAATTGCATGAATTCTTTATAACTTTTGGATATTAAATAATAAATATGATATGGTTTGAGAATACTTTTCCCATCCTTAAGTTGTCTTTACAACTTTTAAGTTGATACTTTCTACTGCTGTGCAGAAGCTTTTTTAGTTTTTTTAGTCTCACATGTGCTTTTTTCACTTTGTTGCTTGTGCTTTAGGTATATATTTCCAGGCAATCATTACCAAGATCCTTATCTGGGAGTTTTTTCCTAAGTATTCTTGTAGGAGTTTCACAGTTTCAGGTCTTATATTTAAGTCTGTAAGGTTTCAAGTTATTTTTCATGAGCAGTATAAATTAGGAGTCTAGTTTCATTCTCTTATATAAGAATATACCATTTTCCTAGTATTGATTAAAGAGACTGTCTTTTTTCCATTGAGTGTTCTTGGTTCTTCTTTCAATTAGTAGTTGAATGAATATGTTTGGCTTTATTTCTAAGTTCTGAATTCTGCTCCATTGGTCTATTTCTCTGTTTTTATGCCAATATTATACTGTTTTCATTACCTAAGCTTTATAAGTAGCTTGAAATCAGAAAGTGTGATGTCTCCTGCTTTGTTCTTTTGTAGAATATGACTATTCAGTCCTTTGAGGTTCCATAATAAATTTTAGGAGTGTTTTTTCTATTTCTGTAAAAAAATGCCATTGGGATCTTAATAGACATTGAATAAAAATTATAGATGGTTTTTGCTGGAGTCCAACTCCAGGAGGTCCAGGATTCCCTGAAAGATGAATGGTGTCGGCAAGAGAAAGTTAGAGAACCTTGAGTTTCTTTCTGATCACCAGGCAGGCATCTCTGCACTGACCTGAAAGTCAGCTTTATTTATGGAAAAAATGTATTAGAGCTGCACAGAAATGGCATTTACCTTAGACAATTATTTCTTTTTTTAATTTATAATAGTTTATTCTCAAATATGTTTCCATATAACACCCAGTGCCTCTCCCCACAAGTGCCCCCCTCCATGACCATCACCCCATTCTTCCCCCTCCCCCTTCAGTCCTCAGTTCATTTTCAGTATTCAGGTCTACCTAAAAACAGACACTCAGATTATCTAGGACCCCTACATATGATTATACAAGTCTTGGGTGATCCTTTCTCAAACTTCTCCAGCACCCACATTCCAATAATATTCACCTTCAGCTGAAATACTGCTGTTTATTGAACATGGTTAGAATTCTAAAATATATGAACACTGGTTGGAATATAGCCACTGTCACATTTCCCTTG
>NC_043708.1:73441711-73442892 GCF_006229205.1 Suricata suricatta
ATCTACTTTAAAAAATACTCCAGAATTGTCGTGCATGCTTGAATGGGAGGTGAGCCCATGTTATTTATGATTTGTTTGCTATCTGTGCTGGCCAGCACAAGGATGAACAGACCTGAGCAGAGGAGACAGTCAGCTGGTCACTAGAGTATCTCTGAGGTGTCTCTCATTTCTCACATTCTAGGCTCGTGTTGGGGGAGTGAGCAGAGATCAATGGTATGTGTGTGTTGAACAGAGAGGGACTCAGGACACAACAAAGGCACACTGGAATTTAGTTGCTGACAACCATTAATAACCTGTTTTCCTTTTGTAGGAGGAGTTGAGTGGACAGTTTCATTCTCTCTCCACGGAGAAGATCAGAATTAAACTACTGTTCTTTCTTTGTTTAAAAGTGGAAACTGGGGGTGTCTGGTTTGCTCAGTTGGTTGAGCAGCAGTGTTCAAAGAAAGCTTATAATGATTTTCATAGAACTTGCCAATGTGATATGGTATCTTGTACTGTGATATGTCTACATTGTGAAAGTTATTGTCTCTTGATTATTTCAAGGAGTTGAATATTTTATAAAAGCCTATTAACTTGAAGTCTTATAGGTGATATCCCTGAAACAATGACAGAAAACATAGAACAGACCTACCCACATAAATAAATAAAGGTATCTTTATTTTTTGTAGTACATTTTAGTGACACAGTATATTACAAGAATGTCTGAATTGCTCTGTGACTAAAATGGTCTCTCGGAGCACACATCAGCCTTCATCAGGTTTTCTGAGAACGATATTATTGCCATTTCTCCAGAATCAGTTTCTCCTTCCCCTCCTCTTTCAGGTGGCGTGAGAGGTGCCACTGCTGACAAAGGCAATGGAGGAGGCCAATCACTCGGTGGTGCTGGAGTTTGTGTTCCTGGGACTCTCCACCTCATGGGACATCCAGCTCTTTCTCTTCTTCTTTTCCTGTGTGTTCTACGTGGCGAGTCTGGTGGGGAACCTCCTCATTGTGCTAACTGTGACCTCTGATTCTGGTTTACAGTCCCCCATGTACTTTCTGCTGGCCAATCTTTCCATCATCGATGTGATATTTTGCTCTTCCACAGCTCCCAAGATGATTTTTGATGTTTTAAGAGAATGCAAAACCATCTCTTTTGGGGGCTGTGTAGTTCAGATCTTCTTCATCCATGCAGTTGGAGG
>NC_043708.1:73442992-73444539 GCF_006229205.1 Suricata suricatta
TTCCTTCTATTCTACTTTCTTGAGGGTTTTTGTTAAGAAAGAATGCTCTATTTTGCCAAATGCTTTTTCTGCATCTATTGACAAGATCCTATCTTTTCTTCTTATCCTTTTTTCCATTAATATGATGTACCACATTGATTGGTTTGTGAATATTGAACCAGCCCTACAGCCCAGGAATTAATCCCACTTGATTGTGGTGAGTAATTCTTTTGGTATACTGTTGAATTTGATTTGCTAGTATCTTGGTGACAATTTCTGCATCAACGTTCATCAGGGATCTTGGCCTATAATTCTCCTTTGGGGGGGGGGTCTCTTTCTAATTTGGGAATCAAGGCAATACTGGCTTCATAGAATGGATCTAGAAGCTTTCCTTCCATTTTTATTCTTTGGAACAGCTTGAGAAGGATAGGTATTAACTCTGCTTTAAATGTGTGATGGAATTCCTCTGGAAAGCCATCTGACCCAGGACTCTTATTTGTTGGGAGATTTTTGATAATTGATTCAATTTCTTCACTGACTATGAGTCTATTCAAATTTCATATTTCTTCCTGTTTCAGTTTTGATAGTGTGTGAGTTTCTAGGAATTCATCCCTTTCCTCCAGGTTGTCCTGTTTGTTGGCATATAATTCTTCATAGTTTTCTCTGATAATTGTTTGTATTTCTGTGATATTGGTTGTGATATGTCCTCTTTCATTCAAGATTTTATCTATTTGGGTCCTCTCTCTTTTCTTTTTGAATGAACCCTGGGTAGGGTTTATCAATTTTGTTTATTTAAAAAAAAAAAAAAAACAGCTCAGGGTGCCTGAGTGGCTCAGTCGGTTAAGCCTCCAACTTCGACTCAGGTCATGATCTCACATTCATGGATTTGAGCGCCGCATCGGGCTCTGTGCTGACAGACAGCTCAGAGCCTGGAGCCTGCTTCCAATTCTGTGTCTCCCTCTCTCTCTGCCCCTCCTGATCATGCTCTGTCTCTGTCTCAAAAATAAATAAAACATTTTTTTAAATTTAAAAAAAAAGCTCTTAGATTGACTGGTCTGTTCTACCTTTTTTTCTTTCCTTTTTTTTTTTTTTTTTTTTGCTTCTACATGGTTTATTTTTGCTCTGATCTTTATCATTTCTTTTCTCCTGGCTTTGAGGTTTCTTTGCTGTTCTGCTTCTAGTTCCTTTAGGTGTGCTGTTAGATTTTGTATTTGGGACTTTTCTTGTTTCTCAATGCAGGCCTGGATTGCAATGTACTTTACTCTTATGACTGCCTTTGCTGCATCCCAAAGGGTTTGAACTGTTGTGTTTTCATTTTCATTTGCTTCTATGTTTTTTTTTAAATTTCTTCTTTAATTGCCTGGTTGATCCATTCATTATTTAGTAGGATGTTCTTTAACCTCCACGCATTTGGAGGCTTTCCAAATTTTTTCTTGTGGTTGATTTCAAGTTTGATAGCATTGTGATCAGAAAATATGCATGGCATGGTCTCAATTCTTTTATATATTAAGGGTTTTGTGACTCAGTATGTGATCTATCTTGGAGAATGTTCCATGTGCACTCAAAAA
>NC_043708.1:73444639-73449393 GCF_006229205.1 Suricata suricatta
GAAAAGGACATAAAGAAATGGAAAAACATTGCATGTGCATGGATTGGAAGAACAAATACTGTTAAAATGTCTATACTACCCAATGCAATCTACACATTCAATGCAATCCCTATCAAAATAACACCAGCATTCTTCACAGAGCTGGAACAAACTGTTTTAAAATCTGTATGGAACTAGAAGAGATCTTGAATAACTAAAGCAATGTTGAAAACGGAAAAGCAAAGCAGGAGGCATCACAATTCTGGACTTAAAGCTGTGCTAAAAAGCTGCAGTCATCAGTACACTATGGTACTGGCACAAAAAGAGACACATAGATTAGTGGAACAGAATGGAGAACCTAGAAATGGACCCACAGCTATATGGTCGACTCATCTTCGACAAAGCAGTTAAGAACATCTAATGGGAAAAAGTCTCTTTAACAAATGGTGTTGGGAAAACTGGATGACTATAAGCAGAATAATGAAACTGGACCACTTTCTTCCACCGTACACAAAATGGATGAAAAATCTAAATGTTAAACAGGAAAGCAAAAGCAGCAACTTTTTGACCTAGGCTGTAGCAACTTCTTACTAGACACATCTCTGGAGACAAGGGAAACAAAAGCAAAAATGAGCTATAGGGACTTCATCAAGACAAAAAGCTTCTGCAGGAAGCAATCAACAAAACTAAAAGACAACTAACTGAACTGTAGAAGATAATTACAAATGATATCTTGGATAAAGCACTAGTATCCAAAATCCATAAGGAACTTATCAAACTCAACACCCAAAATACAAATAATCCAGTTACGAAATGGACAGAAGACATGAATAGACTTCTCCAAAGGAGACATGAAGGAGCACCTGGGTGGCTTAGTCTGTTAAGCACCCGACTTCAGCTCAGGTCATGATCTTGTGGTTCATGAGTTCAAGTCCCACGTCTGGCTCCGTGCTGACAGCTCAGAGTCTAGAGCCTGCTTCAGATTCTGTGTCTTCCTCTCTCTCTCTCTCTGCCCCTCCCCTGCTCACACTCTGTCTCTCTATGTCTCTCAAAAATAAGAAAAAAACATTAAAACAAAATTTTAAATGCAAAGCAGGCATGCAAATGGCTAATAGGCACATGCAAGGATGGTCAACATCACTCATCATCCGGAAAATACAAATCAAAACCATGATGAGATACCACCTCATACCTGTCAGAATGACTAAAATTAGCAACTCAAGAAACAGATGTTGGTGAGAATGTGGAGAAAGAGAACACTTTTGCACTGCTGGTGGGAATGCAAACTGGTGTAGCCACTCTGGAAAACGGTATGGAGATTCCTCAAAAAGTTAAAAATAAAATTACTCTAAGATCCAGCAGTTGCACTTCTAAGCATTTACTCAAAGACACAAAAATACAGATGCGAAGGGGTACATGCGCCCCAGTGTTTATAGCAATATTATCAACAATAGCCAAATTATGGAGAGACCCCAAGTGTCCACTGACTGATGAACGGATAAAGAAGAGTTGGTATGCATGTGTGTATGTACACCCATGTATATATACATTTATATATACATACAAACACAATAGAATATTAGCCATCAAAAAGAATGAAATCTTGTCATTTGCAATGATATGGATAGAACTATAGTGTCTCATGCTAAGCAAAATAAGTCAGAGAAACAGAAATACCTTATGATTTCACTCATATGTGGAATTTAGGAAACAAAACAGATGAACTTATAGAGAAGGAAGAAAAGAGAGAGGGAAGCAAACCATAGAAGACTCTTAACTATACTGAAAAAACTGAGCGTTGACTAAAGGAGGAACGTGGGAGGTGGACTAAATGGGTGATGGGTATTAAAGGAAGGCACTTATGATGAGACCTAGGTGTTGTATGTAAGTAATGAATCCCTGAATTCTACTCCTGAAACCAACATTACACTATATGTTAACTACAATGTAAATAAAAATTTGGAAATAAAAAATAAAGTGGGGAGAATATATGCAGATGTCCCATAAATAGTTAGCTAGTTCTTTATTCTGTGTGTGATGTAGAGAGATGAAGAGAGTTTATAATAGCAGCACTAGGGAGGCACTCAAATGGTTGGAGCTGGGATGAGGAAAATCACTAATGATTTAATCTCTCAGAGGTCAGCTCCTTAAAAAGAAACATCAACAAAACAGAAAATCTCCTCAAGTTATATTGTTTATCTTTACACCAAAAGTATGCAGAGAGTCAGTGATATGGCCATTGATAAACTATAATTATACAGAATACTTTGTATCAGTTACCTATTACTGTACAACAAAGTAGCTTAAAGCAACATTTTCCTTCCTCATGAGTCTGCAGTTAAGGCTGAGCTTAGCTGGGCAGGTCTTCTGCTGGTCTCACCTGGGTTTTTTCATGAGGCATCTGTTATATGGCAACTTGATGGGGAATGGAGATTTTAAATGGTCTCATTCACCTGTCCAGGGCCTTAATCCTGGCTGTTTACTGGACCTGTCTCTTCAAGAGGTCTTTTATCATTCAGTAGTCTTGTCCAAGCTTCCTTACAGGGTAGTAGGAATGCTGCAGGACAATAAACACAGAAGATGCAAAGCAAACTATGTCCCCATTCTGGAATTCCTGCAGTATGATCTTTGCCATATTCCATTGGTCAAGGGAAGGCATACCACGCCAGATCTCAGGTGGGGATATCTATTCTACCTCTTGACAAGAAGAGGTGCAAAATATTGTAACCATGTTTCTGAAACAATTAGAGACCCTATAATTATTCTCAGTATTCTTGATTGGCTAAGTCTTAGGCAGAAATAACCTTAATATAAGGACCTAATGTATGTCTTCTAGGTTTCTATGGTGTTGTCGCTCCAAATTTTACTAACTCAAAGGATTTAACTCAACAGCTCTCTTCCATTCATGTATTTGTCTTTGATTAACAGATTTGTAGTTATTAATTTAAATTTTCTTAATGAGTTTATATTGATACTATATATGAACGAAATAAGTTAAGGCACATGACCTTCCAGATTTTCTGTGTTCGAGGCAGACCAGCCTCTTAATTGTCAAAGAATATTCAAGATCACTGAGGCAGAGACACAGCCATTTTACCTGACTTGAAAGGAGCCTAGAGGTCCTGTGGGAGAGTAATTTCTCAACATCAACACATACAGAACTGCCTGATAAGTTTGAGGTGTCCAAAGGCAGGCAATCTAATACATCTGAGAGAGAATAATTTTGAAAGCAAAAATAGTAGTAGATGAGACTAACCACATACGTCCTGGGGTTAGAGCAGGGAGTATAATTCTGAGTGCAGAATGAGGTTATCTATGACCACCCTCCAAAACAGCCTCTCCACCTTTTCCCCGCCCCTATCCCCCAGATCCCTTCATGTTCCTATGCTCTCTAGAAATGGGAGAGCTGTGATACAAAGAAAAGACACTAGAGCCCAGAAAAGACACTAGAATTCCCACAGAAGAGATCATGAGGAAAAGTATAAAGCAAGCCAAGGGCTGGCAGTCCGGAGCAGGCCTCAGAGGTTCAGAAAGCGGCATGTGAGCAACTGGTGACCAGCAGTTTGGGAGAGGTGGGCAATCCCTCAAGCAGAAACCAGTGTGCCAGAGTAGCCCCTGTCCTTAAAGCAGAAGAATGGCTACAGCATGTCCAACACAACAAAGCATCCATACCTATATGGGAATCTTCCCACCAACTACTCCAGAGAGAACACTTAGGAAGGAGAACCCAGGAAAAGATTTAATTTCTGCTTCTGAAGCATGTCAGAGAGACTTGGAATGTTGTGGTAAATGGGACAAGTTTCTACTCAGCAGGTCCTGCTGGTGGTGTTTTGATTGTCTCATTTTTACTTGTTTAACTTGATTGTGTGCCTGCTTATCAAATAGTATATATAGACCTTTATTAAAATGTTGGCTACCTAGAGAAATATTTTACTTAAACCAGACACTGTCTCTTTACCAAAAAAAAGTATGCAAGGCCTAGGTTTACAGAATGAATGAATCTCTTCCCCTTCACCTAGAGATAGTCTCTTCAATAAATAGTGTTGGGAAAACTGGATATCCATGTACAAGAGAATGAAATTGGACCTTTAGCTTACACCATATAAAAAATCAACTCAAATGGAATAAGGACTTTAAATACCAGACCTGAATTTTTAAACTCCTAGAAAAAACAAAGAGAAAAACTCCTTGACATTGATCTAGGCAATGATTTTTTTGATTCGACACCAAAAGCACAGCAACAAAAGGAGGTGAATAAGTGGGACTGAATAAAACTAAAAATCTTCTGCACAGCAGGGGAAACTATCAATTCAATGAGAAGGTAAGCTACAGAAAGAGAAAAAATATTTATAAATTATACATTTTATAAGGAGCTAATATCTAAAATATGTAAAGAACCCCTACAAATGCAGAGCAAAATAATAATCTGGATTTAAATGGGCAAAGGCCTTTAACAGATATTTCTCCAAAGATATTGAAATGGTCAATGGGTATATGAAAACATGTTAAAAGTCACTAACCAGTTTACCTTTAATATATATATATTTATATACATATATATATTAAATACATATACATACAAGTCAAGTTTGCTAACATACAGTGTATATACAGTGTGCTCTTGGTTTGGGGCTTAGATTCCTGTGATTAATTCCTTGCAATACAACCCCAGTGCTCATACCAACAAGTCCATTCCCTCAATGCCCATCACCCATTTACCCCTTCCCCCACACCCCCCATCAACCCTCACTTTGTTCTCTGTATTTAAGAGTCTC
>NC_043708.1:73449493-73450751 GCF_006229205.1 Suricata suricatta
CCATTCATTATTTAGTAGGATGTTCTTTAACCTCCACGCATTTGGAGGCTTTCCAAATTTTTTCTTGTGGTTGATTTCAAGTTTGATAGCATTGTGATCAGAAAATATGCATGGCATGGTCTCAATTCTTTTATATATTAAGGGTTTTGTGACTCAGTATGTGATCTATCTTGGAGAATGTTCCATGTGCACTCAAAAAGAATGTGTATTCTGTTGCTTTGGGATGAAAAGTTCTAAATATATTTGTCAAGTCAATCGGGTCAAATGGATCTTTCAAGGCTATTGTTTCTTTATTGATTTTTTTGCCCAGATGATCTGTCCATTGATGTAAGTGGAGTATTAAATCCACTGCAATTATAGTATTCCTATCAATAAGATTGCCTATGTTTGTGATCAACTGACTTATGTATTTGGGTGCTTTCAAGTTGGGAGCAAAAACATTTACAATTAACTCTTCTTGATGGATAGACCCCATAATTATGATATAATGCTCTTCTTCATCTCTTGTTACAGCCTTCAGTTTAAAACCTAGGTTGTGTGATATACGTGTGGCTACTCCAGCTTTCTTATGACTTCCACAGAATGACTATTATCAAAAATTCAAAAGATAACAAGTATTGGTGAGGATGTGGAAAGAAAGGGAGCCCTTATACACTGTTGGTAGGAATGTAACACAGTATAATCACCAGGAAAATAGTATCGTGGTCTCTCAAAAAAATTTAAAAATAGAACTACTATGTGATCCAGCAACTCTAACTCCTGAATATATATCCAAATGAAATAAAAATCACACTCTCAAAAAGTTATCTGCACTCCCATGTCCATTATAGCACTACTAACAATAGACAAGCTGTGGAAGCAACCTAAGTTCATTGACACATGAGTGGATAAATACACACACAAACACACACACACACACACACACACACACACACACTGGAATATCATTAATTTGGTCTTTAAAGAGAAGTAAATCCTGCCATTTGTGATAACACAGATGAATCGGGGCAGCTGGAAGGGGGCATGCATTATGCTAACTGAAATAAATCAGGCACAGAAAGACAAATACTTTCTGACTTCATTTATATACAGAATCTAAAAAATTAAATAACAGAGTACCAGAGAATAGAATGGTTGTTACTAAGGGCTGGGATGTCAGATAAAGGGGAGATATTAGTGAAAGACTACAAGCTTTCAGTTACTCGATGAATAAGTTTTATAGACCTATGTACAGCATGATGACTACAGTTAATGTATA
>NC_043708.1:73450851-73452043 GCF_006229205.1 Suricata suricatta
ATCATACAGATTTACCTTCTCCCACCCTGGTTATTTAAATAGCCTGGATGGATTATAGAGGTGTTTGAAGTAGTTTAAGAAACCCAATGTTTATGAACACTTGAGGACAAAGCTTCATTCTCTTTCACTTAGATCTGGCTAGGATGCTGAGAGGGCAACATGAGGGCATCCAGAAAGGAACTGAGGTGTCTCATACAATCAGAAAGTCAGGAGAAAAGAGAGGTCTTCTCCATTTATTGGTTGAGAGGCATATCAGAGAATCACTATCAGTTCTACCACTTAATAATCTGTGCTTTCCCTCTCTTGTTTTGGATTTGCTTCTTTGCAAAAGAAACTAATAATACCAAATGTTATGGTTTTTGTAGATATCAAACAGCATTGTGTGTTTAAAGGAGTTATTGTGGTGTTTTGTTCATGGTGGTCACTGTTTTTTTTTTTTTTTTTGATTATCATAATTTCCATAAATAGCTCATCAAAAACTGTTCCAGCCTAGGAAATACTTCTTTTTTTAAAGTTTATTTGTTTATTTGGAGAGAGAGAGAGGGAAAGAGGAAGAGGGAGAGGGGGAGAGAGAGAGAGAGAGAGAGAGAGAGAGAGAGAGAGAGAGGGAGGGAGGGAGAATCCCAAGTGGGCCATGAGCTATCAATGTAGGGCTCTATCTCATGAACTGTCAGATCATGACCCAAGCCGAGGTCAAGAGTTGGACTCTTAACTGATTGAGCCTCTCAGGTGTGCTGATATCTCTTAATTATACATATTATCATGATTATATTTCTTGTTATATTAGGTATTACATAAATTCTTCAAGTTCATCTATGAAGCTGTATATCCAAATTAATTATATGCTTATCTGAAAGTGCAACAGAAGTCTTGGTTTCTTTCTGAAGAAAGCCCTAATCATTCTGGCACTATGGGTATTTTTTTCTGCTTCATAAATTATTTGATCATACTACTTATTTGACATTTTAAAATATAGTACATGTTTAAATATTATTCATAATTTTATGTGTGTGCTAAAATGTAAAAGCCTTAAGGGTAGTGGATATTTTAACATTTCTATAGGTCCATAGTATCCTGTAACAATGCACTGTGCTTAGCAGGCATCTAGTAAATGTTTGTTGATTGATTACAGATGATTCTGAGAAAGGGCAAAATAAAACATATAGCAAACTTATAATAATATGCTAATTGA
>NC_043708.1:73452143-73454103 GCF_006229205.1 Suricata suricatta
TAGTGGGGTCTCTGGTCATTTATGTTCCTTGCAATATTTCCATCAAAGAGTCCCCCATAGGATCTCTTGTAGGGCCAGTTATTGGTGATGAATGCCTTTGATTTTTGTTTGTTTGGAAAAACCTTGCTCTCTCCTTCTATTCTGAATGACAGGCTTGCTGGACAAAGGATTCTTGGCTGTATATATTTCTTATTCATCACATTGAAGATTTCTGGCATTCCTTTCTGGCCTGCCAAGTTTCAGTAGGTAGGTCTGCTAGTACCCTTATGTGTCTCCCTTTGTATGTAACAGTTCGTTTATCCCTAGCTGCTTTCAGAATTCTCTCTTTATCTTCATATCTTGCCAGTTTCACTATGATATGTCGTGCAGAAGGTTGATCCAAGTTACGTCTGAGGGGAATTCTGTGTGCCTCTTGAATTTCAATGTCTGTTTCCTTCCTCAGGTTAGGGAAGTTCTCAGTTATGATTTGTTCAAGGATCCCTTTAGCCCCTTTCTCTCGCTCTTCTTCTTCTGGAATTCCTATGACATGGATATTGTTCCATTTGATACCACCACTCAGTTTGGGAATTCCCTTTTTGTGTTCATGGATCGATTTATCTCTCTCTTCCTCAGCTTCCTCCTTTTTTATTATTGTGTCTTCTAATTTGCCTATTGTCTTCTCTGCCCCTCGGGTCCGTGTGGCAGCCGCCTCCATTTTATTATTCACCTCATTTGTAGCCTTGTGGGTGGCCGCCTCCGTTTTATTATTCACCTCATTTGTAACCTTTTGGGTGGCCACCTCCGTTTTATTATTCACCTCATTTATACCCTTTTTTAACTCGTCACAGTTATTTTGAAGCTTCTTATTTATTGTAGCAAAAGATTCTTTGATGCTTTTTTCCAGCCCAGCGATTAATTTTATGAGAAGTATTTTAAATTCTTGTTTAGTTAAGTTGCTTAGATCTGTTTTGAGCAGTTCTGTGGCTGTGACTCCTTCCTTGAATTTCTGTAGAGGAGCGTTCTTCTGTTTTGTAATTCTGACTACCTTTCTCTTGTCAGATTTAAAAGCTTGTTATGTGCTTGGCACCTTTGAGCACCGCTGTAGTAAAGGAGGCTCAGACACTGACCTGGGCCTGGCCGTTCAGGAGGTGTTCTTTGAAGCTTGCTCCTTGGTCTCTCCTGTTGTGCCTTTGGTTACTTTAATTTCCTACTTGTAGTGATGTTTTGGACTCTCCACCATGTATGCTTTGGTTTGTTCCTTGAGGTATCACCAAGAGGGCACAAGCGCCGCAGGCAGGCTTTCACGTCCACTTTTTACCAATGATGTCCAATCTCGAAGGAAACCTTTTCATTAAGGTCTCACTCAGAAGGATGCTGGTGGTGTTGAGATCCACTCAAGCACTGAATTAAAGAAACCGCAAAGCAGGAGCCTGTTTCCACGCAGGAACAGAGGGGAGAACATACATTCTTTAAGTGAAATATCATAGCCTGGACTATAAAGTATGTCTAAATAATGTCACATGACTGAGATCATACAAAGCATGTTCTTTGGTAAAAATGAAAATATGTAAGAAATTAATAACAGAAAAATATCCATAAAATCCCCAGTATGTTTACAATAAGAAACCTACTTTTAAATAATCTGTGACTTGAAGCATATAAAGAACTTACAAAACTCAGCACACCCCCCAAAAAAGAAAAAACCTAACACCCAATAAACCAAATAATCCATTTAAGAAATGGGCAGAAGACACGAATAGACACTTTTCCAAAGAAGACATCCAGATGTCCAACAAACATATGAAAAGATGCTCAATATCACTCATCATCAGGAAAATACGAATCATAACTACAGTGAGATATCACCTTACATCTGTCCAAATGGCTAAAATTATCAACACCAGAAACAACAGATGCTGGCGAGAAGGCAAAGAAAAGGGAACCCTCTTGCACTACTAGTGGAAATGCAAACTGGGGCAGT
>NC_043708.1:73454203-73459989 GCF_006229205.1 Suricata suricatta
GCAGTGGATGGGCAGAAAGAAAGGGAGACACAGAATCTGATGCAGGATCCAGGCTCTGAGCTGTTACCACAGAGCCTTATGTAGGGCTTGATCTCACCTGAACTGAAGTCAGTTGCTTATCTGACTGAGCCACCCAGGCACTCCCAACTATACATTAACTGTAGTCATCATGCTGTACATAGGTCTATAAAACTTATTCTTCTAGTAACTGAACGCTTGTACTCTTTCACTAATATCTCCCCTTTATCTGACATCCCAGACCTTAGTAACAACCATTCTATTCTCTAGTACTCTGTTATTTAATTTTTTAGATTCTGTATATAAATGAAGTCAGAAAGTATTTGTCTTTCTGTGCCTGTTTTATTTCAGTTAGCATAATGCATGCCCCCTTCCAGCTGCCCCGATTCATCTGTGTTATCACAAATGGCAGGATTTACTTCTCTTTAAAGGCCAAATAAATAATATTCTATTGTGTGTGTGTGTGTGTGTGTGTGTGTGTGTGTGTGTATTTATCCACTCATGTGTCAATGAACTTAGGTTGCTTCCACAGCTTGTCTATTGTTAGTAGTGCTATAATGGACATGGGGAGTGCAGATAACTTTTTGAGAGTGTGATTTTTATTTCATTTGGATATATATTCAGGAGTTAGATTTGCTGGATCACATAGTAGTTCTATTTTTAAATTTTTTTGAGAGACCACCATACTATTTTCCTGGTGATTATACTGCGTTACATTCCTACCAACAATGTATAAGGGCTCCCTTTCTTTCCACATCCTCACCAATGCTTGTTATCTTTTGAATTTTTGATAATAGTCATTCTGTGGAAGTCATAAGAAAGCTGGAGTAGCCACACGTATATCACACAACCTAGGTTTTAAACTGAAGGCTGTAACAAGAGATGAAGAAGAGCATTATATCATAATTATGGGGTCTATCCATCAAGAAGAGTTAATTGTATATGTTTTTGCTCCCAACTTGAATGCACCCAAATACATAAGTCAGTTGATCACAAACATAGGCAATCTTATTGATAGGAATACTATAATTGCAGTGGATTTAATACTCCACTTACATCAGTGGACAGATCATCTGGGCAAAAAAATCACTAAAGAAACAATAGCCTTGAAAGATACACTTGACCCGATTGACTTGACAAATATATTTAGAACTTTTCATCCCAAAGCAACAGAATACACATTCTTTTTGAGTGCACATGGAACATTCTCCAAGATAGATCACATACTGAGTCATAAAACCCTTAATATATAAAAGAATTGAGACCAGGCCATGCATATTTTCTGATCACAATGCTATCAAACTTGAAATCAACCACAGGAAAAAATTTGGAAAGCCTCCAAATGCATGGAAGTTAAAGAACATCCTACTAAAGAATGAATGGAGCAACCAGGCAATTAAAGAAGAAATTTAAAAAAACATAGAAGCAAATGAAAATGAAAACACAACAGTTCAAACCCTTTAGTATGCAGCAAAGACAGTCATAAGAGCAAAGTACATTGCAATCCAGGCCTACATTGAGAAACAAGAAAAGTCCCAAATACAAAATCTAACAGGACACCTAAAGGAACTAGAAGCAGAACAGCAAAGAAACCCCAAAGCCAGGAGAAGAGAAATAATAAAGATCAGAGCAAAAATAAACCATATAGAAGCAAAAAAAAAAAAAGGTAGAACAGACCAGTCAATATAAGAACTATTTTTTTTTTAATTTTTTAAAATGTTTTATTTATTTTTGAGACAGAGAGAGACAGAGCATGATCAGGGAGGGGCAGAGAGAGAGGGAGACACAGAATTAGAAGCAGGCTCCAGGCTCTGAGCTGTCTGTCAGCACAGAGCCTGATGAGGCGCTCAAATCCATGAATGTGAGATCATGACCTGAGCCGAAGTCGGAGGCTTAACCGACTGAGCCACTCAGGTGCCCTGAGCTGTTTTTTCTTTTTGAAAAAATAAACAAAATTGATAAACCCTACCCAGGGTTCTTTCAAAAAGAAAAGAGAGAGGACCCAAATAGATAAAATCTTGAATGAAAGAAGACATACCACAATCAACATCACAGAAATACAAACAATTATCAGAGAAAACTATGAAGAATTATATGCCAACAAAGTGGACAACCTGGAGGAAAGGAATGAATTCCTAGAAACTCACACACTACCAAAACTGAAACAGGAAGAAATATGAAATTTGAATAGACTCATAGTCAGTGAAGAAATTGAATCAATTATCAAAAATCTCCCAACAAATAAGAGTCCTGGGTCAGATGGCTTTCCAGGGGAATTCCATCAGACATTTAAAGCAGAGTTAATACCTATCCTTCTCAAGCTGTTCCAAAGAATAGAAATGGAAAGAAAGCTTCTAGATTTATTCTATGAAGCCAGTATTGCCTTGATTCCAAAATTAGAAAGAGACTCCCCCAAAGGAGAATTATAGGCCAATATCCCTGATGAACGTTGATGCAGAAATTGTCACCAAGATACTAGCAAATCAAATTCAACAGTATACCAAAAGAATTTTTCACCACAATCAAGTGGGATTAATTCCTGGGCTATAGGGCTGGTTCAATATTCACAAACCAATCAATGTGGTACATCATATTAATGGAAAAAAGGATAAGAAGAAAAGATAGGATCTTGTCAATAGATGCAGAAAAAGCATTTGGCAAAATACAGCATTCTTTCTTAACAAAACCCCTCAAGAAAGTAGAATAGAAGGAACATACCCAAACATCATAAAAGCCATATATGAAAAGCCCACAGCTAATATCATCCTCAATGGGGAAAAACTGAGAGCTTTCCCTCTGAGATCAGGAACATGGCAGGGATGTCCACTCTAACCACTGTTGTTTAACACAGTGTTGGAAGTCCTGGCCTCAGCAATCAGACAACAAAATGAAATAAAAGGCATCAGAATTGGCAAAAAAAAAAAAGTCAAACTTTCACTTTTTGCAGATGACATAATACTCTACATGGAAAACCCAAAAGGCTCCACCAAAATCATGCTAGAACTGATACATGAATTCAGCAAAGTTTCAGGATACAAAATCAATGTAGAGAAATCAGTTGCATTTCTGTATACCAATAATGAAGCACCAGAAAGAGAAATCAAAAATTTATCCCATTTACATTTGCACCAAGAACCATAACATATTTAGGAGTAAACCTAGCCAAAAAAATAAAAGATATGTATGCTGAAAATGTAGAAAACTTATGAAAGAAATTGACGAGGACACAAAGGAAATGGAAAACATTCCATGCTCATGGGTCAGAAGAACAAATATTGTTAAAATGTCATACTACCCAAAGCAATCTACACATTCAATACAGTTCCAATCAAAATTGTACCAGCATTCTTTTCAAAGCTAGAAGCAACAATCCTCAGTTTTATATAGAACCACAAAAAAATCCCAAATAGCCAAAGTTATGTTGAAAAAGAAAACCAAAGTGGGAGGCATTACAATCCCAAACTTTAGCCTCTACTACAAAGCTGTAATCATTAAAACAGTATGGTATTGGCACAAGAACAGACACATAGACCAATGGAATAGAATGGAGAAACCAGAATTGGACCCACAAATGTATGGCCAAATAATCTTTGACAAAGCAGGAGTGAGTATCCAGTGGGAAAAAGTCTCTTTAGCTAATGATGCTGGGGGAACTGGATAGCAATATGGAGAAGAATGAAACTGGACCACTTTCTTACACCATACACAAAAATAAACTCAAAATGGATGGAAGACCTAAACATGATATAGGAAACCATCAAAACTCTAGTGGAGAAAAGAAGCAACAATCTTTCTGACCTCAGCTGCAGCAATTTCTTCCTTGACATGTCTCTGGAGGCAAGGGGGCAAAATTAACTATTGGGACCTTATCAATATAAATCTCTTGCACTGCAAAGGAAACAATCAACAAAACTAAAAGGATAGAATGGGAGAAGGTATTTGCAAATGATGTATTGGATAAAGGGTTAATGTCTAAAATATATAAAGAACTTACCAAACTCAACACCCAAAAAGCAAATAACTCCATGAAGAAATAGGCAGAAGACATGAATAGATATTTTTCCAAAGAAGACTTCCAGATGGCTAACAGACACATGAAAAGATGCTCAACATCACTCATCATCAGAGAAATACAAATTAAAACCACATTGAGATACTGTCTCACACTAGAGTGGCTAAAATTAACAACTCAGGAAGCAACATGTTCGCAAGGATGTGGAGAAACAGGAACTTTCATGCATTGTTGGTGGGAATGCATACTGGTGCAGCTGCTCTGGCAAACAGTGTGGAGGTTTCTCAAAAATTTAAAAATGGAACTACCCTACAACCCAGCAATAGTGCTACTAGGAATTTATCCAAAGGATACAGGCGTACTGATTCATAGGGGCACGTGACCCCAATAATTATAGCAGCTGTTTCAACAACAGCCAAATTATGGAAAGAGGCCAAATGACCATCAGCTGATGAATGGATAAAAATGTGGTTTATCTATACAATGGAATACTATTTGTCAATGAGAAAGAATGAAATCCTGTCATTTGCAACAATGTTGATGGAACTGGAGGGTATTAGGCTAAGTAAAATAAGTCCGTCAGAAAAAGACAAATATCATATGCTTTCATTCATATGTGGACGTTGAGAAACTTAACAGAAGACCATGAGAGAAGGGAAGGGGAAAAATAGTTTTAAACAGAGAGGAAGGATTCTTAAATACAGAGAACAAAGTGAGGGTTGGTGGGGGTGGTGGGGGAAGCAGCAAATGTGTGATAGGCATTGAGGGGAGGCACTTGTTGGGATGAGCACTGGGTGTTGTATTGTAAGGGATTAATCACAGGAATCTACCCCCAAAGCTAAGAGCACACTGTATATACACTGTATGTTAGCAAATTTGACAATAAATTATATTATACATAGATATATATATATACATTTACATGTATACATATATTAAAGGTAAAAGAAGATAGATTTTCTAGTAGGGATGAAGAAAAATCTCATTGTAGTGTTAATTTGCATTACCTGAATGGTTAGTGATTTTTAACATGTTTTCATATACCCATTGACCATTTCAATATCTTTGGAGAAATATCTATTAAAAGCCTTTGCCCATTTAAATCGGATTATTATTTTGCTCTGCATTTGTAGGGATTCTTTACATATTGTAGATAATAATCTCTTATCTGATGTATAATTTATAAATATTTTTTCTCTTTCTGTAGCATACCTTTTCATTGAATTGATAGTTTCCCTTGCTGTGCAGAAGATTTTTAGTTTGATTCAGTCCCACTTATTTACTTTTCCTTTTGTTGCTGTGCTTTTGGTGTCAAATCAAAAAAAAAATCATTGCCCAGATCAATGTCAAGAAGTTTTCCTCTATGTTTTTTCTAGGAGTTTAAAAATTCAGGTCTTATATTTAAAGTCCTTATTTCATTTGGGTTGATTTTGTATATGATGTAAGCTAAAGGTCCAATTTCATTCTCTTGCACATGGATATCCAGTTTTCCCAACATTATTTATTGAAGAGACTATCTCTAGGTGAAGGAGAAGAGATTCATTCATTTTGTAAACCTAGGCCTTGCATATCTTTTGATTGGTAAAGAGACAGTGTCGGTTTAAGTAAAATATTTCTCTAGGTAGGCAGCATTTTTTTTTAAATTTATTTTATTTTATTTTTTTATTTTTCTCCATAATATTTTATTGTCAAATTGTTTTTCATACAACACCCAGTGCTCTTCCCCTTAAGTGCCCTCCACCATCACCACCACCTC
>NC_043708.1:73460089-73465911 GCF_006229205.1 Suricata suricatta
AAGTACATGGGAGAGTGCAAGTTAGGGTCAGTGCTCACAGAGAACACAATGAGGAGGTTTCCCATTAGGCTTGCCATGTAGAACACAGAGGAAAAGAAGAAAAGAAGAAGCTGGATCCCCCATGAATTAGAGAGTCCCAGGAACACAAACTCAGATACCACAGATTGGTTGGCTTCATCCATTGCCTCTGCAAGCAGAGATGACACTAGTTTTACCTGAAGAAGAGTAAAAACAAAATAAACTGTGTGGGGAGTCACCAACTACGTGAATTTCATATCATAAAGAAAAAACATTGCCTTATTTTACACAGCCAAAACACATCTTTAGGTCTAGGAATGCCTAGAATAATAGGAGAGAAAAAGGAAGAAATGGAAGTTAAATCATTGTCTCCCTCAGTTTATTATTCCTGCCCGTGGAGTCTCCCAAAATTGAGGCAATTTCTGACGATCTTCATTTTCCTCACACCTTGATTACCTTCTATATGCAATGCTATCAGTCTCATTACTGCTCTCTTATGCTTAGCCTCCTGCTACTGCATTTTATCAAATCATATTCACATTTTCTTCCTCAAGAGAAAACTAATGTAGAAACCCTAAAGGTATCCAGCTGTTGTAGCAGAGCTCAGGGAGTGGAGGTGATCACAGAGTTTGAGCTGTGAGAGCACAGGATAAAGTAAGGACAAGCCAAGAGATATCTTGTGTGCAGAATCTAAACATGGTTGAGATAATGCAATGTAGAAAAAAAATTCTATGTGATTGGTATTTGGAGATCATTGCCCAGTCCAGGTTCACTTTTCATGCTTAATGGAAGTGCAAAAAGAATGCATCACTTGTGATCAGAAATGTTTAGCCCTAAGTCTACAGGAACTTAAATTTTTTCTTCCATCCTTTCTCCAACTTGACTCATATCTTGAACTCAGGTTCACTATCTGTAAAATAAAGGGACTGAGGTGAGTGACGTAAGTACTTTTTCCAAGGCTAACATTTCTATGAGTTTATAACACAGTGCCTCCTCAGTAAGTAATGAAGCTCACCATAATGATGGTATTCTCTGCATTGGACTGCTACCATATTCACCATCTTTTCTCTTGTCTGCAGTTGGTTATAAGTCCCATATCCCACAGAAATCCCTTTCTCATATCTCTTTCTTCTCTAATTCCTTTTGTACTACTCACATGACTCAATTAGCATATTATTATAAGTTTGCTATATGATTTATTTTGCCCTTTCTCAGAATCATCTGTAATCAATCAACAAACATTTACTAGATGCCTGCTAAGCACAGTGCATTGTTACAGGACACGATGGACCTATAGAAATGTTAAAATATCCACTACCCTTAAGGCTTTTACATTTTAGCACACACAAAAATATGAATAATATTTAAACATGTACTATATTTTAAAATGTCAAATAAGTAGTATGATCAAAGAATTTATGAAGCAGAAAAATATACCCAGAGTGCCAGAATGATTAGGGCTTTCTTCAGAAAGAAACCAAGACTTCTGTTGCACTTTAAGATAAGCATATAATTAATTTGGATATACAGCTTCATACATGAACTTAAAGAATTTATGTAATACCTAATATAATCAAGAAATATAATCAGGATAATATGTATAATTAAGAGATATCAGCACACCTGAGAAGCTCAATCAGTTAAGAGTCCAACTCTTGACCTCGGCTTGGGTCATGATCTGACAGTTCATGAGATAGAGCCCTACATTGATAGCTCATGGCCCACTTGGGATTCTCTCTCTCTCTCTCTCTCTCTCTCTCTCTCTCTCTCTCTCTCTCTCTCTCTCTCTCTCTTTCTCTCTCTCTCTCTCTCTCTCCCTCTCCTTCTCCCTCTCTCCCTCTCTCTAAATAAATAAATAAATAAATAAATAAATAAATAAATAAACTTTAAAAAAAGAAGTATTTCCTAGGTTGGAATAGTTTTTGATGAGCTATTTATGGAAATTATGATAATCAAAATAAAAAAAAACAGTGACCACCATGAACAAAACACCACAATAACTTCTTTAAACACACAATGCTGTTTGATATCTACAAAAACCATAACATTTGGTATTATTAGTTTCTTTTGCAAAGAAGCAAATACAAAACAAGAGAGCAAAAGCACAGATTATTAAGTGGTAGAACTGATAGTGATTCTCTGATATGCCTTTCAACCAATAAATGGAGAAGACCTCTCTTTTCTCCTGACTTTCTGATTGTATGAGATACCTCAGTTCCTTTCTGGATGCCCTCATGTTGCCCTCTCAGCATCCTAGCCAGATCTAAGTGAAAGAGAATGAAGCTTTGTCCTCAAGTGTTCATAAACATTTGGGTTTCTTAAACTACTTCAAACACATCTATAATCCATCCAGGCTATTTAAATAACCATTGTGGGAGAAGGCAAATCTGTATGATACCTGCATCTCAGAGCATTCTGGCTGAGTTCCCAAACCAATATTTTCTTAATCCACGTGACCTCTTTTAGCTTCCCATTGAAGACACTCAGCTCTCATCACTCTCTAATAAATAGAGACAACAAAGGTGCTCTGTCTCCATATCAACAAATGAAATAAAGCCCAGAACTAAACCAAGTCAGATTTTATTCCCTCTTACAAAACTATCTCCTAGCCATTCAAAATCCTTTTTTGGTTCGCAAACGTGGATAGCAATGGAGGGGAAAAAAGTAACTTCAGTTTCTGACTGCCTTACTTTTTCTTCTCATTTGTATCAGCTCTTGTTCATTAAGTTCAACTGAAGCTGCTTCTGTTGTACAAGATAACACATTATTGCTTTCTATACAAAACAATCATGTCACCAGAATCATCTATTCATACTGGCGTTTGGGGACTTAAAAGTTCTACACTAGTATTCCTTAACTGTTTCTGGGTTTGTTACCCACCCACTCATTTAAAGACGTAACATGTGACTATTTCCAATGAATTAAGCATATCCAATTTTCCCTGGTTGAAACTTGCATTACTTCATGCCCAGATAACTATGAAACTGCTATTATCTAAAGAGATATTATGGCTAATTAGCACACAGGAGAATACTGACCAAATGACACTGCAGTAACTTGGGATCACCAGTATGAGTTCATTTATTCAAGGGAATTGTCATTCGGAATCCTGGCCACCCATCAGAGGAAGCTATTAATGAGTTGCCAAAGAGGAAAAAAGAGATCTAAATAAATAATAAATAAATAAATAAATAAGAAAATACAATTTTCTTTACTTAATTTGAAATATTTATTTCATACATAAGGTTAAAAAAGGATCTCCAACAAATGTGAATATACACTGTCTTGTATTTATATTAAAATCAATCTGTCAAAGAACCCTGACACTTAAAACAGGAACCTTCATAGAAATCCCCAAGATCATGTATGTGAGTGTGTTAATTATTTGTAGATCTATTCTTCTGCTCTACAATCAGAAGCTACCATATGCATGAAACTGTTTATTTGTAGATTCTATTACATGATCTACAACTTCACATTAAAAATAATACTTTTCAGTCAGAAAAAAACTATACAAGCGGCACCTGGGTAGCTCAGTCAGCTAAGCGTCTGACTTTGACTTAGTTCATAATCTCATGGTTGGTGAGGTCAAGCCACACATTGGGCTCTGTGCAGACAGCTCAGAGCATGGACTCTGCTTCAGATTCTGTGTCTCCCTCTCTCTGTCCCTCCCCCTGCCTCTCACTGGGTCTCTCTTAAAAGTAAACATTTAAAATTTTTTAAATATTTGTAATTATACAAGATTGGGGAGAATGTTCATCAATAGAAGAGTGGCTAAATAAATTGTGGAACATCTATAAAATGGAATACTATGAAGCCATAGTATTCTACCTGTAGGGATATAAAATGTCCTCAAATAGCAAGGTTCAGGATACTGGGTTTAGTAGGAAACTATTAGGGTTCAAACAAAGGAAGAGGGAATGAGAGATTGTACCTTATATTAGGACTTGCAAATTAATAAAAAAGAAAAAGGTGAATTTTCTTAACTCTAGAAAGAGAAAGTAGCTATCTGTTAGCCTTATCTAATTTTTGGATATAAATTTCCTATTCAAGAATTTTTTTCAAAAAATAAGAAGAGAGGTGCCTGGGTGGCTCAGTCGGTTGGGCACCCAACTTCAGCTTGGGTCATGATCTCGCTGTTCACGAGTTCTAGCCCCTTATCCGGCTCTGCGCTGACAAGTTGGAACCTGGAGCCTGCTACAGATTCTGTGTCTCCCTCTCTCTCTGTCCCACCACCATTCATGCTGTGTGTCTCTCTCTCAAAAATAAATATTAAAAAAAATTTTTAGGGGCACCTGAGTGGCTCAGTTGGTTAAGTGTCTGGCTTCTGCTCAGGTCATGATCTCATGGCCTCTGGGTTCGAGCCCAGCATTGGACTCTGTGCTGACAGCTCAGAGCCTGGAACCTGTTTCAGAATCTGTGTCTTCCTCTCTCTCTACTCCTCCCCCACTCGTTCTCTGTCTCTGTATCTTAAAAATAAACATTAAAAATTTTTTACTTTGCTTTAAAAAATAAGAGATAATGCTCATTCCAAAGAGTTTATTTTATTAAGTCATTCCCTCTGACCAGCTCTAGAGGCATTACTATTTGAATTTCACATTTCTTCTAAACTTTTAATAGATAGTTGAGTCTGGGAGGAGACCAGAAATGTCTGTGAGGTTTAAGGGTATAATTTTAAAGTGGGAAACACTTAGACCAAAAAAATATCCAAAAGGAAAGAATTAAAATAAAAACTTGAGAATGTTAATTTCCCTAGCTAAATCCCTAAATGTAATGTGATCTCAATACAGGTATCATCAAGCCTTTTTTCAGGAGTTAGATAAATTGATTATCAATTTCATTTGAAAGACCAAATGAACAAGAATAGTTAGGTAATCTTGAAAGGGGAAATCATGGGAAGGAGGAGGAGAAAGAACCCTCTAACAGGTATTAAAATATATTAAAAGCCTCTGTAAATAAAAACTATAGGAATAACAGAGAGACTAATGGGACCAAATAGAAAATACAGAAACATTTCCAGCTGCAAATTGGAAATTTAGTATTCAATAAGAAGGCCTCTCAAATCAGTGGAAAATATATAGACTGTTGTTTCAAGTTTTTTTTAATTATTTTTTATTCTTTATTTTTGAGAGAAAGAGAGAGAGAGAGTACAAGCAGGGGAGGAACAGAGACAAAGAAAGACACAGGATCCAAAGCAGACTGCAGGCTGTGAGCTGTCAACAGAGAGCCCATCACAGGGCTTGAACTCACAAACTATGAGATCATGACCTGAGCCGAAGTCAGATGCCTAATCAACTGAGCCACCCAGGTGCCCCTCAAGTTTTTATTTAAATCCTAGTTAGTTAACATATAGTGTAACATGGTTTCAGGTGTAAAATTTAGTGATTCATCACTTACATATAACACCCAGTACTCATCACACCTGCCTTCGTTAATACTCATCACCCATTTAGCTCATTTCCTGCCTACCTGCCCTCCAGCAGTGTTCAGGTTGTTCTCTACAGTTAATAGTCTCTTATATTTTACCTCCTTGGTTTTTTTTCTTTCATCTTTTGTGTTCACCTGCTTTTTTTCTTAAATTCCACATACGAGTGAAATCATATGGTATTTCTCTTTCCCTGACTGACCTATTTTACTTAGAACAATACACTTTAGCTCTATCCATATCATTGCATATGGCAAGATTTCATTCTTTTTGGGATTGCCAAGTAATATTCCATTGTGTGTATATATCAACAATACTTGGAAAGAGCCCAACTGGAGATCAGTCGATGAACATTTGGGCTCTTTCCAACTATTGTTGA
>NC_043708.1:73466011-73472764 GCF_006229205.1 Suricata suricatta
TATTTCTCTTTCCCTGACTGACCTATTTTACTTAGAACAATACACTTTAGCTCTATCCATATCATTGCATATGGCAAGATTTCATTCTTTTTGGGATTGCCAAGTAATATTCCATTGTGTGTATATATCAACAATACTTGGAAAGAGCCCAACTGGAGATCAGTCGATGAACATTTGGGCTCTTTCCAACTATTGTTGATAATGCTGTTATAAATATCAAGGTGCATGTGCCCCTTTGAATCCGTATTTTTGTATCCTTTGGGGAACTACCTAGTATTGCAATTGCTGAATAATACGGTACTTCTATTTTTAACTTTTTGAGGAACTTCCATATTGTTTTCCAGGGTGTCTGCACGAGTTCACCTTCCCACCAGTGGTGCAAGAGGGTTCCCCTTTCTCTGCCTTCTCGACAACATCTGTTGTTTCCTGTGTTAATTTTAGCCATTCTGACAGGTGTGAGGTAATATCTCCTGGTTTTGACTTGTATTTCCCTGATTATGAATGATGTTGAGCATCTTTTCATGTGTTTGTTAGCCATCTGAATGTCTTCTTTGGAAAAGCGTCTATTCGTGTGTTCTGCCCATTTCTTCACTGGATTATTTGGGTTTTGGGTGTTGAGTTTGGTGAGTTCCTTATAGATTTTGAATACCAACCCTTTATCAGATATGTAATTTGCAAATATCTTCTCCCATTCTGAGATTGTCTTTTCACTTTGTTGTTTCCTTCACTGTACAGAAGCTTTTTGTCTTGATGAAGTCCCAATAGTTCAGTTTTGCTTTTGTATCCCTTGCCTGAGGACACAGAGCCAGAAAAATATTACTAAGATTGATGTCCAAGAGATTATTGCCTATATTTTTAGGACTTTAACAGTTTCAGGTCTCACATTTAGGTATTTAATCCATTTTGAGTTTATTTTTATGGACAATGTAAAAAAGTGGTCTGGTTTCATTCTTTTGCATGAAAAAGAATGCAGTTTTTACAGCACCATTTATTGAAAAGACTACCTTTTCATCATTCTATGTTCTTGCCTCCTTTGTCATAGATTATTTGACCGTATAATGTATGAGTTTATTCTTGGGTTCTCAATTTTGTTCTACTGATCTATATATCTATTTTTGTTCCAGCACCAAACTGTTCTGATTACTACAGCATTGTACTGTATCCGGAAATCTGGAATTGTGATTCCTCCAGCTTTGTTCCTCTTGGTCAAGATTGTTTTGACAATTCAGGCTATTTTGTACAATTCAGGTTTCATACAAATTTTAGGACTTTTTCCCTACTCCTGCAAAGAGTACTATTGATATTTTGATAGAGATTTTATTGAATTAGTAGATTGTGTGGAGTAGTTTCAATATCAATTTTTCCAACACATGAGCATCGCATATCTTCCCATTTGTTTGTATCATCTTTGATTTATTTCATCAATGTCTTACAAGTTTCCAGAATGCAGGTCATTTACTTCTTTGGCTAAATTAATTCCTAGGTATTTTATCCTTTCTGATGCAATTGTAAAGGGGATATTTTTTCTTATTTTCCTTTCCTACTATTTCATTAGTAGTGCATAGGAATGCAATAGAATTTGTATATTGGATCTGAAAAATAAAAATTATACCTGAAATGAAAATTTCATTAAGTGAGATGGACAGCAGATTAAATACTTAAGAAGATGTTATTGGTGACCTTAGTGACATAGTAATGACATTATCCAAATGGAGCATAGTGAGTAAACTAGATGAAAAGAAAATTCAGAGGATTAGGGACCTGTGAGGCTATATCAAGGAGCTTAACATACATGCAGTACGATGCCTAGAGGGAAAGTAAGGGAATGGGACATAAAAAGTAATGCTTGAAATTTTTCCAGGTTTCATACAAACTATAAACAGATCTCAGGTTAGCTAACTCCAAGCAGAATAAAAATAAAGAAAATTCAGCCAAATAGAGCACAAATTGCTGAAAACCAATGATAAAGAAAAAAATTTTGAAGACCCAAAGAAAAATACACATCACATACAGAGAACAAAGAATTAAAGCAGACTTCTAATGAGAAACTATAGAAGCCAAAAGACAATGGAGAGACATCTTAAAAGTATAATAAAGAAAGACAAATATAACAAATAAATATATTTACACAACAAAAATGTCTTTCAAAACTGAAGTCAAAATAAAGATATGTCAGACAAAGCTGAGAGGATTAAATTTTTTTAAAAAAATAATAATGAGCTATAATGATTATAGCCTATGTGGGTATAAAAATGTATGGCAAAAATACCACAAGGGATGACTGTTGTAAAGTTCTTATACTATATGAGAAGTGGTTTAATATTATTTGGAGTGTGAGTATTATGAGCTAAAGAGGTTCATTGGAAATTCTAAAGCAAACACTAAAACCAATGATTCATACCTAAAAAGACAATAGTGAAGGGATGGAGTCATTAAAATTAAAATTGAAACTTGAATATTAAAATTGAAAACTCAATTTCATAATCCCTTAGGAACATAACAATTCTAAATGTGTATACACTGAACACAGACTTTCATAATACATGAACAAAAACCAAAAGTCAAAGGATAAATAGGTGAATCCAAAATTATACTTAAAAATTATAATGCTAGAACAAGAAGTGAAAAATTGGGAAATATATAAAAGAACTGAAGAACACTATTAATCCAATTGATATTAATAGAGTATTCCACCAATAACAGCAGAACATACATTCTTTAAGTGAAATATCATAGCCTGGACTATAAAGTATGTCTAAATAATGTCACATGACTGAGATCATACAAAGCATGTTCTTTGGTAACAATGAAAATATGTAAGAAATTAATAACAGAAAAATATCTATAAAATCCCCAGGTGTTTACAATAAGAAACCTACTTTTAAATAATCTGTGACTTGAAGCATATAAAGAACTTACAAAACTCAGCACACCCCCCAAAAAAGAAAAAACCTAACACCCAATAAACCAAATAATCCATTTAAGAAATGGGCAGAAGACACGAATAGACACTTTTCCAAAGAAGACATCCAGATGGCTAACAAACACATGAAAAGATGCTCAATATCATTCATCATCAGGAAAATACGAATCATAACTACAGTGAAATATCACCTTACATCTGTCCAAATGGCTAAAATTATCAACACCGGAAACAACAGATGCTGGCGAGAAGGCAAAGAAAAGGGAACCCTCTTGCACTACTAGTGGAAATGCAAACTGGGGCGGTCACTCTGGAAAACAGTATGGAAGTTCCTCAAAACTTCAAAATAAGAAGTACCACATTATTCAGCAATTGAACTACTAGGTAGTTTCCCAAAGGATACAAAAATACGGATTCAAAGGGGCACATGCACCTTGATGTTTATAGCAGCATTTTCAACACTACCTAAATTATGGAAAAAACCCAAATGTCCATCCACTGATATACACAAGGGAATATTGCTCAGCCATTAAAAAAATGAAAATTTGCCATTTGCAATGATGTGGATGGAGCTAGAGGGTATTGTGCTAAGCAGAATAAGCCAGTCAGACAAAATAAATATCATATGATATCACTCATATGTAGAATTTAAGAAACAAAACAAATGAGAAAAGGGGGGGGGAAGAGGTAAACCAAAACACAGATGCTTTTTTAATGTTTATTTATTTTGAGAGAGAGAATGCACATGTGCATAGGGGAAGAACAGAGACAGGGGAAAAGAGAGAATCCCAAGTAGGCTCCACGCTCAGCACAGAGCCCAATATGGGGCTCAATCTCACAACCATGAGATCATGACCTGAGCTGAAATCAAGAATCAGACTCAACCAACTGAGCCACACAGCCACTCTAAACAGACTCTTAACTATAGAGAACAAACTGAAGGTTACTGGAGGGGAGGGTTACTGGGAAGATTGGGGGAATGGCTTACATGGTCGATGGGTATTAAGGAGGGCACTTTTGATGAGCACTGAGTATTGTCTGTAAGTAATGAATCACTAAATTCCACACCTAAAACTAGTATTGCACTGTATGTTAATCAGCTAGAATTTAAATTAAACCTTAAAAAGAAAATAAACAAACTGTGGCTCAAAATAGAAATCTCAAGGGAAATTTGAATATATTTTTATTAGAATAAAAAGAAAAACAAAAAATATCTAAATTCGTGAAATGCAGATCAAGGCTTGCTTACTTACAAGGAAATTTTTACCACTAAATATTTATATTGGAAAAAGAAAAAGTTCTTGAAAAAATTCTTGAGTCAATTATTTAAGCAGCAACCTTAGAAGTTATAAAAAAAAGAGCAAATTAAACCCAGAGCTGTACACAGAAATAATAAAGAGATGTAATTAATGAAACAGAAAAAGGAAAAAATAAGGAGAAAATCAAAGAAATCAGAAGTTCCTTATTTGAAAAATTCAACAAAACTGTTAAACTCACCAAACTGATCAGGAAAAATGAAAAGAGAAAAAATTACCAATATCAAGAATGAAAATTACCAATAACATCATTGCAGATCCTACAGGCTTTAGAAGAATGGGGACTATTATGGACAACTTCATGCCAGGAAACTCAGCCACTTAGATGAAATATAAAAAATGTTTGAAAGAGAATGACAAACCAAGAAACAGACTTTTAACTATAGATAACAAACAAATGGTTACCAGAGGGGAGGGAGGTGGAGAGTGGAGTGGGTGAAGTAGACGATGGGGATTAAAGAATACACAGAGTAATATGTAAAATTATTGAATCACTATATTGTACACCTGAAACTAATTTAACACTGTATGTTAACTATACTGAAATTAAATTTAAAAACTTAATATAAAAAATGTCTGAGGAGCACCTGGGTGGCTCAGTCCGTTGGGCATCTTGACTCTTGATCTCGGCTCAGGTCATGGTCCCACAGTTTGTGAGTTCAAGCCTCTCCTGGAGCTCTGTGCCGACAATGTGGAACCTGCTTAAGATTCTCTCTCTCCCTGTCTCTCTGCTCCTCTCCTGCTCACCTGCTCATTCCCTCTCTCTCTCTCTCTCTCTCTCTCTCTCTCTCTCTCTCTCTCAAAATAAATAAACTTAAAAAATGTTTGAAAGACTCAAAATTATGAAGACTCAGGAAGAAATAAATAATCTGAGTGACCTTCTATTCCTAAAGAAATTGAATTTGTAGTAAAGAAAAAAAGAAACTCCCACAAAAAAGACTTGAGGCCCCAGTGGCATCACTCTTAAACTCCACCAAATATTTAATGGATAAACAATGTCACAAATTTTCTACACAGGTTTCTCAGAAAATGGAAAAGGAAAATGTCCCAATCCATTTTATGGGGCTACCATTACTTTGACACCAAAACCAAAGACATTTTTTAAGAGACAGATTAGATGAACACAGAGACTGAATTATTAATAAAATACTAGCAGAGCAAATACAGAAGTATATGAAAGCAAATACATCATGATCAAATGGTTTTATCCCCCAAATCAAAGATAATTCAATAATCAGTGTCATTTACCATATCAAAAACTAGAAAAATCATTTTTATCCTCACCATAGATGCAGAAAAATAATTTGACAGAGTGCAACACATTTTCTTTTTATTTTATAATAGTTTATTGTCAAATTGGTTTCCATATAACACCCAATGCTTCTCCCCACAAGTGCCCCCTCTCCATAACCATCACCCCCCTTCATTCCTCCCCCTCCCCCTTCAGCCCTCAGTTTGTTTTCAGTATTCAATAGTCTCTCATGGTTTGTGTCCCCCTCTCTCTCCCACTCTCTTTCCCCCTTCCCCTCCCTATGGTCCTCTGTTAGGTTTCTCCTGTTAGACCTATTAGTGCAAACATATGGTATCTGTCCTTCTCTGCCTGACTTATTTCACTTAGCATGACACCCTCGTGGTCCATCCACTTTCCTACAAATGGCCAGACTTCAGTCTTTCTCATTGCCATGTAGTACTCCATTGTATATAATACCACATCTTCTTGATCCACTCATCAGGTGATGGACATTTAGGCTCTTTCCATGACTTGACTATTGTAGAAAGTGCCACTATGTACACTGGGGTACATGCGCTCCTAAGACAATGATTTCTGATGACAAATCTCTTTGGCATGTAAAAATTTCCCAGAACATAGATTCTGGTAGAAGACTCATGCATAATCTTTATCAATAGTGATTGATTGTAGGTGATTTAGATGCTGACATATGGGGAAGGAAGGTATCTTCAGCATTCAAATACAAGACAATCATTTTAGCATAGCGAAGGCAAAAGTTAGTTCTTTGTGAGCTGGGGCCAATAGCACGTTTTCTTGAGGGAAAGTAAAACAGGTTTCTCAAAAAATGCAATATTTGCTCTTATAATCACAAAAGAAGAAATTCCTAGAAGTTCCTTCACAAGGTGAAATCAGCATATCTTAGGATAAGGGGACAAGTCACTCCTGATACCAGTCAACAAGGTGCATTGGGGGTTGGTGCTCAAGCAAAAATAATTGAGTGGGGTTGGATATCAGTCACCATCTGACAGCAAGAGGCCTTGCAAACCTGCCTCACCTCACAAGGAGTTTTCTCAGCTTAGTGAGTTCGGAAATGGCATCCAACATGTCTTTTCTTTATCCATCAATGTCTCGTAGTTTCCAAAGTAGTGATTTCACCTCTTTGGTAAAATGTGTTCCCTAGTATTTTATAGCTATTATAAATGGGATTTATTTCACTATTTCTTTTTCAGAAAATATGTTGCTAGTGTATGGAAACACTACTGAGTTCTCTGTATTAATTCTGT
>NC_043708.1:73472864-73475849 GCF_006229205.1 Suricata suricatta
TTATTGAAAGAAAGATGCAATGGTATACTAAATATTTTGCTTGTGAAACCCTTTGTAAAATACAAAATAGAAGTAGTTGTAAGAAAAATGTGGACACATTTCTGATCTCAGGGGATTATATATCACATTACCTACAATGTGTCCTATAGTTTTTTGGTAAATACTATTTATCAGAATGAGTTCCTTCTATATTATTTTTTGGGGCTGCTGTAACAAGTTACCACAAATTTGGTGCTTTGAAAATCTAGGAGTTTATTTTCTTGAGGCTCTGGAGGCAAGAAGTCCAAAAATCAAGGATCTGGCAGACCCTCATGCCCACTAAAGACTCTAGGTGAGAATATATATATATATATATATATATATCCCCACAAGGAGAAATCTCTCTCTCCTCCAGTTTAGAAAGTGTTCTCTCATGTGATTGATTTCAGCCCTCAAAACATAATACCATTTCAAGGATCTACCTGTGCTGCTGAATAAGTCATTCTACAGTAGTAGTAACTAGCAAAAGTTCACATAACAAAAAGCTCATTCTAGGACCTATACATAGCTTTCCTTTCTACCATGATGTTTTCTTCATTCTTGGGTCCATTGTGAAAGCATTAGATAAGGAAAGCTTCACCATCTATTCTTTCAATTACCTAGTTCAACACATTATGCCTAATGATTCTTTAAATTAAATTCTCCTTGTTCAAATAAGTTGTGTAATTCCAGTCTCCTAGTTGAAATCTGACACATTCCATTCCAATAAAAAAGAAAAATATTTCAACAATTCCACTAGGGAATTCTCCAAACATGTAAGAAGAAAAAGCATTCTAAATCTCCTTTAGAATATGTATATTTTTGGGAATATTCCTAGCAGTGCTATTGCTGGGTCATAGGGGAGTTCTACTGTTAATTTTTTGAGGAACCTCCACACTGTTTTCCAGAGCGGCTGGATGCATAGGGGCACATGTATCCCAATGTTCATAGCAGCATTTTCAACAATAGCCAAATCATGGAAAGAGCCTAAATGACCATCAACTGATGAATGGATAAAGAAGATGTGATATATATACACAATGGAGTACTACATGGCAATGAGAAAAAATGAAATCTGGACATTCATAGCAACGTGGATGGAACTCGAGGGTGTTATGCTAAATGAAATAAGTCAGGCAGAGAAGGGCATATACCATATGTTTTCACTCATAAGTGTAACCGGAGAAACTTAGCAGAGGATCATGGGGGAGGGAGAGGGGGAAAATGTAGTTGGGGAGAGAGAGGAAGGTAAACAATGAGAGATTCTTGAATACTGAGAACAAACTGAAGGCTGAAGGGAAAGGGGAGAAGGGAAGGGGGGTGATAGGCATGGAGGAGGGCACTTGTTGGGATGAGCACTGGGTGTTACATGGATACCAACTTGACCATAAACTATAAAAAATTCAATTAAATTTAAAAAATTTTTAAAGAAATATGTATATTTTTTAAAAAGATAAAATAGTTTATATGACTGAGATAAAATAAAGGGTCTAGTTCTTAGCTACAAACTTTTCTAATAATTCAAGGATACAGTTAACTGTAGGACACAAGTGAAGCAGATGTCTAAGACTGCCAACAAAGCCCGCCAGGTTCTCTCTTATTGCACCAGGATGCTCTCTGGCTCAGATATAACAGATGAAGAATTGATGAAGATGAAGGATATCACTTACAAAAATAGAGGTATTTTTATCATGACATATCTCCTTTTTATATCCTAGTACTTACAGAGTAAACATTCATATATTGCTGTAAGCTGTGCTTCACATAACATATACTTCAGATTCATTTAGCATGAGCAAACTACAAGGACAAGGTGGATCCTGCTAACATTCCATTATCCATTTTCTAATAAATATAACTAGGAGGAGATCCAGTTAGTGTATTTTCATGGAGATTTGACCAGGATCATTTGATCCTGTTACTCCTATGTATTCATGTATTCTTTCCCCATCCTCATATCTCTGTCTTTGTGTGTGTCTCTCTCTCCTTACCCCACTCCTTCTTCCTAACAATGAAATGGAGAATGGTTATAGCCCAGTTACTAATACTTCTTTCCAATAACCAGAAATTTTAACTACTATAGCATTATAATAAAAAGAAATTATAAACTAATTTGTATACCCTTCATCACAAATACAAAAGTCTAAAAGGTAATAACAAAATAAAAAGTGATTTATAAGTAAGATAAAAACACCAGGATACATTAGTTTTTTCCAGAATGAAAGTTTGTTTAAATATTTGTAAATCAATGAAAGGAATTCACTATAGCAAGCATATGAAGGGAGAAAATCATACTAACATTTTTATAGGTACAGAAAACACACTCTAATCTAAGAACACTGGTTGAATGGTGTCCTCCACAAAATCCATGTCCACCCAGAACTTCAGAATATTACCTTATTTGGAAATAGAATTTTTGTAGGTATAATCAAAGTAAGGATAAAGATAATATCATACTGAACTAGGATGGACTTTAGATACAATAGGTGTCCTTATAAGAGATGGAAAAGGACACAAAAAGACACAAGGAAAGAGGCTATGTGAAGACTTAGAGACAGAGACTAAAATTATGTTGTCACAAGACAAGGAATGTCAGGAATCACCAACAGATGGAAAAAGCAAACAAAAATTCTCACCTAGAGTCTTTAGTGGGCATGAGGGTCTGCCAGATCCTTGATTTTTGGACTTCTTGCCTCCAGAGCCTCAAGAAAATAAACTCCTAGATTTTCAAAGCACCAAATTTGTGGTAACTTGTTACAGCAGCCCCAAAAAATAATATAGAAGGAACTCATTCTGATAAATAGTATTTACCAAAAAACTATAGGACACATTGTAGGTAATGTGATATATAATCCCCTGAGATCAGAAATGTGTCCACATTTTTCTTACAACTACTTCTATTTTGTATTTTACAAAGGGTTTCACAAGCAAAATATTTAGTATACCATTGCATCTTTCTTTCAATAA
>NC_043708.1:73475949-73478798 GCF_006229205.1 Suricata suricatta
TTATTGAAAGAAAGATGCAATGGTATACTAAATATTTTGCTTGTGAAACCCTTTGTAAAATACAAAATAGAAGTAGTTGTAAGAAAAATGTGGACACATTTCTGATCTCAGGGGATTATATATCACATTACCTACAATGTGTCCTATAGTTTTTTGGTAAATACTATTTATCAGAATGAGTTCCTTCTATATTATTTTTGGGGGCTGCTGAACAAGTTACCACAAATTTGGTGCTTTGAAAATCTAGGATTTCATTCTTTTTATGGCAGAATAATATTCCATTGTGTATATATACCACATCTACCACATCGTCTTTATCCACTCATCAGTAGATGGACACTTGGATTGTTCCCATAATTTGGCTATTGTAGATAATGCTCTTATAAACATTGGGGTGCATGTATCCCTTTGAATTAATGTTTTTAGAAGGCAGCTATGCTCACCACTATGCCACCAACCCTGAATTAATGTTTTTGTATTCTTCAGGTAAATGCCCCGTAATGTTTTGCAGTGCCTCAGTTCCAAGGGGCTTGGTGACAAGTCTCATCTCACAAGCAGACCAGAGCATACCCATTACAAGTCACTACACTCAGGGCAGGGATGAAACACAACCCACTGTAGGCAAGGAGAGCCTCTGCAGATGACTGGCCTGAAGGATAGAGCAGCAAAAACACAGTAGTAGTTTGCACACAGCACACACTGGAGACATTCCCTGAAGCTTCAGGCTCTGGGAGCCTCTTCTTCATAAGGCCATTCCTTTCAGGAACAGGAGATATAATTGGTTTTTCTAACTCAAAGAAGAAGGCAGAGACTTAGGCAAAATGCCAGGACTGAGGCATTTGTCCGAAATGAAACAAAAAGATAAGGCCATGGCTAAAAATCTAAGTGAAATGCCTGATGGAGAACTTAAAGCAAGAATTAAAGCATCATAAAGATATTCAGTGGAGTTGAGAAAAGAGTAGAAGACATGAGGGAGACCCTTACCACAGAGATAACAGAGGTAAAAATGAATCAATCAGAGATGAAAAATGCAATAAATGAAACCGACTTCATGCAATGAACAACAGGCTGGAAAAATCAGAGGAACGAATTAGTCTCATAGAAGACAAAATAATGGATAACAGTGAAGCCGAACAAAAGAGAGAAAGAAGAATCATGCAACAGGAGAATAGATTTAGGGAACTCAGTGACTCCACTCTGTCTTTTGATTGGAGTCTTTAGTCTATTTGCATTTAAAGTCTTTCCTAAAGCAGCTGCATTTACATTCCCACTTAAGTATGAGGGTTCTAGTTTTTTTCTCATCTTTGCTAACACTTGTTATAATCTGTTTTTATGAATAGAGCCTTTCTAGTGTGTGTATGTGAAATGGTATCTTAATGGGGTTTTAATTTGCATTTCCCTAACAGTTAATGATGTTGAGCATTTTTAAATTTGTTTATTGGTTATTTATTATCAGTTTTGGAGAAAGACCTATTAATTTTTTGCCCATTTTAATATTATATATCTTATGGTGGATTTCTAATTTGATTGCATTATAGTCAGAAAACATACTTTTTAAAGCTGCAGATTCTTGAAATATTTTGAGATTCATTTTATAACTTATCTAGGACTTATAAAGAACATTTTATTTTGATTTAACTTCATTTTTATTATGTAAAAACATTTACAGGATATCAGTGTCCAAACTATAAAATAGGACATATTCAGAAAACTCTAGTTCTTAACACTTCCCTTGCCTTGTTTTCTCCTTTCTCTTTACGAAACCAATTTTAATTTTTCTGTTTACCATTGAAAATATTTCTGTAATTTTTTATAAAATATGTATTTATAAATTGTATATACATATAAACCCAATATATGTATCCTCATTTTAAGATAAAAATTAACATCCTGGAGATATTCTTTTTCAACTTATTGTTTTCATTTAACATATACCTTGTAGAGTCCTCCAGAGCACTTATTTGGAGATATTCCTCACTAATTTTTGTAGTTACTTAGTGTTCCATAATGTATAATTTATACATTTTTATGATTATCATTTAAGTATTTTTCAGTCTTACTCTTAAAAACAATGCTGCAACAGGTTCATAGGTTATTTTGTATTTTTGCACATGTATTGTTAGGATAGAATTAGGATCGTTGGATTAGCTTTGTAAATTTCATAGATATTGCCAAGAGTAACACCATTTTGTATTCTTATCAATAGTGCATATTGATTGAGGGCCCTTTTCTGTATATACTTACCAATAAGCAGTATTATTGAATATTGAAGTCAGATATTTCATATCTTAAAATCAAAATTGATATTTCAGCTTAGTTTTAAGCTGTGTATATCTTAACATGACAGAGCTTGAACATTTTTTTAGAGCTTATTTATTTAGTGAGAGAGAGAAAGAGAGAGAGACAACGAATCTTAAGTGGGCTCCATGCTGTCAGCACAGAGCTTGATGTGGGCTCAGACTCATAAATCAAGAGATCATGACCTGGGCCAAAATCAAGAGTCACATGCTTAAGTGACTGACTGAGTCACCCAGATGACCTGAGAACTTGAATGTTTTTTAATGTATTGAAGCATTATTTATATCCCCTTATATATCAATTATAAATTAATATGTTTTACCTATTTTTTGTTTGCTGGTGTGTTTTTAGAAGTTCCTTATTATCATAGCTATTATTCTTTGCAATATGAGTTGTAAATACTTTCCCCTGATACCACATTTCTCTTTTCTACTTTGTTCATGGTTTTATCATGCATTGAAAACACTAATTTGATGTAGTTAAAATTATCAGTCTTTATCATATTCCTGGATTACAAAGATATAACTCATGTTTTCTTTTAATATTTGTAT
>NC_043708.1:73478898-73480769 GCF_006229205.1 Suricata suricatta
CAGATGTCCAACAAACATATGAAAAGATGCTCAATATCACTCATCATCAGGAAAATACGAATCATAACTACAGTGAGATATCACCTTACATCTGTCCAAATGGCTAAAATTATCAACACCAGAAACAACAGATGCTGGCGAGAAGGCAAAGAAAAGGGAACCCTCTTGCACTACTAGTGGAAATGCAAACTGGGGCAGTCACTCTGGAAAACAGTATGGAAGTTCCTCAAACCTTCAAAATAAGAAGTACCACATTATTCAGCAATTGAACTAGTAGGTAGTTTCCCAAAGGACACAAAAATACGGATTCAAAGGGGCACATGCACCTTGATGTTTATAGCAGCATTTTCAACACTACCTAAATTATGGAAAAAGCCCAAATGTCCATCCACTGCTCAGCCATTAAAAAATGAAAATTTGCCATTTGCAATGATGTGGATGGAGTTAGAGAGTATTATGCTAAGCAGAATAAGCCAGTCAGACAAAATAAATATCATATGATATCACTCATATGTGGAATTTAAGAAACAAAATAAATGAGAAAAGGGGGGGGAAGAGGTAAACCAAAACACAGACGCTTTTTTAATGTTTATTTATTTTGAGAGAGAGAATGCACATGTGCATAGGGGAGGAGCAGAGACAGAGGAAAAGAGAGAATCCCAAGTAGGCTCCTTGCTCAGCACAGAGCCCAATATGGCGCTCAATCTCACAACCATGAGGTCATGACCTGAGCTGAAATCAAGAATCAGACTCAACCAACTGAGCCACATGGCCACTCCAAACAGACTCTTAACTATAGAGAACATACTGAAGGTTACTGGAGGGGAGGGTTACTGGGAAGATTGGGGGAATGGCTTACATGGTTGATGGGTATTAAGGAGGCACTTTTGATGAGCACTGAGTATTGTCTGTAAGTAATGAATCACTAAATTCCACACGTAAAACTAGTATTGCACTGTATGTTAATCAGCTAGAATTTAAATTAAACCTTAAAAAGAAAATAAACAAACTGTGGCTCAAAATAGAAATTTCAAGGGAAATTTGAATATATTTTTATTAGAATAAAAAGAAAAACATAAAATATCTAAATTTGTGAAATGAAGATCAAGGCTTGCTTACTTACAAGGAAATTTTTACCACTAAATATTTATATTGGAAAAAGAAAAAGTTCTTGAAAAAATTCTTGAGTCAATTATTTAAGCAGCAACCTTAGAAGTTATGAAAAAAGAGCAAATTAAACCCAGAGCTGTACACAGAAATAATAAAGAGATGTAATTAATGAAACAGAAAAAGGAAAAATAAAAAGAAAATCAATAAAATCAGAAGTTCCTTATTTGAAAAATTCAACAAAACTGCTAACCTCACCAAACTGCTCAGGAAAAATGAAAAGAGAAAAAATTACCAATATCAAGAATGAAAATTACCAATAACATCATTGCAGATCCTACAGGCTTTAGAAGAATGGGGACTATTTTGGACAACTTCATGCCAGGAAACTCAGCCACTTATATGAAATATAAAAAATGTTTGAACGAGAATGACAAACCAGGAAACAGACCTTTAACTATAGATAACAAACAAATGGTTACCAGAGGGGAGGGAGGTGGAGAGTAGAGTGGGTGAAGTAGACGATGGGGATTAAAGAATACACAGAGTAATATGTAAAATTATTGAATTACTATATTGTACACCTGAAACTAATTTAACACTGTATGTTAACTATACTGGAATTAAATTTAAAAACTTAATATAAAAAATGTCTGAGGGGCACCTGGGTGGCTCAGTCCGTTGGGCATCTTGACTCTTGATCTCGGCTCAGGTCATGGTCTCACAGTTTGTGAGTTCAAGCCTCTCCTGGGGCTCTGTGCTGA
>NC_043708.1:73480869-73482775 GCF_006229205.1 Suricata suricatta
CTTTAATAGCTCTTCACTGTCTTCAAAATAAAACACAAATGCTTTTAGCAGGGATTCCAGAACACTTTTTCAATTTATCTCCTATCAAACCCTTTTACATTTTCTCTCATGCCAATTTTTTTCCATTTTTCTCACTTTTCATCTCTAAATTACCTTTCTTTTATCCTTTTATTTTTCTATTTTACTTATTTTCTTCCATTTTTCATCTTCAATTTTATTTTGGATTACTTCCTTTTCTTCTAAGCATTTTAATATCACTAAATGATAAGTATCAATTCCATTCTCTATAAGACCTTTTAACTCTTACCTCCATTTTTAGAAACCTTATTTATTTAAACTTCTCCTAAGACTGAATCTCTACATCTGCCTTAGCTTTCATGTTTCTGTCCAAGCTTCTGAGAAATTATGAAAATTATTTTGGAATTGTGTCTCTCACTCATGCCTCATAGAGTACTAGACTAGGGGGGATTTTGAGAATTTTGGATGCAGTGCATGTGTTCTAAAGATAGAAAAACAAAAGGATGCAGAGAATTAAAATTCAATTATCATGTTATTTCTAGAATTCAAGTAAAATTTGTAAGTGATTATCAGGGAACTGGAGTTTCTCTATGAATCAGAAGGCAACAAATATTACTACTAATAATTATCCAAATCTATTCTGTACTTACTAGACACAAAAACTATGCAAAATACTTTATATTTAATACTTCATTTGAAATTCATAAAAACTCTAAGAAGTCAATATAATTAGTATCTACATTTGTAAAAATGATAAAAGTAAGTCTTAAAGGGTGAGTCTAAGGTCCAAGACTATGTTTAAAACGTACACACTATAAATTGCCTCACATAGTAAAATTGTGAATGAGGATTTGTCTTAGTTTCATAGAGAGGTTTCCAAGAGCTGTATATAAAATGATTGTGATGGGCTACAAAACCACTAAGAATACTTTTTCAAAAATGTATGCCACAAAAAGTCTTTGTAAATATAAAGATCATATAATGTTGTATGTACTTAAGAGCTAAGATACTGTTTTTGAGTTAAAAGGAAAAGCACATAAATATAGGATAGTGATAAGGACTTAATCTGGCAGAGAAGGTCACGTGAACAAAGGTATTTTGTTAGGAATAAGCCTAGCATAAGTGCAAATACTGAGCAGACTTGAATAACTAGACTATAAGGCACAGTCAGAGGTGAAGTGTGGAGTAAAATGGTGGGTTTCGATTGTGTGCATTTATGTAATAAACCATAGAAAGACATTATATGAGTGAGCAGTATGAAACAAAATGAGGTTTTAAATTTGAATATAATAATTCTAAGTTCCTTCTAACTCTATTCTCCAAGGTAACGACAGAGGCTCTTTCCTGGAATGAATCAATAAGTGACACAAATTACTCCATGGTGACTGAGTTCATTTTTCTGGGACTCTCCAATTCTCAGGAATTCCAAATATTCCTATTGGTGTTGTTTTTTATATTCTATGTGGGAATTGTGTTCGGAAACCTTCTTATTGTCATAACTGTGGCTTCTGACTCCCACCTTCACTCTCCTATGTACTTCTTGCTGGCTAACCTCTCGCTCATTGATCTATGTCTGTCTTCTGTCACAGCCCCCAAGATGATTGCTGACTTTTTCAGTAAACGCAAAGTCATCTCTTTCAAGGGTTGCCTTGCTCAGATATTTCTCGTTCACTTTTTTGGTGGGAGTGAGTTGGTGATTCTTATAGCAATGGCCTTTGACAGATATGTAGCAATCTGTAAACCCCTTCACTACACTACAGTTATGTGTGACAATGTATGTTTTGGCATTGTGACTGCTGCATGGGGTACTGGCTTCCTCCATTCAGTAAGCCAGTTGGCTTTTGCAGTAAACTTACCTTTCTGTGGTCCCAATGAGGTTGATAGTTTT
>NC_043708.1:73482875-73485861 GCF_006229205.1 Suricata suricatta
AGGCAGGGTAGTATCAGCCCCTCAGGTGCTGTGCTAAAAGAATTTAGTCTGGTTCCTCTTTTACTCCAGTCTTAATCCCTTAACCCTGTTTCCTAGCAACCGACCTAGGTCAGCTGCCTTGTTTTCCCGCCTTGAAACCTTTATAAGATAGGGTGTTTTCTCAATAAAGAGAGGCTTGATCGGATTCCATGTTGTTGTCTTTACTCTCTGTGCATCCCCCTTCCTGCCCTGCTTTCTCTCTCTCTCAGGATCAAGAACCCGCGACAATTCTCCGCCCTGCTGGCCAGGGCGGGCCAGGACCTACGCCCTGCTGGCTGGGGCAGGACACGACAGTTGGTGATTAATTGTGGAAAAAGTAACAGATAAAACATCTTGAATGAGAATGAATCATGAATGCTTATGAAAATGCCCCCTTCCATTAAGTCTTTTGCTTTCTTCTGGGAAAAAAAAATACTGATACATAGGGCTAATTCTCTCCCACTCCATAAATGAGGGCATCTGCAATAATTGTAAAAGACTTGTTCTTCCAAAGTCAGCAAATCTAAATAGGCTCACATTCCTGTTCTAAATGGTACTTATTTTCCACCCATCCAGCACATTATATTGCCTAATATATAGGAAATATTCTAACACCTTCCTTCTTTTTTAACATCTCATCACCATGTAACTCTTCCGATATTTTTTTTTCCCTCTTGGGAAAATTAACATGACTCAGACCTGGTACCCAGGAGAAATCAATAAAAGGCTGGTTACTAGAGATCTAAGAAATATCAGTGGGTCACTAACACCTACTATTACTAGTTAACTGTATTCTCACTGAGAAGAACATATATTTTTGTCCTGGAGGTGATTATACTACAAAGCAGGAAACAAAAATGCTAAGATTCCACAAATGCTGCTGTACGCACTAAAACAGTACAGGTAGGTTAAAAAAATATTGCTAATGTTGAGCAATACCACACCACTCTCTCTTTTCTTATTCTTCCATTCCACTTTCTCTCTTTATTTTCCACTTGTATATTTTCCTTCTGTCTTAAGTTATTCCAATCCTTTGAACATGATTCCTACCATTTTAATCACAAAATTATATTATGCCTGAAGAAGGAGATATTTGTGAAAATATTAACATATCTGATGTCTGGTTTTGGTAGATTGGTAACTCAAGGATCTTGTATCTCTCACCACTTTCTTCATCACCTTATGTGACACTTCACATTTGCCATTTTGAAGATCAAATATGGTAAATATGTCTTGCCCTCTCCATTCCCACTCGAGCTTCTATCAGACTGCACAAAGGAAAATGGTTATCTGCCCTCATATGGGGAATGCTGGCGTGAGTCAGTTCTCTTCACTTGACATATTTTGATAAAGCATTTGATGATGTTAGCCAATGACTGGATCAAGAAATAAAGAGAGAATGATAAGAATGAATATTACTTAACAACTGATCTTCATCAGTTCTGAATATATAGTACAACAGTGACAGGACACCAGCAAAATGAGTTTTGGAGAACTTTGCTTCGTTGTGTTTTCAATTTTAGGTTGGTTATAATTGCTCTCAGTCCCTTAAGGAGTGGGAATTTTTCATCATTAAAATTAAAAAAAAACCTAGTTCTATCTGATTATCTGTATTACCTACATAAAAATATTTCTATATTCTGAATGTTAAAGTCAAAATACCCAGCAGGGATAGCAACCAACTCTTTTGGGACTCTGCCTCCAAAGGACTTCCAAGTCTTTAACATTTTTTAAGAAAGAAAAGCAACTAAAATTTCTTTAACCAGTTTAAATTCATCCTCCGGTCATGCTATAAGCATGAACTCAATCTTTCAGAATAAACTAAACATTAGAATCAATGCCTGATAAATCATGAACAAGGATGAGATCCTCTACAAGTAGGGTCATCATCACAACGTAGGAGGAGCACACGGTCACAAGTAAGTTTGATTTCACTTCACATTTTTAGCTTTTCTTCTTAGAAAGATTTCTTCAGTTAATTCTCTCCATTTTAGAAAATATAAGCAAGTATTAGAAATAATAAAATTTGGTTAGCAAGCTAGCTCTTATTAGTGCTTTCCCACTGTTTTCAGCGTATGACTTGCATGTTTGAAATAACCCACCAGCATTCTATAAAAAGTCATCACGTTGCCAATAACTAGTATTCCTTGACTCCGAACTCATTCACATATATTGAATGTACATGTAAAGTTCTGGTTAAAATTAGGCACAAAACGCCCAGATTGTCTATATAGTACACCAAGTAACTGTCATTTACACCCAAGAAATTGTGGTTTAAATTTCAAATTATAAATCTAATACCAAAAATATGTATTAATCTACCTCTCTCACATATATGCATCCTCTACTCTCTCCATAAATCTCACCAGATTCTTCTTTTTCTCATGCCCTTCTCTTTCTGTTATTTATTTGAGAAAAACAGAAACAGAGACAGATACAAGGATGTCATAGATAGATATAGATGCTATTATAATACCATCAACTATATTCCCTATGCTATACATTTCATCCCCATGACTTATTCATTTCATAACTGGAAGTCTGTACCTCCCACTTCCTTCACCTCTTTCTCTTCAACCCTCTATGACCCTTCTGTCTGGCAACCACAAATTTCTTCTCTGTATTTATGAGTCTATTTCTACATTTTCATAATTTTTATTACAAACAAGTGGACAATATAGGAAAAATAAAATATACATGGTCGTTTTTTAATATTAAAATTACCTAAAGTGTCATTGATCCAGTGATCTTGAGATGTTCACGTATTTACAGATTTTTGTAGTGTATACTTGTGAAGAACGTGTAATATATACTCATTTGTAACCAGTGTTTGTCTCTTTATAACTTAATGGACATGTCAACAAATCTAAATTTGTATTATTTATAATGGCCACACTCATTTTTGCATTAATCTTCTTAATTAATTTATAGACATCATCCTTTCTACTTCTTCATACTGAAAAAAGTT
>NC_043708.1:73485961-73489288 GCF_006229205.1 Suricata suricatta
TTTTAGGATATTATGTTTGTCCTAAATGTCTTTTACCACTATTTAAAGAAAATACATAAAATCTTTATTTTAAAGTTTTACTAAGATTGAAGTCATGAGAGTGGGGGATTCTAGTACAAATTTACTGGGTGACATTAGCATTTCATTCAAAATATCCAAGCCTTAGTTTTCCTATTTAAAAATAAGCTTGTTGGATCAAAAGCTTTCAAAAACAAAATTCTACAACTCTAACAGTATGATTTGTGCCTTCATGTGAAAGAAATGTCCAAAACCAGATTCACTGGGGTTGCAGGGAGGAGGGAAAGAAGTGTTTAAGAGAACATTGAATTTGGGGTATATGGGGAAAAGGATGCTTAAGTAAAAATGAAAGAATATATTAGCCTGGACGATACAGGAGAAGGACTCAATACTCATAACACTTGTATAACATATACTAGGTTGTTTAACACAACAAGGGCAATGCTTGTTAATATTCATACTAACACTTCTGAGGATTTAAGCTGACCTCACAAAATTCTTCCATTTTTTTTGGAGATACATACATAATTGAATTCTGTCAAATGGGCTCTTACTGATAGTAGAATCATTTCATGTCAATAAATTTCTACACTTTGGTTAGTTCTGCTAATGTACCTCATTTTCATCATTCCACCTACCTCCTTCATAACTGGAAGAGATATAGCAATTTTCAGAGCAAAAAAGAGTACAGATTTTCCTTTTATTTGCACTTTATCTTGAAGCATAAAATTGCCAAGAGCATAAAGTCTGTATGAATTGTCCTCCTTAGTAAACCACTCAGTTAAGGGCCATTTATGAGGGATCAGAAGCAGGTGAAGAGATCTGGAAATAGCTAGCCTGAACTTGGAGTATGGAAGTTCTTATAGGTCTCAGGTTTTCCCTTAAGGAAACACAGATTCTTCTGGTGTCAAGGGCTGTTGTCACAGTTTCTTGGCTCCCTTAAGTATTTTAAGTATCTCACTAAATCTAAAGCTGATTTTTTTCCTCTGTGCAAATTAAACTTTTTTTCCTTATATCCATATTTACCTTAACTCCTTTTTAATTGAAGTATAATCAACATACAATGTTATATTAATTTCAGATATATAACACATTTATTTGACAATTCTGCACATTACTCAGTGCTACCATGCTAACTTCAGTCACTGTCATCACACCGTGACTACAATATTATTGACTTTTTCCCCTGTGCTATACTTTTCATCTCTGTAACCTATTTATTTTATAACTGGAAGTTTGTGCATCTGAATCCCTCTTATCTATTTTACAGTTATGTCACCAATCTCCCCTTTGACAGCCATCAGTTTTTGTTTGTTTTCTCTTTTAGATTCCACATAAATGAAATCATATGGTATTTATCTTTCTCTGTTAAAGGTGACTTTTAATAGAATATAGTTGAAACCAATAAGATAAAGTTCTGAAATTCAAATCCAGATGGAACTAGAGAGTATTATGCTAAGTGAAATAAGTCAATCAGAGAAAAAATAGATATCATATATTTTCACTGATAAGTGGAACTTGAGCACCTTAACAGAAGACCATAGGGGAAGGGAAGGGGAAAATATAGTTTCAGAGAGGGAGGCAAACCATAAGAGACTCTTAAATACAGAGAACAAACTGAAGGTTAATGGAGGGGAATGGGAGTGAGGGGGAAATGGGTGATGGGCATTGAGGAGAGCACTTGTTGGGATGAGCACTGGGTATTGTGTGTAAGTGAGGAATCATGGGAATCTACCCCCAAAACCAAGAGCACACTGTGTACACTGTACGTTAGCCAACTTGATATAAAATTATATTATAAAAATATTGTTGGGTTTTAAAATATAAAAAAATCCAGATGGATAAGAAGACAATAAATAATAATGCTTTAATAATTATAAAAAGAGGATAGCTTATAACATTTATGACCAATTTTGGATAAAATATAGAAAAATACTTTGACCAATAATAAGAAAGTATTGTTTATTATTTATTATTTTATTCAACAACTTTACATACAATGCAGAAGTTACAACTGGGCTGAGTTACCACAATTAATGTTTCTTAAATCAGTCATAGAAATACATCCAAGTGATTTCTTAATTTTGCTCCTTGATTCATCTGACTTTCCAAGTTTTACTTGGAAAAGTAAAGCAAAAGTAAAGTTGTCAATCATCTTTTTTGTCCTGAGCACACCAGCTTAAGAACAGGTACATTAAATAAACTGAGATCGGGGCGCCTGGGAGGCTCAGTCGGTTAAGCCTCCGACTTCGGCTCAGGTCAGATCTCACGTTCGTGGGTTTGAGCCCTGCATCAGGCTCTGTGCTGACAGCTCAGAGCCTGGAGCCTGCTTCCGGTTCTGTGTTTCCTTCTCTCTCTGCCCCTCCCCGTTTCATGCTCTGTCTCTCTCTGTATCAAAAATAAATAAAACATTAAAAAAATTAAAAAAAATAAACAGATCTAAGTTGGGTGCCTTCTTTAGGTAATAAGATCCTCAAAATATTTTTATAATTGTAGATACTCTTTTAGGGTGAATTAAGAATGCTTTGAGGAGGACTACAAGAACAACAGAAATTTGCTCTTTAAAAGAAATGGAACATAGACAATTTTTGCATAATGCAAAAATAGTAGAGTCTATTTCCAAAGTAGCATTGTACAAAATACACTGACAATCAAAGGTTGTAAATAATTCTTAAGAGTTGTTACATAGTGTTGCCTTCCTAGTTATCTAACTTAAAGTACAATTAGGATGAGAATTGTTTCTTTCTTGATTTTATTTTATCCATTGGATCCACATAATTTCCATAAGAAATATTAGTTAATTTCCAGTGATGCCTATTATCAGTATGAAGATACTGATAAATAAAGCTGTCGTATGTTTATGTATATATTCATATATAGATATAGAAAAACTGCATGAAAATTGAATGTTGTCATTGATGATAACTACAATTTAGGTTTATTGGTTAGGTAGGAGTATATAACACTTTAGATTTTATAATTAACAAAAATTACAGCAATTCTATTTGAAAGTGAGGTTCTTTGATTCAATACCTCTTTTTATGTAGATGTTTCAGGTTTTTTTTAAGGCATAAATGAAAGTGTACATATTCATGGTGCTCATGGTGATCCATGACATTTGTCTTGTGTTCTAACCAATGAAATCTGTTATGACATCTCCCGAGAACTTACAACTTGTCGACTCAGCCTTCTCATTGCTACCTTCATATCTCTGTTCCTTAAAGTATAGATGGCAGGGTTCAAGACAGGAGTGATGACAAAGTCCACAATGGCAAAAAAGGTATCCATTGACTTGGTAGGGAAGGGCCA
>NC_043708.1:73489388-73491999 GCF_006229205.1 Suricata suricatta
GCTTTAAGTCTTAAATTGTCTTCATATCAGTAGCTATTTTCCCTACAGCTTTACTATTACTTTCCATCCTTCCCATCAAACTATACCTAAAGCTGTAAATAAAACTCAGTGAAGTTCACAATCAGGTGTTTGTAATTTATCTGTATGTGTTGGTTTAAATCTTGACAGGCAACTTAAGCAAAGATGTGCAGTGTTCTACCAATGCCTTTTTGATCATCATTTTATCCTCTTTATTTGTCTTTTAGGATTTTATTTCACTCCTGATGCCCCTTTTATTTTCTTACTCTCTGCCCAACTGTCACCCTTCTTTCCCTTTTTTAAGTGTTCTTTTCTGCCTGTCCTTTATACATGCTACTGACTCTGACTCCACCACATTGATTATATTCAGTTCCACATTTTGCATTGTGATTGTCCATGTTATAATAATTAAAGTTAATAAGTAGATTAAATCATATGCCATAAATGGAAGTTTAGAGTTTATAGGCTAATAGATGCATGTAGTGTGGGATCTTCCTGTTTACAAAAACTATCATTCAAAGTCCAAGACAAACACCATTTCAGCATTACTAACCTAACAGTAATGGGAATTTTCAAGTGTGACAAATTCAGAGATTTTAATTGATTTTATAATATGAAATGCCCAGTTGATCAGAGTCCTGAATTACTGGGCTTACATATTTTCATACTTGCACAAAATAACACATGTGATCTCAAAAAGTCATAGTTCTTCAGCTTCAACTTTACTTCTTCAGACTGAATAATGAGCTTAGGAAGTCACCAAACACCTGCTCAGCATATAAAGATATTTGCCATGAAATGTCTTCCATGAAATAAGGATGACCTTGTAATTCCCTTCCCAAAATCCTTTGTCTTTCTAGCCTTTAATTCGGATGATTTAAATGTGGGTAAGAAGTCCAGTGATGATAGCATGAATGAATTGAAATGTTAAAACCTGGCTTTCAGAGAAAATGCAAAAAAAAAGAGTACTCAGAACACTGAGGCAGGAGAAGGTAGAAGACAGTGTAAAAATTGAGAGGTAACAAAAATAATTTCATATTGTGAAAACAAGAAAGGATTAAAACCTACTTGTCTCCTTCTGCTATCTTCTTCCCACAGCATTGTCTCTTATGTCTCATTTGTACTTTATTGCCTCTACTCAATGGACCATTTCTTGTGTCTCTCTTAATGTTTCCGGCTGCAACATAAGTAAGCTTGCTCACTATGAACTAGATGGGAACCCTAGAACATCTATTTTCTTTCTACCTATTTCGTGGTTACCAGAATTCATTCCAAATGCTCAATCCTAGCCAAATGAAGCTGAGGAGACGATTTGCCAATTATCTGGATGGAATACCCCAAGAAGTTTCAACTTCATGATAGTTTTATACAAAGTGCTAGAAGGTTAATCAAGGCTCTTTCCTTAAGCTATGTCTCCTCCTCCCTGCCTTAATAATCATATCTATGAATCAAGTTCTGGTAGTTTATGAAAATGGCTGAGTGAGAGAACTAAAAGAGTCTGTTACTTCCTCAGTTAATTTGTCTACCAATTATTATGAGTCAATCCTTGTATTCAAACATTCTTAATAAACTAAGCCTTCAGCTCTCCATGCTCTTTGATGTTTTTAACAAAAAAAAATATGTGAACCAAAAAATATTTCAAAATTTAAAAGATTTTTTAAAGCTCCAAAAAATTCTAAGTCAACTACTGTTATTTAAATTTTTGCAGGCTGCCTGGGTGTCTCAGTTGATTAAGTGTCCAACTTCAGCTCACCTCATTCATGATCTCACGGCTCATGAGTTCGAGCCCCACGTCAGGCTCTGTGCTAACAGCCCAGAACCTGGAGCCTGCTTCAGATTCTGTGTCTCCCTGTCTTCTCTCTCTCCCTCTCCCCCACTTGCATTCTGTTTCTCTTTCAAAAAATAAATATATTAAAAAATTAATTTTGCAATTTGCTTACTTTTGTTTCACTTAATACTATAAAGAAACATCTTCCTAGTGTTAGAATAAACTCTTTTATTAACATTTGCTTTAATAACTATATTATATTCCATTATATACAAATATTATAATAGATGTAAAGGTAATGTTTACTATTTAGATTGTTCAGAATTTTCCCACTGCACAGTGTAATGAACATTTCTGTGCCAGAAACTTTTTCTGCACAAATAGAATTCCATAAGGAATATTACTGCATCAAATATTGCTCTGGGTAGTATTGACATTTTAACAATATTTATTCTTCCAATCCAGGAGCATGAATGTTTTTCCATTTGTGTGTGTGTGTATGAGTGTGTGTGTGTATATCTTCTTCAATTTTTTATAAGCTTTCTATAGTTTCAGTGTATAGATTTTTCACCTCTTGGATTAGGTTTATTCCTAGACATCTTATGGTTTTTGCTACAATTGTAAATAGGATTGATTCCTTGATTTTTCTTTCTGCTGCTTCATTATTGGTGTGTAGAAATGCAACCAATTTCTTATTTTGAATTTATATACTACAACTTAATTCATGGATCAGTTCTAGCAGTTTTTTGGTAGACTCTTTTGGGTTTTCAACATAGAGTATCATGTCATCTGAAATGAGTGAAAGTTTGACTATTTTTTGTTTTT
>NC_043708.1:73492099-73494704 GCF_006229205.1 Suricata suricatta
TTTGTCATTGAAAAGCATCTTCCCTACCTGCCTGTTCAGTCACAGGATGCACACTTTTAGAAGAGAGATTCAGAGAGCTTAGGCTTAATTTCTGTACATAATCTTCCCTCAAAGACAAAGCAATATATAAGATTCTTCTAATGGGAAATAAGTTAATTAGCTGCACAGGAGAGTGACCTACTGTTGTCTCAGAGAAGGCCAAGAGCCCATTATTAGTTTCTCTTGGGGGACTAAGTATTTGAGTCACATTGGTTTCCCCATGAGAGAAATAGTGAAAGAGAAATTGCCTGATAATGAAACAGAGGGAAGACGGAAGGTTCAGAGGCAATATGTTCGTTTGTATAAAAATATCCCTATATCGGTTACATGATCTTTGGGATGAAGAGCTTGGAAGCACTGAGATGAGGAGATGAGGGTGTGAAAACTTAGCCTGTGTGGACAGACATACTTCACTCATAGTGCCAAACTTGAAGGAATATATGTAAAATCCCTGATATGTAAAGATAATTCTTCTAAATGACAGTGGGGGAATAAATTGATCTTTTCCCTCTTATCAATTATAGCCAGTGCTTACCTATGTATGTTTACCTATATTCTCAAACTTTGGAATGTTGGAGATGAAGGTCTTCTTGAATGCTTTTAACCTTTCTTTTGTCTGGGTTGACTGGATATAAGTAAAATCGGTCTATTATTGGATCAGTTTCTTAAGAGATCAGTGGAAGACAGATACAAAAGAGGAAAAATGTAGGGAGTAACTTTGAGTTGTGTGTAAGAGGAACATGTTTACCTGAATGTTACTCATTCAAAGGACCGATGAGAAGGCATTGAAACAAGCCTATTGTATCTCTGTAAAGAAGTAAGCCTTTAATCTATCACTGATGTGTATACACAAGGAATCTGATCTCCAGGCTCTCATGGGACCTCAAGTTCAAGGCTCTATCTTTGTTTAGAGTTGTATTTGTTTAGGGTTGCATTTTATTTTTTCTTGTTCAGAATCAAGGGAAAACCATAATTGTCTAGAATAGTTGCAGAATGATGGTTAGTGTCAAATTATTTTTGAAAAGTGTTGACATTCCAAAATGTATAAGCAAGGATAAAAACTGGAGAATAATGTGGGCAGATATATTAAAAAATAAGTAGGAATGCATGGTCAGTGGCATGAATCATAGTAGATATAAGATGAAGTAAAATAGTTGCTTAACAGAAGCACAACTATTCTTAAGACCAGAGGAAAATTTCTCCTCTTGCCTCCCTGACCCATTGGCTACTGCAGTACAGTGAACAGTCCAGAGCCCCATAAATCATTCTGTCCTGTCAAAGTGCTCCTGTTCTGACGTGTCTGTGTTATAAATGGCCACCTGGATACCAGGTAGAGGAGCATATTAAGATGAATGCGGGAGAATCTAGGCAGAAATAAAATCTTAGGGAATTGGCCAGTCAGACACAGAGCACACTGTGATATGAGAGCCATCCCCTGGGGCATGGATCCTGGGTTTGCTTGGAAGCAGAGAAGGCTGCTGGGCTTCCAGAGAAGCAGGGGTTGTTAATGTAGAGTTTATGAGACCTAGAAGTATCCGAGAGGGCTGAGACAATGGATTTATAGGCTGCCCCAGCTAAAACTGGCTTACAATTTGAACTGGCTGAAGCTAGCAAAAGAAACTCATCAGTAGATTTCACTGCAGATGATTGAGGACAAAGAGACATAGAAAATTAATTGAAACAAGGCAAAGAAAAGAGGATTTGGTTCTTTAATCCTTTGTCTAATCAAATGTAAAAAAGGAAGCCCAGAGGGCAGAGGAGAGGGGACTTGAGGCAGGAGGTGGCTCTCTAGAGCCTTCTTCCTCCCTTCTGCTTCCCAGTTTCCTTTCCCACTGATGGACCAGGACTTCAAGCAGCCAGGGTAGAAGTCCTGAGCACAACCTAGGTCACTGAGCTGGAGGGATGAGGGACTCCTCGGCAGCATCAGCCTACCCCTCTCAGGAAGTGGAGGAGCTGGAGCACTTTATGCACAGATGTGTGCCAGAGTACCTGGTGCAGGGGCTGTGGATAGAGTACAGAGGCTGATGGTGAGAATGAGTAGGTACAGTCCCTCATTTCCCAGGAAGAAGTACCAATGGTGGACCACCAGTGAAAGGCCTAATGAAGAAAGAACAGCAGACCCCCATAAAAAGCTGGACAGCAGCTGTTTCCACTCTCCAAGGCAAGCCTCCCCGCCCCCCCCCAACTTACTGCTTAGGAAGGAGGTAACCAGGAAATGCTGGAAGACAGTTTTTTAAAAGTCCCAATAAAAGCCTGTTTTCAATAAGCCAAGGTCTGGGAAAAGGGCAGTGTAAGGCTGAACCAAACAGACGCCATGACAGGCTTTAAGTTTCCCCTCTAAACTAGAAGGCCTAAGGTCAGTCGCTCCAGAACCATTAGGCAGTTACACATTGCCTAGAAAAGGGACCACTTTGCGGTATCCAATCAGGAAAGGCCAGCTACCTCTCCCCACATTCCTAAGGGTAAGGCCTGCAGATGGGAACTTTAGATAAGACCCTGTTACCTAGTGTTAAAGTTAACTCCATAGTCACCAAACAAGACTCTGAACTCGCTCTGTAATTGGTTA
>NC_043708.1:73494804-73496363 GCF_006229205.1 Suricata suricatta
ATTATCTTTACTCTTCAATTGTAGACTGGTTCAGTGATTCTTGCTGGAGAGAGGAGCTATTTATCAAAATCATTTGCCAAACTTAAAAAAAATTTATATTTCCTTTACCTCTCTCTTGACTTTTTGACATGACTTCCAAGGATGGTAGGGTGTATGAGCATGAGTACACACCTGCACATAAATATACACATTTACACTTACAACTACAATATCCCCAAATGAGCATCTGTTAAGATTGGTTTATATCATACCCCTCAAGTACATCAGGATAAAATAAAGGCTGAGAACTTTTGGCTTGTTAATATATAGGCTTTATATAATAATAATAATAGTACCTAATATTTATTGAGTCCTGATAATATGCCACAAAATATGCTATTTATTTGATATAAATAAACTGATAGATTTATAAATCAATAAATTTATTGATTTATAATTTGCAAGTAGCACATTGATATGTACTATTTATCTGATATGCAATGATATCTGATATAAAATAGATTTATATTCCATTGTCTTATTATCCTTCATAATAACCATATGTATAGGTATTGTTATCTTCCTTTTGCACATGTGGAAAGTGAAGCTTAGACAAGCTAATGCCCAATCATGATTAGTAATGCATAAGTAGAGTTGAACCCATCTCTTTCTGACTTCAAATCTGTGTTTCTAAAAGCTAACCATGGAAAGTGATATGTATGGATCAAATTGATACACTTTGTGCCAATATGTTGAGAGAACTTGGATCTTTCTAAATGCCTTTTACTGCTTATGAGCTCTTGTATGCTACAATATATCAAGTGCCTATAAGGCAAATTTCATATCATCAGACTTATTCTATCTGTCACTCCTGATAATGAACTCATGGATTATGGGTTCTAGTGACTAGATATGAACTATAAACTGTTACAGTCTTTTCTAAACCTCTTAAAAGTTAGCTCATAGATATCCTTAGCACTAGGTATATTTTTTGAGTTAGATTTGTGGCAATTGCTTCCTTGATGTTTTTAGGGAAAATGAGCCAAATAAAAATCTAAAAATATTATAAGATTCTGTGTTTCCATCTATTATGCTCAGAACCACTCAGCCACAGAAGTGTCCAAATGTTGACATATTTATGCCATTGTTCTGAGAATTAGTGAGATAATATTTTGAAAGCATATTAACTTTGTATCTGTATCCAAAAATAGAGAATACAAAATTGCCAAAGGATAAATTGAGGCATTTTATGTGAAAGTTCTTTGACAATTACTAAGAAATGGAATGTAAGATTTTCATGAGCTTTATTAAGTAATTCACTAACTTTATTATATGTCATTATCTTAATTTAGGCTTACAGTTAGAGGAATCTAAAATTTTACACTAGCATTCACGTTCCGTTTGCTCAGCCGTCTCATTGCAGTCTTCATGTCTTTGTTCCTTAGTGTGTATATGATTGGGTTCAAGAGAGGAGTGACCACAGAATAAAACACAGCAAGGGATTTATCTAATGACTTGATGGGGAATGGCCAGGCATAAATGAAGATACATGGTCCAAAGAACAAAAGAACTACTGTGAT
>NC_043708.1:73496463-73500473 GCF_006229205.1 Suricata suricatta
TTCTGTACAGTGAAGGAAACAATCAACAAAACTAAAAGGCAAACTAAAGAATGAGAGAAGATATTTGCAAATGACATATCTGATTAAAGTTTAGTATCCAAAATCGATAAGGAGCTTACAAAATTCAACACCCAAGAAACAAACAATCCAGTGAAAAAAATGGGCAGAAGACATGAAGAGATATTTTTCCAAAGAAGATATCCAGATGGCTAACAGACACATGAAAAGACGCTCCCATCACTCATCATCAGAGAAATACAAATCAAAACTACAATGAGATATTACCTCACACCTGTCAGAATGGCTAAAATTAATAACAAAGGAAAACAACAGGTCTTGACAAGGATGTGGAGAAAGTGGAACCCTCATCCACTGTTGGTAGAAATGCAAACTGGTGCACCCACTCTGGAAAACAAAGCTACTATAAGTAAAACACCACAGTACTGACAACTAATGAACGAATGAATGAATGAATAAGAAATATAGAGTAAACAAAAAAAAAAAACAGACATAGACCAATAGACTAGATAGCCCCTTTAAAAAACCTCACACATATATAACCAACTAACCTTTGACAAAAATGCAAGGAATATTCAATTCAAAAAGGAGAATGTCTTCAACAAATAGTGTTGGGAAACTGGATATCCAAATGCAAAAGAATGAAAGTGGAACTTTACCTTATACCACACACAAAACTCTACTGAACATGGAATATTTAAGTTGTAAAACTCCTAAAATGAAACCTAAGGGAAATACTTCATGGCATTGTATTTCTTGAACATGACACTGAAAACACAGGCAATGAACACAAACTACACGGGTGGGAGTATGTCAAACACAAAAGCTTCTTGCACAGCAAAGTAAACAAGTAAAAAGGCAACATACAGAATGGGAGAAATATTTGAAAGCTATGTGTCTAATACAGATAAATATCCAGTATATACAAAGAATGCATATAACTCAATAGCAAAAAAATAAGAATAATAATAATCCAATAATGTTTAAACGGGCAAAAGACCTGAAGAGACATTTATCAAAAGAAATATTAAGTGGCCGAAAGGTACATAAAAGGGGCTAACCATCAGTAATCATCAGGGAAATGCAAATCAAAATCATAATGATGTATTGCCTCACACATTACAGAGGTTATTATTAAAATAGACAAGAAAACAAGTATTGGCAAAAAATGTGGAAAAAGTGGAATTCTTGTACAATATTGGCTGGCAGGTAAATTGGTGCCATCATTATGGAACATAGTGTGAAAGTTCTTCAAAAAATTAGGAGTGGAACTACCTTATTATCTAGCAATCCCCTTCTGTGTATATATTCAAAGGAAATAAAATCAATGTATTTCCATTTCAGAGAGATATCTACACTCCTACATTACACTGCAGCATTATTCACAATAGCCAAGATATGGAAATAATCCATTGTCCTTTCAGAGATGAATGGATAAATGTTGGGTGCCATCCTGAACTCACTGGTTGAGCACACTCCTAGTGAGTTTAAGGCAAGTTTGCAGGGTCTCTTGCCGTCAGGCAGCAACCAGCATCTACCCCATCATAACTATCTCCTTGCTTGGGCACCAAACCTCAGACTGCTTTGCTGATTAGTGTCAGGAGTGGCCTGTCCCCCTGCCCTATCCCTGAGGTGTGATTGCACCTGGTCAGGGAAAAGATGAGTAAACTAGATACACCCTAATGCAACTAAGGCTCCTAGCTGAGCAATTAACTGATAACTCACTACTTTCTAGGCCTGTACCTCGTTGCAAAGTCACTACTATGATAAATGTCAAAATGTATCATTTGTCTTTCAGACTGTGAGAGCAGACATTATGTCTCCTGGGGATCCTGTTTTTCTGGGAACTTTCTCTTAGAGCTATAAATAGCCTAACGACCCTTACTCATAAAAAACAGACCTTTACTAAACAATGCTGTTTGCCTCATGGTTAAAGGTCACTTTCTTCAGGCTATACCTGAGGTTTTGTATGTCTTCATCTTCTGCATCCTATGGAAAAAATGTAGCTTCTCATATGATAGCATGAGTACCTGAAGCTAAGTTTTTTACGACAATCATTACTACTAAGATTAGAATTGTAACTTTTGCAGCATCCATGTTCTGGAAAATTGTAAAAATTACCTATGAGAAATAAATTACTATACACATGCTGCTCTTTCTGCTTCTTGTACCTTTCACTATAAATAAAACTAGAGAATCAGAGCAGAGATGCATGCCTGGTGATCAGAAAGAAACTTGAGGCTCTCTCACACCCTTTTGCCGACACTGTCCATCCTTCAGGGACCCCTGGACCTACTGAAGCTGAAGGAAATGCTACACACACACACATACACACACACACACACACACACACACACACACACACACACACACACACACACACACACACTGGAATATTATAGTGCCCCAGAAAATAAAGTAATCTTGTCATATGTAACAGCATGGATGTACCTGGAGCACATGATGCTAAGTGAAACAAGCCAGTCAAAGAAGTAGAAATGCTACCCGATTCCACTTATAGGAGGTGTTTAAATACCAAGTCATAAAAAAGACAGTAAAATGGTGATTTTCAGGGGCTAAAGAGAGGGAGAAATTAAAAGTTGCTATTCAAAATATTTCAGTTACACAAAACAGATGAGTTCTAGACCTGTCTCGGAAGTATTCTTACCACAATTTAAAAAACAAAACAAAACAAAAATAAGAAACTCTGTACCTTTGACATCCTTAATGGTGGCACTAATGTCCATAGTTCCTCCCAAAATGCAGCAGTAATTTGCTAATTATTTTGGTAGATTGATTAGGCCTTCTTTGCTTCCACTTGGCCTTTGGTAGCATAATAGCTTTTACTACATTTCTTAGGTAATGTGTCTAGAAATTCTGCCAATTTGTTAGAAAATCTATGCTGATCTTTATCACAAACTATGGACATAATCAAAGAATGGATTCAGGAAAACACAAAGCACACTCTGAGATGGGTACAGGCAAAATTTCATTGGCCACCTGACCTCCATAAACCTCTATTTTTGACTTGTGGCCTGCAACAGCATTTTGATCCTCTAGAAATTAGTCAAAGTTCAGAATCAGTATATAATAATCCACCAAAATTCTATTTAATTCAGAGCTCCTCTAGAGAGAACAGGAAAAACATTTCTAGTATAAAATAGTGGCTCCATAGAAGGGTCCTTCCTAAAGAGGATCCAGCCTTCTCTTTGCTCAAGGAGCTTTAGGTTGGTAAACTAGATCAAATCTCAGAATTGTTTGAGGGGCCACAATTCCCAGTTATAGTGATTCATGTCAGATTTCTGTTCACCAGACATAAAGCATTTCTGCTTTTACATGCTCATCTTTCAGTTCTAGAAACACCATGATGATCTAAACAATGCCAAAGAGCTCTGACTCAAACTATTCCGACTCCTGCTTAGGCTCTGGTATCCACTTGAGTAACCATACCTACCTTGTCTTTGCAGTTTGTACCACTATGTGGCATTTTCCACTGAGGAATTCTATTAGATTCAAAGGGCCCATGTAATGGCAGCTGTGTACCTGTTATTTCTAGCCTAGAGAAAACAGCCAGCACAGAGCTATTCAAGGATATCAGGGCTTTCCTCAAGCATCTTTTTCTCAAAGTTTTGAGAAAGAGAGTGTTCCCTGTGATGTGATTTGATGTGGGATCTGAGAGCAAATGGTCAAGAAAGAATTCTTGAGACATTTTCAGTGCAACAAAAGGTGTTTTTATTAAAGCATGGGGACAGGATCCATGGGCAGTAAAAGCTGTACTAGAATTGTGATTCATTATATACTTTTAAGTTGGGTGGGGAGATGGAGACAAAGAAGTTTCCAAAAGGAGTTTCATATATTAAAGAAGAGTAGGCTCCTTGAGGTCTGGTTATTGCCAAGCTAAGTTTGCTTTTAATTTTTTTAATGCTTTATTTATTTTTGATACAGAGAGAGACAGAGCATGAGAAGGGGAGGGGCAGAGAGAGAAGGAAACA
>NC_043708.1:73500573-73501921 GCF_006229205.1 Suricata suricatta
ATTTAGGTGTTCTGATGTTCTATACATATCTATATGATTGTTATAGCCTCATAATAAATAAATCCCTGTATCATTACGTAATGACCTTTCTCTTATCTCTTGTTATACATTTGGACTTGAGGTTTATTTCATCTTATGTAAGTATAGCTACCACTGCTCTTTTTTGGTTTCCATTTGCATGGAGTATCTTTTTCCATACGTTTATTTTGAGACTGTGTATGTCGTTAGGTGAAGTTAGACTCATGTAGTCAGGTTTTCCTTTTTTTAAAAAATTTAAGTCCAAGTTAGTTATTATATATGTAATAATGATTTATAGAATAGAATTTAGTGGTTCATCACTTACATATCACAGTCAGTACTCATCCCAACAAGTGCCCTTCTTAATGTACATCACTCATTTAGTCCATCGAAGATGTATACATCACCATTGTAGACCCACTAGGATTTTGTTGGGTAAGAATGTTAAATTGTTACATGGTCACAGTATTGGTGTGAAGTCAGACTGATCTGGGTTTGATTTTTGGGTCTGCGACTTCACCGGCTTTATAACCTCAGATTATTTAAGTGGTATATTTGCATGTTTAGTTTTGTCCATTTCTTCTAGGTTGTCTAGTTTGTTGGCATATAGTTTTTCACAGTAATCTCTGAGGAGTGCTTGTATTACTAAGGGATTGGTTGTAATAGATCCTTTTTCATTCATGATTTTGTCTATCTGGGTGCTCTCTCTTTTCTTTCTGAGGAGCCTGGCTAGAGGTTTATTGATTTTCGTTTATTTTTTCAAAGAACCAACTCTTGGTTTCATTGATCTGCTTGACGGTTTTTTTAGATTTTATATTGTTTATTTCTACCCTGATCTTTATTATTTCTTTTCTTCTGCTGTGTTTGGGGTGCTCTTGCTGCTTCCCTTCTAGTTCCAGTAGGTGCTCCGTTAGGTTTTGAATTTGCGCTTTTTATAGTCTGTTGAAATTGGCCTGGATTGCAATATACTTTCCTCTTAGGACTGTTTTGGCTGCGTCCCAGAGATTTTGGATTGTTGTATTTTCGTTTTCATTTGTTCCCATATATTTTTTAATTTCTTCTCTAATTGCCTGATTAGCCCAATCATCCTTTAGTAGGGTGGTTTCTAACCTCCACATTTTTGGAGGCTATCCAGACTTTTTCCTGTGGTTCATTTCAAGTTTCATAGCATTGTGATCTGAGAGTGTGCATGGTATGATCTCTATTCGTTTATACTTATGGAGGGCTGCTTTATGTTCCAGTATGTGGTCTGTCTTGGAGAATGTGCCATGTGCACTCGAAAAGAAGGTGAATTTCCTAACTTCCGGTTGCAGAGTTCTAAATATATCTA
>NC_043708.1:73502021-73504562 GCF_006229205.1 Suricata suricatta
CTCCATTCACATTGTAGGTAGCAAGAGTTAATTCTTTTTGATTGCTGAGTATATATCTCACCTTCTTTATCCAGTCATAAATCAGTGGACATTGGACTTTCTCCATACTTTGGCTATTGTTGAGAATGCTACTATAGCCATTGGGGTGAGTGTATCCATTTGAATCTGTATTTTTGTATCCTGTGGATAAATACCTAGTAGTACAATAACTAATAGTACAATTATTGGATTTAGGGTAGTCCTATTTTTAGTTTTTTGAGGAGACTTCATACTCTTTTCCAGAGTACTGTACTAGTTTGCATGCTCACCAGTAGTGCAAGAGGGTTCCCTTTCCTCTACATCCTTCCCAACACCTGCTGTTTCTTGTGTTGTTAATTTTAGCCATTCTGACAGGTGTGAGGTGGTATCTAACCATGGTTTTGATTTGTGTTTCCCTGATGATGAGTGATGTTGAGCATCTTTTCATGTGTCTGTTAGCCAACTGGAAGTCTTCTTTGGAAAAGTGTCTATTCATGTCTTTTACCCATTTCTTAATTGGGTTGTTTGGTTTTTGGGTGAGTTTGATAAGTTCTTTATAGATTTTTGGATATTAACTCTCCATAAGATTTCCATTTGCAAATGTCTTGTCCCATTATAGGCTGCCTTTTAGTTTTATTGATTGTTTCCTTTGCTGTGCAGATGCTTTTTATCTTGATGAAGTCCCAGTAGTTCCTGTGTGTTTTTGTTTCCCTTGCCGTTGACCATGTGTCTAGTAAGAAATTACTATGGCTGAGGTCAAAGAGGTCGCAGCCTGTTTTCTCCTCTAGGATTTCGATGGTTTCCTGTTTCACATTTAGGTCTTTCATCCATTTTCATGTTTGTTTGTTTGTTTTTTGTATGGTGTAAGTATGGCTTTATTCTTTTGCATGTTGCTGTCCAGTGTTTCCAACACTATTTGTTGAAGAGGCTGTCTTTTTAAACTGAATTTTCTTTCCTGCTTTGTCAAAAATGAGTTGACCATATACTTGTGGGTCCATTTCTATGTGCTCTTTTCTGTTCCATTGGTCTATGTATGTTTTTGTGCAAGTACCATACTGTCTTCATGACGAAGACTTTGTAATATAGCTTGGAGTGTGAAATTGTGATGACTTTAGCTTTTCTTTTCTTTTTCAGGATTGTTTTTGGGTATTCAGGGTTTTTGTGGTTCCATAAAAATTTTAGGATTGTTTTTTCTAGCTCTCTGAAAGATGTTGGTGGTATTTTGATAGGGATTACATTAAGTGTATAGATTGCTTTGGTTCGTGTCAATATGTTAACAATGTTTTTTCTTCCAATCCATGAGCATAGAATGCGTTTTTTCTTTTTTTCCTCTTCATTTCTTTCACAAACATTCTAAAGTTTTTAGAGTACAGATCTGTTCCCTCTTTAGCTAGGTTTATTCCTAGGTAACATTGTCTTTGGTACAATTGTAAATGGGGTTGATTCCTTGATTTCTTTTTCTGCTGCTTTGTTATTGATTTATAGAAATGCAACGGGGTTTCTCCACATTGATTTTATATTTTGTGAATTTCCTGAATTCACATATTAGTATATACTAGTAATCTTATGGTGGAGTCTTTTGGGTTTTCTACATAGAGTATCAGGTCAACTGCAAGTAGTGAACATTTGACTTCTTTATTGCAGATTTGTATGCCTTTATTTCTTTTTGTTGTCTGATTGCTGAGGCTAAGACTTCCAGTACTATGTCAGGTAGTAATGGTGAGGGTGGATATCCTTGTCTTATTCTTGAATGTAGTGTAAATGCTCTAAGTTTTTCCCCATCGATGATGATATCTGCTTTATGGCCTTTATGACTTTGAGGTATATTCCATCTGTCCCTACTTTGTTGAGGTTCTTTATCAAGAGTGGATGCTGTATTTTGTCGAGTGCTTTTTGGTTTTTTACATATATTGACAGGATCATATAGTTCTTATCCTTTCTTTTATGAAGGTGGTATATCACATTGATTGTGATTATTGAACTACCCTTGCAGCCCAGGAATGTATCCCACTTGATCATGGTAAATAATTCTTTTAATGTACTGTTGAGTTCAATTTGCTAGTTCATCCATGTTCATCAAGGAGATTGTCTTGTAATTCTTTTTAGTGGGATCTTTGGTTTTGGAATCAAGGCGATGCCAGCCTCATAGAATGATTTTGGAAGTTTTGTTTCCATTTTTATTTTTTTAAACAGTTTGAGAAGAATAGGTATTAAGTCTTTAAATATCTGGTAGTATTCCCCTGGGAAGCAATCTGGCCCAGGACTTTTGTTGGGTGGGAGATTTTTGATTACTGATTCAATTTCTATTTTTTTAATGTTTATTTGTTTTGAGAAAGAGAAGCAGAGGAGGAGGGACAGAGAGAGGCTCCATGATTCAGTTTCTTTGCTGGTTATGGGTTTGTTCAAATTTTTTATAACTTCCTGTTTTCGTTTTGGCAGTATGTGTTTTGAGAAATTTTTCCATTTCTTCCAGATTATCTAGTTCATTGGCATATAATTTTTTCATGGTATTCTACTATAATT
>NC_043708.1:73504662-73505717 GCF_006229205.1 Suricata suricatta
ATTTGTACCAAAGAGGATGGACCTCGAGGGTGTCATGCTAAGTGAAATAAGTCAGGCAGAGAAGGACAGATACCATATGTTTGCACTCATAGGACTAACAGGAGAAACCTAACAGAGGGCCATAGGGAGGGGAAGGGGGAAAGAGAGTTGGGGAGAGAGAGGGATATAAACCATGAGAGACTATTGAATACTGAAAACGAACTGAGGGCTGAAGGGGGAGGGGGAAGAGGGAAGGGGGTGATGGTCATGGGGGGGCACTTGTGAGGAAAAGCACTGGGTGCTATATGGAAACCAATTTGACAATAAACTATTATAAAAAAATAAATTTCCTGGTTAACCCATCCATTCTTTAGTAGGATGTTCTTTAATCTCCATGTATTTGAGGGCTTTCCAAATTATTTCTTGTGGTTGACTTCAAATTTTATGTGTTGTGAAATGAATATATGCATGATGTGATCTTGATCTTTGTATACTTGTTGAGGGCTGATTTTTTACCCAGTATGTGATCTATTCTGAAGAATGTTCCATGTACACTCAAAAATAATATGTATTCTGCTTTAGGATGAAATATTCTGAATATATCTGTTAAGTCTATTGTGTCCAGTGTGTCATTTAATACCATTGTTTCTGCTTAGGTGATTCTGTCCATTGCTGTAGGTGGGGTGTTAAAGTCCCCTACTATTACTGTATTATTATCAATGAGTTTCCTTATGTTTGTTATTAATTGATTTATATATTTAGATGCTCTAAGTTGGGGCATAAATATTTACAAGTATTAGCTCTTCTTGATGGATAGACCCCTTAATTTTGATACAGTGCCCTTCTTCATCTCTTGTTACAGTCTTTGTTTTAAAAGCTAGTTTGTCTTACATAAGAATTTCTATTCTGACTTTCTTTTAATGTCCATTAGCATGATAAATTATTTTCCATCCCCTCACTTTCAATCTGGACGTGACTTTAGGTCAAAAATGAGTCTCTTATAGGCAGCATATAAATGGATCTTGTTTTCTAATCCATTCTGATAACTTACGTCTATTGATTAGAACATTTAGTCC
>NC_043708.1:73505817-73509918 GCF_006229205.1 Suricata suricatta
TTTTTTTTCCCTCTCCACTCAAAGAGTCCCCCTTAAAATTTTTGCAGGGCTGACTTTAGTGGTCATTAATTCTTTTAGTTTTGCTTATCTTGGAAACTCTTTATTTCTCCTTCTAATCAGAAGACAACCTTGCTGGATAAAGACTTCTTAGCTACATATTTTTCTCATTCAGCACGTTGAATATTTCCTGCCACTCCCTTCTGGCCTGCCAAGTTTCAGTGGACAGGTCTGCTGCTAACTTGATATGTCTGCCCTTGTAGATTAAGGACCCTTTTGTCCCTCGCTGCTTTCAGAAGTCTCTCTTTATCTTTGTACTTTGCAGATTTTCACTATGATATGTTGTAGTGTTTACCTGTTTTTGTTGATTTTGAGGGGACTTCTCTGTGCCTCTTGAACTTAAGTGCTTGTTACCTTCCCCAGATTAGGGAAGTTCTCAGCTATAATTTGTTCAAATAAACTTTCTGCCCCCCTTTTCTGCTCTGTCTTCTGGGACTCCTATAATATAAATATTATTTCACTTTATGAAATCACTGAGTTCTTTAAGTCTCCCTTTGTGATCTAATATTTTCTCTCCCTCTTATTTTCAATTTAATTATTTTCCATAATTTTATCTTCTTTATCACTTATTTTCACCTCTGCTTCTTCAGTCCTCATTGTGACTATATCTGGTCAGTTTTGCATGTCAGTTATAGCATTTTTAAAAATTTCAGCCTGAGTAGTTTTTAGGGCTTTCTTTCTGCAGCCAGGGTTTCTCTTGTGTCTTCTATGTTTCTTAAAAATCCTAGATAGTAGTCTTATGACTGTTCTTCTGAATTCTTGTTCAGATATATTCCTTTTATCTGTTTTGAACAAGTCCCTGGCTATGATTTCTTCTTGACCTTTCTTTTTGGGGAAATTCATCCATCTTGTCATTTTGGCTATGTTTCTGTCTTTTGTGCATTTTATTTTTTAATTTTGATTTCTTTCTTTTTTTGCATTTTTAAAGCACAGGTGTTTCCTGTACCTGAGAGCAGTGCTATATTAAAAAGGGGTCATACACTGTTGAGGGCCTGGCACTTCAGGAAGCATATGGTGTATGCTATGTGCACTCTTCTGTTGTGTTTTGGCTGCTCTTTCTCACTGGTCAGTCCTCTGTAAAACTCTTTCTTGCTTGCAATGGGGAGTGTTTGGATCTTTAGGTGTGCTTTGATTTATTAAAATGAGCCCAAAAAAGAGCCTAAATAAAAACAAAAAACCAAAAACCCCAAAAGGAGCAAAAAATCCAGATAGGCAATCAAAAAACTATAAGCCTGATTCCTCCATAAAAAAAGAAAGGGAAAAAAAGAAAAAAGAAAAAAAGAAGGCAGATCCAAACAAACAACAAAAAGGAAAAAGAAAAGAAACAGAAATGGAAATAGAAAACCTAAAAAAAAAAAAAAACAATGAGCCTGATTCCAAAGGAAAATGGGAAAGTGGGGCACCTGGGAAGCTCAATTGGTTGAGTGAGTCTTGATTTCAGCTCAGGTCCATGATTTCACAATTTGTGAGTTCTAGCTCTACGTCAGGTTCTGTGCTAACAGTGTAGAACCTACTTAGGATTCTTTCTCTCCCTCCCTCTCTGCACACCACTCACTCATATGCTCTCTTTCTTTCAAAATAAAGAAACTTAAGAAAGAAGAAAGAAATAAAAAAGTAGGGCTGGTCCTATTTCCTCCAGAACTGCAGGTGAGGCTCTTCAGGTACACATGGTGCATGCAGGCACTACCTGTGCCGGTCTTCTGGAGTAGATGCCTGCTGCAGTGGCTCAGAGTCAGTCTTGCCCCATTAAATATGCACTTGCCAGGCCCAGGGGTATGGGGTTTGGTGTGAGTGGGTCTTGCATCCACTGGGGCTACAGTGTTGCTCTCTTAAGTTGCTGTTGATGATGTTGCAGGAGAACATGGTGCCACCCCACTGTCTGGTCTGTGGACAGGGTATCTCACACCCCAAATTCAGGAAGCCCTCATAGAATAGTGAGGACTATCAGTGTGCCAAAAAGGACAGCTCTGCTACATTTTATCTTTGGTGCATGGTTGGGATTCAAAACTTGAAATCAAAAAGGACCCAGCACCACATGGATCTGCCCCCCTTCTCCAGAGTAGAGACTCTTTGTACTGTGTCTTATGTCTTTTGTCCCTGAAAAAAGTCATACTTCTGTTTGGTGCCCAGGATCTATGGTGTAGCGTGCTAAAAGCAGCAATCGGGTAATCTGTTCTGTGTGCGTGCCACTGTCTCCTGCTGAAGAAAGGCATTTTACTGGCACTTGCAGGGATTTTTGTCCTTGTAGAGGAAATATACCCTCTTCCAAATGTACTCCAGGAAGGGGAATATCCTCCCCCAGTGTGACCCAAGAGGTCCCCATACCATACTGTGTACTTCAGGGCCAGCTCCCTCCTCCCCAGGAGTGCACACCACAGCTCTACTCTGGAGAAAGTCACACACTTCCTAAACCTCAGAGTTTGAGCTCCATACACTGTTTACAAAAAAAACCCCAAAAACAAAAAAAAAGAACAGAAAAAAAACCTTGCCACATTCAGTACCTCTGCCTCCCTGTCATGGTCCAGAAAGGTTTTCCTCTTGCACAAACCTGATACCACACTCTCTCAACCACCCTCTCTTTCTCTCCCTTTGTCTCTTCATGGGATAGTTTCCCATTACTCCATGCTTCCACCATTTTTCTCTCCCTCAATTCATTTCCATGCACCTTGTACCTGTCACACTGTCTTCCTGCAATCTTGGAGGTCCTTCTACCAGTCCTCAGATTGATTTCCTGGGTGTTCCAAGTGATCTGACCTCAACAGAGCTGTATTTGAGGGAGAAGGAAAACCCAGAGTCTCCCTACTTCTCTGCCATCTTAACTCCTCTTTCCAATTTGTTACAGTTTTAAAACTAGAAATAGATCATGATATATGCAGGGCTTAATTACAGCAGACTTTCTCTGTTTTATTTTGTCCAAGATCTACCCTCCACTATACCCACTCTGATTTAAAGATCTCCCTTAGGGATGCCTGGGTGGCTCAGTTGGTTTAATGTCAGACGTCAGCTCAGGTCATAATCCCATGGTTTGGGAGTTCAAGCCCTGTGTTGGGCTCTGTGCTGACAACTCAGATCCTGGAGCCTACTTCAGATTTTGTGTCTCCGCCTCTCTGCCCATCCTCCACACGTGTTCTGTTGTTCTATTTCTCTCCCTCTCAAAAATAAACATTAAAAAAAATTTTTTAGAGATCTCCCTTAGAATTCAGTTGTACTAACAAAGAAGGGGGGGAAAGAATGGGAAAGTAAAGAGCAGAATAACTGCTCATGCCAGTTCATTCATTTCTTTAAGAGATCTAGCTCTTACCCCTGAGAGTCTGGGCAATGTGCTAAGTGCTGGGGTAAATCAGATGTTCTTGATTCCTATCAAAAAAAAAAAAAGAGAAGAATAAATAAAGAAGGGAAGAAGGAAAGAAAGAAAGAAAAAGAGACAAAAGAAAAGATAGAAAAAAGAAGGAAAGAATTCAGTCCGTTGTATGTTTTCTATTTTTGCCCCACCTTCTGCTCCCTGCCCCTGTTCCCTGTCCTGTCTTTTATCAGGCACCATTTCACAGAGGTGCAGTTCCCAGTGAGAAAACAGAGAACAGAGTAAGTTCTCGAAGAATTCAAGGCCACTAGCATGGTGAAACTGGCATTCTCATTAGGTGCAATCCCCCCTACTCTGTTATTCCTCTCTGCCTCTCCCTGTTTTCCTCTGTACCCACATATTGGCATTAAAGGACAGAGCTTGTACTTGTTGGCACATTCTTATGTAGACTTCTAAAACAAATGTGGTATTAGCATAAAAATAGACAAACTAATGGACAAGAATTGAGAACCTAGAAAGCAAGCCAGCCATATATATTCAACTAATATTTGAAATAAGAACCAAGAATACTTAATGGAAAAAAGACAGTGTCTTCAATAAATGCTGGGGAAACTAGGTATTCTCATATAGAATAATGAAACTAGATCTCTATCTTGCCCCATTCAGATAGTAACTCTAAATAGATTAAATGTAAGACCTGAGACCATGACACTCATGGAAGAAAAATTAGGAAAAAAACTCCT
>NC_043708.1:73510018-73511171 GCF_006229205.1 Suricata suricatta
GTCAGACGTTAATGGAAAGGCTATTTCTTTTGGCAAAGAAGGATCAGTGCCTGGCATATAATAGGACTCAATAGATTTTGTTGAATATATGAGTAAAACATTAAAGATTCTCTCTCTACCCATTATTATATGGGTTTATTATATTATATATTAATTTATGTATTGATTTTGCAAAGACAACATCAACAATTCCTTATTTTTTTCACTACTCTTCTTGATGAATTAATCTCTCCTATGAAATGAACACATCATGTACTGCATTTTACATTTTTTTCTCATATTCTTAAGCTAGTCTAGAAAATTGGCCAATACACTTAACTAGTTAAAAGCCTTGAAAGCTAATATTTAATTATGCTAATATTTAATAAAGTAATTCCCCCTTCTCTTAATAAGAAATTGAGTAGTTTCTTTATACTAGAGTCATAAAGCAGTAAATAGACAGATGGAATTCAATTCAAACCTATACTAAATACCTAGGTGGTTCACTCTGTTCATTGATCGGGTTTTGGTAGCTAACAAATACCACCTTAGTATTTTTAACCAATGAACAGACTCTGAGTTTTTAAATATTTTATCTATAACGAATTTAATATGAAACACGTTGTGGTATTAAAATCCCAAGTGAGTCAGAATAGTAAGTAAGGAGATCCAAAAATCCTCTCTTAAAAGTTATAATCATAAAATATTATGGAAAAAAAGTTATAATCAAAATGGATAATTTTAAAAGACAACCATTTCAGGACTCTGAATATTAACTAAGTCATTCAGCAAATTGAGAAGTCTACTCAAGTAAAACTGCAGAACCTTAGATGAAAACAGTAAGAGTCCATGAAGTTTTAGCCTGGGAATGTTCTCACTAATCTCCAATGATGTGGTTTAGAGTGTTGGGGTTCGGAGCTAATAGCTAAGAGAGAATTCTTGAGATGTCTTTGGTATAAAAATATGGTTTTATTAAAGTTTGGGGACAGAACAAAATGAGAAGCAGGCAAAAGTTTATTGGAATATAAAATTAGATAAGTATAAAATAAGAATAGTAGGAAAGCTCTCTTTACAGAGAGGGGGCATTGGAAAGTGAACGTCCTTGTTTTACAAGGTTCTGATCAGCCTTCCCCCATCCTTTCCCCCTTGTTCCTTCTCAGATTCTACTCTCATT
>NC_043708.1:73511271-73512502 GCF_006229205.1 Suricata suricatta
GAAAAAAATTCAGGAAAAAATCAATTTATTGCTTTTTACCATTACAGAATGATGCAGTTTTGATGTGATGGGGTCTGGAGCCAATGGACAAGAAAGACTTCTTGGTGCAAAAAGGTGGTTTTATTAAAACACAGGGACAGGATCCATGGGCAGAAAGAAAATCTATAAATATCACTTGAAAAATATAGAAAATAAAAGTTAATGTGTAGGAAAAAATAATATCACCTAAAATCCCACAAGCTAGAGACACTATGATATAAAGTCTAAATATTACCATATATTTCTATGTAATGTTTTATATTTTATATTTTTTAATTAATCACAAGTATATGTATATATTTTCAGTTTCATTTATTTGAAGTTCTAATTTGTTTCATGTGCTTTAAAATCTTATAAACATAGATTTAAGTATATGTAAAAGTTCTCTTCAAATTCTGTCAGCAAGATGGCGGAGAGGAAGGGAGCTCTGTAAACTTCGTCTGCCCCATCTATTGAACTGAGAAGGACATTACTGAGAAGGAGAAAATTCAGACTCCAGAAAGAAGACAACCTCAAAGATACCTGAGTGAGTGAGTGTGAACTGGGGAGATTGGAAAACGGGGCAGCCCAAGATGGGCAGGGGAGGTGGGAGCCCCAGCCCAACACACGGAAAGTGTGCAGAGCCCCGGAGAGGCAAAGGGAAGAGAAAGAGAAACTGAACACGCTCATAGTACTGTCTCTGGGGAAGAGATAAAGAACATTTAACCGCGCTTGGAGAGAGAAACTCTCACTCCATAAATAACTTCTGGGTAGCCCAAATCCCAAACCCGGGTGGCACAAGGGAAAGAACAGCTTCCAGTCCTGCGCCATCCTGGGGAGTCGGCGGCCCCAGGGGCAATCACTTTGACCTCGGCTGTGGGAGTGGGAGCACGCACCTCATTTCCATGGCACATCTCGCCTCCAGCCTTGGCTGGAGAATCCCGAATATCAGGTGCCAGCAGGGAAAAAATAGCCCCCACCCCTACGTGATCACAGCAGGGAATTTGCACGGTGGAGGGGTGCATGCTCCAGCGGCAGGAACTAGCAGCTCATTTCCAGCAGCACCTGGTGCCTCCAGCAGCAGCAGCACAAATCCCAGCCTGCACCAAGAGACGCTGCTCCCTCCCCCTAGGCGAGTGCTATCCCAGCTGGGGGCTGGAAATCCGCAGCAGTGTCTGTGAGGGCCTGCACTACACCTCCTGCTGCACACCTC
>NC_043708.1:73512602-73513698 GCF_006229205.1 Suricata suricatta
TCCCTGCCCCTAAGAAGCCAGCCACCAAAGCAAGTACATCTCATCTGTGGTATCATAAAAGTGCATGGACTAGGACTTTGAACCAAGACGGGCCTGGAAAATACAACTTGGCTCAGCTGCAGCACAAGAAGATCGGACTCTTTAGAGTGGCCTACCCTGCTTAGTTCTAGCGGAACTTGGCTTGCCACCATTTTACTCTCTGCAGCCACCAAGGCGGAGCTTCTGAGACCAGCCCCCGAGACCTACTACACCAAACCACGCCTATCCGCAACTGGGAATGGGTGCTTTTTTTTTTCTTTTTTCTCTTTTTTTTGTACTCATTTTTTATTATTATTACCTTTTTTACTTAAATTTTTTTAAACTTTACTCCTTATTTTCCTTTATCCCCCTTTTTTTTCTTTCAATCCAGATATATTCTCCTGTATCTCATCCATACCTCTCCCCTCAACTGGTCATGCACTTTTAGACTGTCCATTGTCCTTCGTTGTCTCTGACCCCCTTTATTTTATTATTTTTTTCTTCTCTTCTTTTCGTCTCCTTCCCCTCCATTTTCTTTCTTTCCTTTCCCCCTTTTAATTTGTTTGCTTGATTTCTCTGTGTGTTTCTGTGCTTCTGTTCCCTCTATGTTTGTCTGTCTGTTTTCCTTCTTAGGGCTACCCCAAGACACAAGCCAAGGTGTGCATGATGGTGAGTCCCAAATATTGCTGAGTAGGTAAATACAATATTCAAAGGCACAACAAGAGAAACTGAGAGACACCATTAAAAGAATATTTCCTGAAACAACAGGTCCTGGACAGTCAATAAGCCTCCTTTAACAGAACAATATTAACAGGTGCACAGTGTGCAACGAGCTTTTTAAAGCTGACAAGAGACAGAAAACTATAAAAATAACAAAACGAATGAACTCTCCCCTGAAGAACCTCCAGGAAGAAGTCACAGCCACAGAACTCCTCAACACAGACCTAAACAACATCACCGAACAAGAATTTTAAAAACTTGTCATAAAATTAGTCACTGGGGTTGAAAAAAGCATCAAAGAAGCAACTGAGACAATGACTAGGAACTTTGAAAATAAGTATGATGAGTTAAAAAAAAA
>NC_043708.1:73513798-73514881 GCF_006229205.1 Suricata suricatta
TAGAGAAGAAATTAAAAAATATATGGGAACAAATGAAAACGAAAATACAACAATCCAAAATGTCTGGGACGCAGCCAAAACAGTCCTAAGAGGAAAGTATATTGCAATCCAGGCCAATTTCAACAGACTATAAAAAGCGCAAATTCAAAACCTAACGGAGCACCTACTGGAACTAGAAGGGAAGCAGCAAGAGCACCCCAAACACAGCAGAAGAAAAGAAATAATAAAGATCAGGGTAGAAATAAACAATATAAAATATAAAAAAACAGTCAAGCAGATCAATGAAACCAAGAGTTGGTTCTTTGAAAAAATAAATGAAAATCAATAAACCTCTAGCCAGGTTCCTCAGAAAGAAAAGAGAGAGCACCCAGATAGACAAAATCATGAATGAAAAAGGATCTATTACAACCAGTCCCTTAGAAATACAAGCACTCCTCAGAGATTACTGTGAAAAATTATATGCCAACAAACTGGACAACCTAGAAGAAATGGACAAAACTAAACATGCAAATATACCAGTTAAATAATCTGAGGTTATAAAGCCGGTGAAGTCGCAGACCCAAAAATCAAACCCAGATCAGTCTGACTTCACACCAATACTGTGACCATGTAACAATTTAACATTCTTACCCAACAAAATCCTAGTGGGTCTACAATGGTGATGTATACATCTTCGATGGACTAAATGAGTGATGTACATTAAGAAGGGCACTTGTTGGGATGAGTACTGACTGTGATATGTAAGTGATGAACCACTAAATTCTATTCTATAAATCATTATTACATATATAATAACTAACTTGGATTTAAATTTTTTAAAAAAAGGAAAACCTGACTACATGAGTCTAACTTCACCTAACGACATACACAGTCTCAAAATAAAAGTATGGAAAAAGATACTCCATGCAAATGGAAACCAAAAAAGAGCAGTGGTAGCTATACTTACATAAGATGAAATAAACCTCAAGTCCAAATGTATAACAAGAGATAAGAGAAAGGTCATTACGTAATGATACAGGGATTTATTTATTATGAGGCTATAACAATCATATAGATATGTATAGAACATCAGAACACCTAAAT
>NC_043708.1:73514981-73516468 GCF_006229205.1 Suricata suricatta
GGAGGCCAGGTCTTTGATGGCCTGATAAATCTTGGAAAGGGATGGTGTTTTAATTTAAGAGTAGTGGCAAGTATATGAAGTGTCTTAAGGAGAATGATCACATGCTTAGATTTTATCTTAAAAATTATCATCTGAATGTAGATAATTGAGTGAAGACAAATAAGATTTGAAGTGGGAAGACACATAGGTGACTTAACATTCTATTTGGAAAATGACATGTGAAGCCTTAGGAATGGTGATGTTTGTCCATCATCTGATGAATGGATAAAGAAGATGTGGTTTATATCTACAATGAGATACTACTTGGCAGTGAGAAAGAATGAAATCTTGCCCTTTGCAATAACATGGGTGGAACTGGAGGGTATTATGCTAAGTGAAATAAGTTAGTTGGAGAAAGACAGATATCGTAGGTTTTCACTCATATGTGGAATGTGAGAAACTTAACAAGACCATGGGGGAAGGAAAGGGGAAAAATAGTTTCAAACAGAGAGGGAAGCAAACTATAAGAGACTCTTAAATACAGAGAACAAGCTAAGAATTGAAGGAGGGTTGGGATGGGGGGAAGGGGTGATGGGCATTGAGGAAGGCACTAGCTGGCATGAGTACTAGGTGTTGTATGTAAGTGATAAATTGTAGGAATTTACTCCCAAGACCAAGAGCACAATGTATACACTGTATGTTAGCTAACTTGACAAAAAACTAAGTTTAGAAAAAAAAGAATGTGATTATATTAGGAAATAGGGTTTATAAGAAGTAATTGAATTAAAAAGAGGTAAAAAGCATGAAAAGACAGATAAAACAAAAATGAACACCAGCCATTGAAAGTAGACAGAAATGGAAGATATAAGTATATATTACTGTTTATAATTTTTTTACAATAAAGGAAAAAAGGAAAGGTATTGGAGAAATATTTTTAGTGTAATGAAGGTATGCTTATGCTTGTACACTGAGAAAAAGAATTAGTAGAGAAGACAATATTAAAGGTAGAAGGAAGAAAACTGAGCTTTTAGGATTTGAAATACCTGAGAGGATGTGATGGGTTGGGACAAAGAACACATGAAAAGGCATTTTGCTAAATTCAGTACCCATTCATTATGCTTAAATGTTAAATATATAGAAATTGATCGTTCAAAAAAACAGAAGAATGGTGACATTTGGAGGAAAACAAGGAAGCATTTAAATTGGAATACTAATATTTGGAGATTTATTGACTATTCAGGATCAGGGAACGGAAGGGTTCTTTATTACTCCTAGATTTTGCGTTGAGGAACTGGGTAAATATTTGTGTCAGTTACTGTGACTGGGGACCTGAAAGAGCAGCAGGTTTGAAGAGAGAGGATTAGTTTAGTTTTAGACCTGTTGAATGGGAGATGCCCTTGAGGCATCAAGTCAGTAGACAGATTTATGAAGTAGGAACTCAAGAAATAATATCCCAGCTATGAAGCCCCTAGCTGATAATGATAATTAAAGCTAAGGGAAGAGATGCC
>NC_043708.1:73516568-73518053 GCF_006229205.1 Suricata suricatta
GGAGGCCAGGTCTTTGATGGCCTGATAAATCTTGGAAAGGGATGGTGTTTTAATTTAAGAGTAGTGGCAAGTATATGAAGTGTCTTAAGGAGAATGATCACATGCTTAGATTTTATCTTAAAAATTATCATCTGAATGTAGATAATTGAGTGAAGACAAATAAGATTTGAAGTGGGAAGACACATAGGTGACTTAACATCCTATTTGGAAAATGACATGTGAAGCCTTAGGAATGGTGATGTTTGTCCATCATCTGATGAATGGATAAAGAAGATGTGGTTTATATCTACAATGAGATACTACTTGGCAGTGAGAAAGAATGAAATCTTGCCCTTTGCAATAACATGGGTGGAACTGGAGGGTATTATGCTAAGTGAAATAAGTTAGTTGGAGAAAGACAGATATCATAGGTTTTCACTCATATGTGGAATGTGAGAAACTTAACAAGACCATGGGGGAAGGAAAGGGGAAAAATAGTTCCAAACAGAGAGGGAAGCAAACTATAAGAGACTCTTAAATACAGAGAACAAGCTAAGAATTGAAGGAGTGTTGGGATGGGGGGAAGGGGTGATGGGCATTGAGGAGGGCACTAGCTGGCATGAGTACTAGGTGTTGTATGTAAGTGATAAATCATAGGAATTTACTCCCAAGACCAAGAGCACAATGTATACACTGTATGTTAGCTACCTTGACAAAAAATTAAGTTTAGAAAAAAAAGAATGTGATTATATTAGGAAATAGGGTTTATAAGAGGTAATTGAATTAAAAAGAGGTAAATAGCATGAAAAGACAGATAAAACAAAAATGAACACCAGCCATTGAATGTAGACAGAAATGGAAGATATAAGTATATATTACCGTTTATATTTTTTTTACAATAAAGGAAAAAAGGAAAGGTATTGGAGAAATATTTTTAGTGTAATGAAGGTATGCTTATGCTTGTACACTGAGAAAAAGAATTAGTAGAGAAGACAATATTAAAGGTAGAAGGAAGAAAACTGAGCTTTTAGGATTTGAAATACCTGAGAATTTGTGATGGGTTGGGACAAAGAACCCATGAAAAGGCATTTTGCTAAATTCAGTACCCATTCATTATGCTTAAATGATAAATATATAGAAATTGATAGTTCAAAAATAGAAGAATGGTGACATTTGGAGGAAAACAAGGAAGCATTTAAATTGGAATACTAATATTTGGAGATTTATTGACTATTCAGGATCAGGGAATGGAAGGGTTCTTTACTACTCCTAGATTTTGCGTTGAGGAACTGGGTAAATATTTGTGTCAGTTACTGTGACTGCGGACCTGAAAGAGCAGCAGGTTTGAAGAGAGAGGATTAGTTTAGTTTTAGACCTGTTGAATGGGAGATGCCCTTGAGGCATCAAGTCAGTAGACAGATTTATGAAGTAGGAACTCAAGAAATAATATCCCAGCTATGAAGCCCCTAGCTGATAATGATAATTAAAGCTAAGGGAAGAGATGCC
>NC_043708.1:73518153-73522385 GCF_006229205.1 Suricata suricatta
ATCTTGCTTGTTCTGGGAAAAAATATTGATGTATAGGGCTTACTCTCTCCCACTCCATACATGAGGGCATCTGCAACAACTGTAGAGGACTTCTCACTCTTTCCAACTCAGTAAATCTAAGTAAGCTCATGTTTTCACATATCCTGTCTTAAATGAGTTATCACTCACATACCCAGGGCATTAACTTATATAATATAAAAGAGATATTCTAAGATTTTCCATCTTCCCTTACCTCCCATCACCGAATAACTCTTCTATTTTTCTCTTGAGCCAATTAACATAAGCATAGCCACTGTTCCCAGGAGAAACCAATAAAAGGCTTGTTATTAGAAATCTCAGAAACATCAGTAGGTCACTAACACCTACCAGTACTGAATTAACTGTATTTTCACTGGGAAGAAATATATTCTGTCTGGGAAGTGAATTTACTACAAAACAGAAATCAAAATTATTGAATTTCTACAAATGCTGCTTCACACTAGGTAAGTTAGAAATATATTCCTAATGTTGAACAATACCACAGCAATCTCTCTTTTATACTTCAATTCCACTTTCCTTTTTTTCCACTTGAATACTTTCCTCCTGTCTCTAGTTATTCCAATGCTTCCAACAATGTTCTATTTTAATCAAAATATATATAAAACTCTATTATGCCTAAAGATATTTCAGAAATATCTGAAATGACTGACATTTCTGATGTCTGTTTGGTGGACTGGCATCTCAAGGATCTTTGATCTCTGACCACTTCATCATTTTATGTGATAATTCACATTTCTCACTATGGGGACAAAATATATTCAAATGCATCCTGCCCACCCAATTCCCACCCATTCTCCTAAGAGATTCCATCAACGGAAATGATTCTCTGCCCTCATAAGGGAATGCTGGGGTGAGTCAGTTCCCTCCACTTGGAATATCTGATAAAACATTTGATGATGTTAGTCAATGACTGAGTCAAGAATTAAAGGAGAAATGCTAAGAATGAATATGACTTAGTAGAACTGGTTTCCATCAGTTCTGAAGAGAACCTCTATTAAAAGCAATCTAAGATGTTTAAGAGCAGAGATTAAAAGACAAAGTCATGAATACAGTATATCAGTGACAGAACACCGGCAAAATGTATTTAGAACAGTTTTGCTTCCTGTATTTTCAGTCTTAGGATAGTTATAATCCCTCTTAGATGAGAAGGAATTGTCAATCAACTGAAGTCAAAAGAATTAAATTCCATCTGATTTTCTTCATCACCTACCTGAAAAATTTCCCTCTCATGTTCAGAATGTTAAAACCAAAATATCCAGCAAGGATAGCAACCAACTCTGGAGAACTCTGCTTTCAGAGAATTTCTGATTCTTTAATGTTCTTGAAGAAAGAAAAAGAAATAATTTTTTAACAGGTTTGAATTCACTTTCCCCATGCTCCAAGCATGAACTCAGTATTTCAGGATAAGCTGTTAGAACCAATTCCTCATAAGCCTTGAACAAAAGATGGAGTCTTCTTTGGTTGTGGTGAACATAGCACAAAGTATAAACTTGTCAAATCACTAAGTTATACACCTAAAACTATTGTATCATTGTATGTCTACTTTACTCAAATTAGAAAGAAGGAAAGACAGAAAGAAAATAGAGGAAAAGAAAAGGAAAAGGAAAGAAAAGGAATAAAGGAAGGAAAAGAAAAGAACAGAAGAAAGGGAAAGGGAAAAAGAAGAGGGAAAGGGAAAGGGAAGGAAAAGAAAAGAAAAGAAGAAAAGAAAAGAAAAGAAAAGAAAAGAAAAGAAAAGAAAAGAAAAGAAAAGAAAAGAAAAGAAAAGAAAAAGAAAAAGAAAAAGAAAAGGCAGGGTGATCGCAACATAGTATGCAGAGTTACTGGTAAGTCTGTATTGACTACAGTTTTAGCTTTTCTCTTTAGACAGATTTCTTTAGTTAGTCTTTAATCTGTTTTATTAACTATAAGGAAATATTAGGAACAATAAAATTTCAGTTGGCAAAGTAAAGAGTGGCTTATATTAGTGCTTTCCTGTTATCAGTACAGGACTTGCCTATTCCAAATAACAAACTCACCGGTATTCTGTAAAATGCTATCCAGTTACCAATCATTTATATTCCTTGACCCCAAATTCATTCATATATATTAATTTTCTTTAAACAAGAAAGCATGTACACTTCTTGTTAAAATTAGGTGTAAGACACCAAGGTTTTCTTCATAGTACAACCAGAAATTGTCATTTATTGACTGAGAAATGTTGGTTTAGCAAGGACAAAACTATAAATACCAAAATAATAGTGATAAAATTAATCTACTTCTATCACATATATGCATACTTCACTCCTTCCATAAATTTCACAAAATTATTTTTCCTTTTCTTGCCCAAGTTTCTCTTCTTGCTTCCATTTCATTTTTTACAATATTTTTTGCAATGCTTACAAGTGTAGCTACCATCTGTCAACATACAATGCTATTACAGTATCATTGACTATATTCCCTATAACTTTTATCATAGTGACTTATTCACTCCATAGTTGTAAAGCTATATTTCCCAATTCCCTTTACCTCATTTTGCCCAACCCCCCAGTCCCCTCCCCTCAGGCAACTACCAGGTTCTTCTCCATATTTACAGGTCTGTTTCTTCCTTTATATAATTTTTTTTACATAATACATATTCCTTTGGAACCAATTTCTGTTACTTAATAATTTAGTGGACATTTCAACAAATCTAAATGTGTCATTTATGATGGCCACACTCATGTTGGTATTAGTTCTGTAAATCTCCCCTCCTGCATATCTCTCATATCCTATTATATCTTTTAAATGTAACTTTTTCACATTAGATTAAATAATGAATGGATCAAGTATATATTATATATACACATCTTCAACCTTTCTACTTATTCAAAGTGATAACAGACACTTCTAAAAAAGTTGTTGGTAACAATGCTGCTCACCTTCAAATACCACTTTAGCTGAACTATGCTTCAAATATTAGAAGATAAGCCCTCATGACCTTTATCTTTAATGACTTCCTAGAGTCCTATAATTTTTACATGCTCTTAGTATATCATGATTAAATATTTTGCTTCAGTGAAGACACTATTATTTCTCAGTTTCATGTTTGAATTGCCACTCCTTAATACTAGAAGAGACCTTTCAAAAGCACAAAATTCTCTCAATTCTAGCAAAGTACTGAAAAGCCCTTTTCCTGAGTCTACTGACAGTTCAGGGTTTAGAGTTTCACTGAATTAAAGTACATTTCAACTCTCCAAGTCATTTGGATGCAACCACAATATTGGAAACAATCAGAAGACAAGACCTTTTCATTTTAAGCTATGATTCCCCTTTATATTCCACTCTTTCACTCTTGGCTGGTCACTATTCCATGAGTGATTAATGCCTGAGATTTCACAGGTAGGGTGTAAAAGAATAATCGAAGAGTATACTCTGCGACAGAAAGTGTGCATGAATATGATTAAGAGTTTGAACATTCAAATTATGGCTATTTATAACATGGAAGATGTCTTCTTGAATGTATATGGAAAAGACTGAAGAAGCCCAAACTACTGCACAATGAGCATGGAAAGAAGCTCTCTACTAGAAGGTGTTACATTTTGCTCCTAATTCCTCTTTACCAGCCATATTCCCACATGATTTCTTTCCTTGTCACTCTAGCCTAACTTTTTATTATCTCCTTTCTATTTATTTATCTTTCTTTCACCTCCCTGCTGTATGTGTTCTAACTTCAAAATTTGACACTTGCAACATATTTCCCACAAAATCATTGAGGGGCAATAACATAATGTTAAGCACCCATATTTCTCAATTCTTCCTTATTTTCTACCTTCAGAATACTTCAGCGTCTTCTCTACTAAATAAGCCAATGGATGGAGCAAATGACTCTGTGGTATCTGACTTTGTACTGATTGGCCTTTCAAATTCATGGGAGATGCATCTTTTTCTCTTTTGGTTCTTCTCTGTGTTCTACATGGGAATTATCATGGGAAACCTCTTCATTGTCTTCACGGTAATAATTGACTCTCATTTACACACCCCCATGTACTTCCTATTGGCCAACCTCTCTCTTCTTGATCTAGGTCTGTCCTCTACCACAGTGCCCAAAATGATCTCTGATCTTTTTACTGACTGCAACATCATTTCCTTTCCTAAATGCATGATACAGATATTTTTTATTCATGTCATGGGTGGAGCTGAGATGGTGCTGCTCATAGCCATGGCGTATGACC
>NC_043708.1:73522485-73524391 GCF_006229205.1 Suricata suricatta
ATGTTAAGTCACCTATGTGTCTTCCCACTTCAAATCTTATTTGTCTTCACTCAATTATCTACATTCAGATGATAATTTTTAAGATAAAATCTAAGCATGTGATCATTCTCCTTAAGACACTTCATATACTTGCCACTACTCTTAAATTAAAACACCATCCCTTTCCAAGATTTATCAGGCCATCAAAGACCTGGCCTCCATCCTCCTCTATAGCCTCGGAGGACAACACGCTCTAGCCCTGCAATTCCGGAAGCATTTTAGTTTTCATCTTGAGGCTTTGCACTGGCTGATTATTGTGTCTGAAACATTTGTCTCTCATGCTTTGCCTATTAACATCTCTCTATTAATCAAATCTCAGTTTCAACAACATATTGTTAGGGAAATCTTTCCAGAACCTGGGCCAGGAGAGGTCCTTCCATTGCATATTATTATATACTCCCTAGTACCACTTATGTAACATAGCTATACTCATAATTTCTAATTGATGTCTGTCTTCCTCATTATATTTTAAGTCCCTTGTGAGGAGGGGCTGTGTCCATCAGGATTACTGCTATAAATGAGTAACAACTCTACAGAAATTGCTCAATAATTACTTATCATTAGATAAATGAATAAAGCAACAAAAAGTAAAAAAATGTAATGTGCATAATTTATTGAAAACTACTTGCACTTTCTACGGTCAATCAAAGGTCACAGGATTACATTATTTCCTTTTATTTTTCCTTTTCTCAATTTTCTCTGCCTGTAGGTCCTCACTACAGTGAAATCTACTAACGAGTTCCTTTTGTATACTTAAGCCATTCATATCTTGGGCTAATCTCAGCTGATACACACTGTAAATTAGTAGTCTCAGCCCTCTCTGGTACCTCTAGATCTCATAAACCCTATATTAGCAACCACTACTTCTGTTGACCCAGCAGCCTTCTCTGCTTCCAAGCAAACCCAGGATCCATGCCTCAGGGGATGATTTGCAAAAATCACAGCATGCTTTGTGTCTGGCTGTTCAACTCCTTAGTATTTCTACCTAGATTCTCCTTATTCATTTTAATATGCTGTTCTGACTGGTATCCAGTGTCTGACTTAGAACACAGGCATATCAGGACAGGAGCTCACTGACATGAAAGAATGATTTTAAGGTGCACTCTGTTGTAGAAGAGCCCTTGGGGGGTTGGGAGGCAATAGAAGAAACTTTCCTGTGATCTTAGAGTAGTTGTTCTTTTCCAGGCAACTAAGTTGTTTTACCTCATCTTATATATACTATGATTCATGTAACTGATCATACATCACTATTTATTTTTTAATATATCTGCCCACATTATTCTCCAGTTTTTATCCTTGCTTATACATTTTGGAATGTCAACACTCTTCAAAATTAATTTGACACTAACCATCATTCTGCAACTATTCTAGACAATTATGGTTTTCCCTTGATTCTGAACAAGAAAAAATAAAATGCAACCCTAAACAAATATGACTCTAAAAAAAGATAGAGCCTTGACACTTGAGGCCCCATGATAGTCTGGAGATCAGATTCCTTGTATATACACATCAGTGATAGATTAAAGGCTTACTTCTTTACAGAGCTACAATAGGCTTGTTTCAATGCCTTCTCATAGGTCCTTTGAATGAGTAACATTCAGGTAAACATGTTCCTCTTACAAACAACTCAGAGTTACTCCCTACATTTTTCCTCTTTTGTATCTGTCTTCCACTGATCTCTTAAGAAACTGATCCAATAATAGACAAATTTTACTTATATCCAGTCAATCCAGAAAAACAAAAGGTTAAAAGCATTCAAGAAGACCTTCATCTCCAACACTCCAAAGTTTGAGAACATAGGTAAACATACACAGGTAAGCATTGGCTATAATGATTAAGAGGAAAATAATCAATTTATTCCCCCACT
>NC_043708.1:73524491-73525615 GCF_006229205.1 Suricata suricatta
CGACTGAATTGTGCACTTCAAATTGGCAGGTAAATTTATTTTTTTATTTTTTAAATGTATTTATTTTTATTTTTTAAATTTATTTATTTTTACCACAATAAAAGTTATCTGCATACCAGAAAATGTAGAAGTTTTGTGTGTAATCAAAGTTAATTTGTTATCAGCTTAAAATGGACTATTATAAAATGTGTTATATAAGTCTCATGGTAAACTCAAATTAAAAACTTGCATCAGATATACAAAATATAAAGAGAAAGGAATCAAAGCACACCACTAGAGAAAAGTTATCAAATCATAAGGGAAGACAGTGGGCTAGAAAGAAAAAAAAAACAAAGGAAATATGAAACAAAAAAGTGGCAATAATAAGTTCTCACTTATCTATAATTGTTTCAAATGTAAATGGATTAAAATCCCCAGTAAAAATATATTGTATAACTGAATGGAAAAAAAATAATCCAAATAAATTCTGCCTGCAAGAGACTAGTTTTAAGGACACACATAGGCTGAAAGTAAAAGGATGGAGAAAGATTTCATGTGAACGATAACGAAATGAACACAGGAATGCCTATTATTTCAAATAATAGACTTAAAAATTGTTACAAGAGACAAAGAAATTCATTATATTATGATAAAGAAGTCAATTCACTAATAGGATATAGCAATTGTAAATATATATGCACCAATATCAGATCACCTAAATGTATAAAACATATCTTGAGAGAGAAAGTGAGAAGTAGACAGCAACATAATAATAGTTGGAGACTTCAGTATCCTATACTAAGGAATGTATAGATCACTTAGATCTAAATAAATAAGGAGGCAGTGACTTTGAACAACCGTATAGACCACATGGGTCTCATAGGCATGTATAGAAATTTCCATACAGCTGCAACATAGTACACATTGTTCTAAAATGTACACAGAGCATTCTCCAGGACAGATCATATGTTAAATCCTCAAACTAGTCAACAAAACTTTTTTAAGATTTTATTTTTAAGTAGTCTCTACACCCAGTGAAGGGCTTGAGCCCATAACCCTGAGACCAAGAGTTGCGTGCTCCACTGACTGAGCCAGCCAGGTGCCCCACAAGTCAACAAATTTAATAAGACTGAAATAATTTCAAG
>NC_043708.1:73525715-73531289 GCF_006229205.1 Suricata suricatta
AGTTCTGGCTCTTGGAATGTATTGCTGCGAACACACTGGCTATCCATTTAACCTCAAAGACTGACTATCTATGAATGAAGTAACTGAACAAGTTTCTCTCAAAGTTCTGTCCCATATCTATACAAATCTACAGTTCTGATCATCTTTTTTGTTTAATATGTATCTGTATTTCCTGTTTAAAGATAGGTCTCCTGTGGCCCTTGATCACTGAAAAGTTTACTTTTCTAAGAGGAAGGATAACTAACTCTATGGGTACTTGGCTTCTGAAGAACTCCTGAGAGCCTCACAAAGCCAACAGGCTTGTCTTTTATTTTATTTATTTTATTTTTTTTTTTTACAGAGCAAGCTGGACAGGGGCAGTGAGGGAGAGAGAGAGAGAATCCCAAGCAGGCTCCACACTGTCAGGGCAAAGCCCAATGTGGGGCTCAAACTCACAATCTGTGAGATCATGACTTGAGCAGAAACCAAGAGTTAGACCCTTAACCAACAGAGCCATCCAGCCACCCAGCACCAGGGTTTTCTAAAAAGTCAGGGAAACCAAGTACATGGTCTTTTTCTCCAAACAAACTTTCTCAGATTATTAGGATTTCCTCAACAATGATACAGGCTGATACATACAGATATTGTAACAGAGGGTGGAAATCTCATCACTCAGGTAAATACTCAATTTTTATGTATATATTACTGGGTTATCACCAAGAAGTACAAGCTGGTGAAGTAGGTGTTATTAAATTCAATTTCTCTATATATTTATGAGGGCTACTATTTTCTTGTATGAAAAAATCAGTACCTATTTCTAGGAAGTTCATTCATCAAATATTTCCTTGGATTTTTCTATGTGCCAGTCACTGTTTTAGGTGGGTGAAACAATGTTAGACAAACCAGAAAGGGTCCCTATATCATAAACCTTAATTAACTTTATATTTAAGAAAAGCTATAAATTTGTCTTTTAGGATTTTCTTATCCCTTCTTCTGTCACTCCTTTTATTCTCCTAGTTGCTTTCCATTCAATCTTCTTTCTTCCTCATTCTTTTCTGCCTGTTTCTTACACATGCTACTGACTCTGATTCCACCACACTGATTACACTCACTGCTCCACATTTTGTATTGTGATTGTCTTATTCTAGAATGATTAAAGATCATTAACAGACTAAATTATGTGATATGAACAGAAGTTTAGAGTCTTTAAGCTAATAAATTCATATGTTGTAGGATTTTCCTGTTTAAAAAAGTTAATTATCACTCAAACTCAAGACATACATTTCAGCAGTGTTAATCTGCATAATAAAAATTTTCAAATATAACAAATTAACTCTGGGACTTCAATTGATTTGTAAGATGCAATACCCACTTTCATGACAAGACTCCTCAAGTATTCGGTTTATATGACTTATCTCAGTTTGATAGAATAAAACATGTGCTCTTAAGAAGTCAACCTAATCCTTCATCTGCAACTTTATGAAAGGGATGGAACTGGGTCATATGTTTAGGAAGTTACCAAATACCTTCTGCTCAGCAGCATAGAAGGTATTGCCATGAAGTATTCCAAGGATAATGTCATTAATTCTGTAATGCTCCCCAGATTCAATTCTCTTCCCCAAATTCTTTGTTCTTATGTCCCTGTAACTTGGGTGATTTAAATATGGATTAAAAAGTCCAGTGACAGCAGTATGAATGAATTGTAAATGGTAAAACATAAAAGGGGGTTCCAGTCCACGATGTGATTTAGGAAGATCCTGAACTCACCTCCTCCTCAGACACACCAAATCTATACCTATTTATAGAACAATTCCTCCTGAAGAACAACTGAGGGCTCAATGAACACCTTAGGCACAACAAAAGATTGAAGGGAAAGAGAACGGCCAGAGAGCAGAGAAAAAGACACAGTAAGGAAGCTTCCACCCTAGATGCTGCATACTGCATTGGGGAGGGATAGCACTGAGGGACTGGAAGTACATTTGTCTGCCCTAGGGCACAGAAAGAAAGCCAAGGATTAAAGGAGCAACTAGTATGTAATAGAGCCAACCCTAGAAACACATCAAATGGCAAGGGAGCTGATGGAACTCTCTCTGGGTTGGAAGAGCTGGTGAGTGCCAGTTTACTCTCCCCTCCACCCAGAGTGCAGACCAGAGCAGGCTCTGTGTGCCAGAGCCAGCCTGCATCTCAGAGTGCATTGGGCCTCTAGTCCACCCCAGCCCTAGCCATCCCATCAAGGCATCCCCAGAGTGGTGCACACCAGGACACTCCTGCTCACTATAGTTCCAGCCATTGCACCAAGGTGACACAGGCACAAAACTCCTTGCCCATACTACCCCAGCTTCAGATGGCTGGCAAGGGCACTCCTGGTGCAGAGTACTTGGGGACCTCCCAGCTAATACCTACATCAGCTCCAAAACCCCAAGAGGGTATCCGTGAGGCTGACAACCCTAAGACACCCCGGCTTGCAGCCTCTTCAGCTTCAGCTATCTTGCCAGAACACCCTCAATGTAGGAACACTCTAGACACTCCAGCCTATGCTCACTTCAGCTTGAACTATCCTTTCAGGGTTCTGCTCAGGGAGACTAAAGATCACACTGGCCCACACCTGCTTCAGTATGAGCTGTTCTTCCATGGTGTCCTCTATGCAAAGAACCTCAAGACCACCCTAATCCATAGCTACTTCTGCTGTCCTTCTAGGGTGCCCACTGCACAGAATACCCCAGGATATCCTGACCCACACCCTGCCTCAACTCTAGCCACCCTACCAGGCACCCTCTGAACAGAGTCCTAGCTTTTACTCACTTCACCTTCAGCTATTCTGCCAAGGTACCCTAGGTGTGTAGAGCCCTGGGACCTCCCAGCTTATACCCACGTTAGCATTAACTGTCTCCCCAGGGTATCTGCTGCAAGAAGAGCCCTGGGATCTACTGTCCTGCACCCTGCCTCAGTTCCAGCCACTACACCAGAGAACCCTCTTCACCACAGGACACCCCAATTTGGACCACTTTAGCTTCAGCTGTTGTACCAGAATGTAAAATGTATGTAGAGAGGCCCAGAACCTCCAGCTTATACCCATGTCAGCCTCAGCTATCAAGCCAGGGCACCTTCTGCACATAAAGCTCTGGGACACTCCTGACCTACACATACTTTAGCTTCAGGGGTCCTTCCAGTGCTCCCTCTTCATTGAGAACCTCAAGCGTGCCCTAGCCAAATCCCTCTTCAGCTCCAGCCATCCCACCTGGGCAGCCTAGCAAAAAGTGACCTGTGATCCTCAGCTCATGCCATCCACAGCTTCAGCTAGCCTACAAAAGTCGCCAAGCTCACACAGTCTACCCAGGGGACAAATATACACAAGACTATTTCTTCAAGTGTAGAAGTAGCTTTTGCACCTAATTCACAGAAACAAAGAAAGTCAATAAAAGTTTACACTTATCCTTCTCAATCTCTCCCAAGATAGACAGGAAGGAAAGCTTTCAAATACAATTCTACAAGGCCAACATTACCACGATACCAAAATCAAAGACATTATAAAAAATAAAACTCCAGGCCATTAAACATAGATGCAAAGATCCTTAACAAGAAATTAGCAAACTACACACAACAAAACATTAAAAGGATCATTCACCATGATCAAGTGGGATGTATTCTAGGGATGAAGGATGGTTCAATATTCATAAATCAATAAACAAGACATGCCAAATTAACAAAATGAAGGCTAAAACTCATATGATCATCTCAATAGATGCAGAAAAAGTATTTGACAAAATATATGTGTTCATAATAAAAACTCAATGATATGGGTTTAGAGGAAACATATCTCAAACATAATAAAAGCCCTATATGAAAAACCCACAGCTAACATCATACTCAAATGATGAGGAAAAACTGAAAGCTTTCCTCAAAGATCAGGAATAAGACAATGATGTCCACTCTCACCACTTAACTTAGTAATATAAAATAAGTTCTACCCACTGCAATCAGAAAGAAAAAGACATAATCAGTAAGGAAGAAGTTACACTGTATTTGCAGCTGATGTGGTACAAAACATAGAATATCATATACTGCAGCAAAACAAGTTCTAGAACTGATAAATAAATTCAGTAAGGTTGCAGCATACAAAATTAATATCCAGAAGTCTGCTACATTTCTATACACTAATAACAAAGTAACTGAAGGAGAAATTAACAATTTTATTTATAGTTGTACCAAAAAGAAAAATATACCTAGGACTAGACGAAAGCCAGGACCTATACATCAAAAACTATAAAACACTGATGAAAGAAATTGAAGAGAACACAAATGGAAAAATATTCCATGGATTGGAAGAAGCACTACTGTTAAAATATCTATACTACCCAAAGAAAGCTACAGATTTAATGCAATCCCTATCAAACTACCAACATTTTTTACAGAACTAGAGCAAAGAATCCTAAAATTTGTAGAAAACCACAAAAAGCCCTGAATAGCCAAAGCAATTTGAAAACAAAAAACAAAGCTTGAGGTATTACAATTCCACATCTCAAGATATACTATAAATATGTTGTAATCAAAAAACAGTATGGTACTGTCATAAAAACAGACACATAGGGAGTACTTGGTTGGCTCACTCAGTTGAGTCTCTGACTCTTGATTTTGGCTCAGGTCATGATCCTAGGGTCGTGGGATCAAGCCTTGCATTGGGCTGTGTGCTGAGCATGGAGCCTGCTTAAGATTCTCCCTCTCTCTTGCTCTCCCCTTCTCCCCTGCTCACATGCTCACCCTTTCTCTAAAAAACAAATGAACAAAACAAAAACAGACACATACATTAGTGGGACAGAACAGAGAGCCCAGAAATAAACCCACACTTATGTGCTCAATTAATCTATATAACAAAGAAGACAAGAATATAGAATAAAGAAAAGAGACTCTTCCATAACCAGTGCTGGGAAACCTGGACAGCTACATGAAAAAGAATGAAACTAGGGCACTTACACTACACAAAATAAACTCAAAATGGCTTAAAGACCTTAGTAAGACCCCATAAAGCTCCTTGAAGAAGACAGAGGCAATAATTTCTTTCATATCAGTCATAGTAATATTTTTCCAGATATAGCTCCTCAGACAAGAAAAACAAAAGTAAAAATAAACTAAAAAAAAACTATAAAACTATAAAAAGCTTTTGCAGTGAAGGAAAACATCAACAAAACTAAAGGACAACCAACTAAACAGGAGAATATATTGCCGAATTATATATCAGATAAAGGGGTAATATCCAAAATATATAAAGAACTTAGGCAACTCTACAGCAAAAAAAAAAAAAGCAAGTAATCTGATTTACAAATGGGCAAAAGATTATAATAGACATTTTTCCAAAGAATACATAATGAAAGGCCAACAGATACATGAAAAGATACTCAACATCACTCATTATCAGAGAAATACAAATCAAAACCACAGTCAGTTATCACCTCACACCTGTCAGAATGGCTAGAATGAAAAACACAAGAAACAAGTGTTGGCAAGGAAGGATGTGGAGGAAAAGGAACCCTCATGCACAGTTGAGGAACCCTCATGGGAATGCAAACTGGTGCAGCCACTGTGGAAAACAGTGTGGAG
>NC_043708.1:73531389-73538917 GCF_006229205.1 Suricata suricatta
CTGTCTGGTAACCAACTCAGAAGAGGTCATTATAGTTTTCAGAGAAGCACAGATAAACCTCTGCAGATAAAAGAAGAAGAAAAAAATTCTTCTATCAGGAAGAATTATTTAGAAAACTTAGGAATTCAAGTTTCTTTCTTTTATTAGAATCTGCCAATATTCCCCATCTTGATTTTCAAAGGTTTACCCCTTCCCAACCATCCCCATAATTTTATGGGACAGTATGAGATTGTAAATTCAATTTACCTTGTAACTCAGCAAGCCATGTATCAGGATTTCCCCCTAAAATTCATGACCCTGCAGTTATAATAGGCAGAAGTTTCTTTAGGACAATCACAGAGGCATTCTGGTCCCTTACTTGGCCTTTAGATGGGAATTTAAAGTCTTGAAGTCTCCCCATTTCTTTCCCCATGATTTCCAGTACACTAAACAACCAACCAAACCCATCATACTCCTTGTTTTTACTGAATTATTCTATGACAATTTCTTGATCATCCAAAGACATGCCTTCTATGAACAGTCAGTTGCAAGTATTTACAGGTGGTAAGTGATATAATTGTGTTTTTGCTACTGCATGGTAATGACCACCTGTATCCCCTTTATTGCTGACAACAGGGTCATTAATACTTTTAAATATAATCTGATCTGAAAACTAACTTCCTAGAAATGGAAATAATATAAAACCAGTTTAGAGAACTCATTCTCTTTTTTATTGTAATTGACATATAAAATTATATTATTTTCCAGTGTACAATCTTATGATTCAATATTTGTATATATTACAACATGATGAGCACAATAAGTCTATTTAATGTCACCACACATAGTTACTTTATTATTATTATTATTATTATTATTATTTAGAAAGAGAGAGAAAGCACAAGCCGGGGAGAAGGGCAGAAGGAGAGAGACAGAATCTCAAGCAGCCTCCACACTCAGCTTGGACACAGGGCACGATCCCACAATCCTCAGATAATGACCTGAGCTAAAATCAAGAGTCAGACACTCACCCAACGGAGCCACCAGGCACCACGTCTTAAATTTTTTATATTTTTATTTTTCATAGTTAGATTTTCGGTTCTTGTGATGAGAATCAAGATCTACTAGGAACCTTTACATATACAATATGGTTTTACTAACTATACTCACTATGCTATACATTTATATCCCTAGGACTTATTTTAAAACTGAAAGTTTGTACCTTTGACTACCTTCACCCATTTTTACCTACACTCCATCTCCCAACCCCCTGCCTCTGGCAACTGCCATTTTTTTCTCCATATCTACAAGTTTGTTTCTTTATTTTTTAGATTCCACATATGAATAGATCATAACTATTTGTCTTTCTTTGACTTATTTCACATGTTGCCACAAATACCAAGATTCCCTTCTTTCTCATTGTTGAATGATATTCCATATGTCACATCTTCTTTATCCATTTATCCTTTGACGGACATGGGTTGCTTCCATGTCTCAGCTATTGTGACTAATGCTGCAGTGAATATGGGAGTGCAGATATCTTTTCAGTATTTTAGTATTGAGTATTGTATTTCCTTCAGATATATACCCAGAAGTGAAACTGCTGGATCACATGGCATTTCTTTTTAATTTCTTGAGGAAACTCTGTACTGCTTTCCATCGTGGCTACACCAATTTACATCTCCACTAACAATCACACAAGTTCCCTTTTCTCCACATTCTTCCCAACACTTGTTAGCTCTCAAATTTTTGATGATAGTCATTCTAACAGGGGTGAGGTGATATCTCCTTGTGGTTTTGATTTGTATTTCCCCTCATCATTAGTAATGCTTGGCAGCTTCTTATGTGCTGATGGCCATCTATATGTCTTCTTAGAAAAATACCTATTCAAACCCTCTACCCATTTTAAATCAGATTTTCTTTGTTATTGAGTTCTTCATATGTTTTGGATATTAACCACTTATTATATATATCTTGCAAATATTTTCTCCCATTGTGTAGGTTACCTTTTCGTTCTCTTGATTTTTTTTTTTTTTTGGCTGTGAAGAGGCTTTTTTGTTTGACATAGTCCCAGTTATTTAATTTTGCTTTGTTGCCTGTGCTTTGCTATCATATACAGAAAAATGCTACGAAGACTAATATCAAGGAGCTTCTTTCCTATTTTTTTCTTCTAGCTTTAGTGTCAGCCTTACATTTGAATCTTTAACCCATTTTGAGTTAATTTTTAATATGGTGTAGGATACGAGTCCAATATCACCTTTCTGTAAGTGCTTCTTCAATTTTCCCAGCACCATACATTGGAAAGACTGTAACCATTTGCTTTCTTACATTTACATCATACTTAGGCCCAAAGTTAGCATACACAGAATGACGTTGATCTGCCATAACCTCCTTGGTTTACTGCAGAAGATATTCGAAGGCTGAGGAAGATTGTAAAGCTGTTCACTCATTTCCAACCATGTTCCCCACAAAAATCCACAGAATACTCCCTTCATCAAGACTAGAAGTAATAAAATCATAAAGGAAGTTCTAGCATTATGGAAAAGCTCTATAACTGTTATTTGCTGTAGGCCAAGAAGGTCAGCTCTGCCTTCAAACTTGGTTCCCCAAATCCAATAGGGCTGATGAGATAACTAGGGTATCGGTGGCCAAGTGGCAGCTTAATTGCCAGACATAATATGGGTGTGGTACCATAATAAGCAACAGAACCAAAGCAATAATAAATTTGACCTGAAAATACCTTTGGCATTAGATAATTAATCATGGTGTTTCTTGAACCAAAAAAGATGGGTAGCCTATTAAAAGTCTTACTTCTGTTCATAATTGTATGAAGAGAAAATATTTCTGTCAGGTCACATGGTCACCAAAAATGTGACAAATAAGAGCAGTAGAGATTCACTTTGTCTCTACAGTTTCCAGACTTTAGCCACTTGACTGACAAATACAGAACTCTCTGAATAAAAATAAGACTGGATCTCTTTGAAGAAGGACCTTACTACAGGGTTACAACAATGTACACTGTAAATAGTTCTCAGTGTTTTTCTTAAAGCTAGGGTAATTTACCAGAGTGATTGTACATTAGGGAAGGAGAAATAACCAGATTTTTTGATAATTTCTGGACTCTAGCTCTAAATTTACACTAATTTCTGGAGACTAAAATACTACTGTGGTCCACCAGCCAGAGGAGGGCCTAACAGTTTAAGTGAGGAGAATTTGCTTGGTTCTAGCTCACAGTGGGCCCAGCAGGTCCTAATCCATTCAGGTTAAGTCGGGAATCTTAGAATTCATACTTGGAATAGACATTCATGGCAAATGGAAGAATCTTTGCATTGGTTCTCTGATACATGTGATAGGAACTACTATAGTATCAGTGGTGTAGTACAAGCCACTAGAACTGTCTTTTCATACAAAAGAGAAAACTAGACACAAAATCAAATTCCTGGAGCAATTTCAAAGATTAGTGACACCGTGGTGGCCTGGAAAGATATGAGACTGGTGATTCCTAACATATCCTTGTTAAAATCACCTATGAGCCTATGCAGAAGTCAAAGGATATTGAGGAAATGCTTTGTCAACTGACAAAAGCATTGACTTAAGTATTGCTTCTATACCAGATGCATTTCATTGCCCTGATGCCTGGTAGGCAGCTATTAATCTAGCAAATAGGTTTTTTTTCCTCTATACCTATTAGCAAGGATCATCATAAGCAGTTTGCTTTCAGCACCCAGAACCAAAAATAAACCTTCACTATCCTACCCAAGAGTATACCAGAATTCCAAGCCCTATGTCATAATCTCACCTGCAGGGAACTTCATTTCTTCTCCATTCCAAAGAATGGCTCATTATATTGTTTGTCTGCCAATTGGACCTGCTGAGCAAGAAGTAGCAACTACTCTAGATACATTGGTAAGATATATGTGTATATCACAGAATGGAAAATAAATCTCAAAAGTATTCATGGGGCTGTCACCTCAGTAAAATTTCTAGGAGTACAGTCTGGGGATACCAACATATCTTACACAAAGTGGACAAGTTGCTGTACTTTGTACTACTGCATCTACCACCAACAGAGAGGCACAATTCTCTGTCATGTAATATTTTGGAGGCAACATATGCCTCATTTTGGCATAATATTCCAATATAATAACCAAGTAATGCAAAACATTTCTAGTTTTGAATAAGGGATAAAACCAGAGGCGGCTTTACAGAAGCTTCAGACTATCTTGAAAGCTTCTCTGACATTTGGTCCCTCTGATCCAGCCAATACTACAAAGAATCTATAACATATAGGAACACTGAATGATGCCTTTGGAGGCTCCTTATGGGTCAGTCAGAACCTCAGACCTTTAGACTTTGGGAGCACCCATATACTATCTTCTACAGATACTAAATCTACTTTTGAGAAATAACATTTAGCTTGCTTCTAGGCCCCAATGGAGATTGAACACTTGAACAAGTGTTACCAAGATATGATGCAATCTGAGCTTTCCATAATGAACTTGGCATTGTGACCCACCAAGTATGAAGATGAATGTGCACAGCAGTACTCGATAATCATATGGAGTGGTACATACAAATTGAGATCAAACAGATCTTAAAGGTGTAACGTTCATGAGCATGTGACCTAAATGTCCATGGCCCACACCCCTGCCACATTACCTTCTCTCTCTACCCACACCTAAAGCCTCATGGGGAGTTACCTCTGAAGCAGTTGATTGAGAAAGAAAACCTAGGGCTTTGTTCATAGATGGCTCTTTATGATACTCTAGTACTCTTGGCATTTACTACAGAACATACTCTTTTGTTGAAATGTCCCTTTTGTCTAACACCTCCTGTCAAAACGCCTAGCATTTCTGGGTCTCAGGCACAAATACCAAGTAGTTTTGGTTGTCATCCTCACAACTAAAAACATCCCCCACCAAATTTAAGAAAGATTATATGCTAGGCAATTATCAACAGCTATTTCGCTAATGTTACTGTTGGTTCCCAACAAACTTTTCTTTCCATCAGGCAGAACCCCATAGAGGTTATGTTCTCTCTTTCACAAAACATTCTTAATTATGGCATTGGCATTATCCTACCAGATACTAGCTGTGGTGTTAAATAATCAAACACCTATAAATTGCCACCAGGGGGCATCCTACACTATTCAAAAATTTCATTCATAATTATTTAGATTTAAGGGTAATAGCTTAAAATAAATATTCCTGAAGACATACAGCTAAAGTTTCAACCATCAAATTTTGAAAACTACTTTAGAAAGCTCTTATACTTGGTGATTTATAGAATAAGAACAAGATAAGTCCTAATTTAAGTCATGTTTGAACTGCTTCTGTATCCAAATTTCTATTGATACTCCCTTACCATAAATTTGATCACTGTTTACCTACCAAATGACTGGGTTTTTTTTTTAATTAATCGACTTTATTTTTTATAACAATTTTAGGTTCACAAAGTAGAAAGTATGTAGTTCCTACATAACTGTCTCACACACATACCTAAACTCCCCCACCATCAACATCACATGCTATGTTTTATAACTATCAATGAAACACATGACAAAGTATATCAATCTACATTCCTACCAACAATGTACAAAAGTACCCTTTTGTCTCAACATTCTTGTAAACACTTCTCTGTTGCCTTTTTTGTATTAGCCGTTCTAATAATGTGAAGTGATATATCATTGTAGTTTTCATTTGCATTTCACTGATATTGACCATATTTTTATAACTCTGCTGACTATTTGTAAGTCTTCTTTTGAGAAATATATTTAAGACATTTGTCAATTTTTTAATCAAGTTATTTCTTTTCCATTGTTGAGTTGTACATGTTTCTTACATATTTGGATAAATATAACCCCTTATGATACTGAAGAGTTTGAAAGTATTTTTGTCCCATTCCACGAGCTGTCTCTACAAACTGCTGATTGTTTCTCCACTGTGCAGAAACTTTTTAGTTTGATACAATGCCACTTGACTATTTTTGTCTTTATTGCTTTTGCTGTGGGTGTCATATTTCTCAAACACATGCCTAGACCAATATCAAGCTTTTCCACATCTTTTCTTATAGTACTTGTCCTAATTTCACAGTTTATGCTTTAAGTCTTTAATCAAATGTTGAGTGTTTATTTGGTATAGGGTGTGAAACAAGGATCCAATTTCATTCTTCTGCATTTGATACCCAAATCTCTCAACACCATTTATTAAAGAGACAGTCCTTTCCCTATTGTGTATCTTGGTGGGGTTGTCAAAGATTAGTTGACCATATATCTATCCATGCTTTTATTTCTGGGTTCTCTATTCACTTGGTCCATTTTCCTATTTTTATGCCAATACCATACTGTTTTTATTATGATAGCTCTGTAATATAGTTTGAAATCAGGCAATGTGATGCCTCCAGCTTTGTTCTCCTTGCTCAAGACGGCTTTGGCTATTCAGGATCTTTTGTGGTTCCACATAAATTTTAGGATTGTTTTTCCTCCATATCTGTGAAAAATGCCATTGGAATTTTGATAGGATTGCACTGAATCTACAGATCACTTTAGGAAGTATGGATACTTTAACAATATTAATTTTTCCAATCTATGAACACAAGGTATCTGTCAATTTCTTTTGTGTCTTCAATTTCTTTCATCATTGACTTAGTATTTTCAATAGACAGATCTTTCATCTCCTTAGTTAAACTTCTTCCTAAGTACTTCCTAAGTACTTTTCATATTGTTTGATGCTATTGCAATGTTATTTCTTTTTTAAATAGTTCTTTGTTAGTATACAGAAATGCAAGGGATTTTTGATTTTTGTATCCTGAAACTTTATTGAATTCATTTATCACTTCCAACAGGTTTTTAGTGGAGTCCTTAGATTTTTCTCATATTATATCATGGCATCTGCAAATAGAGACCATTTTTCTTCTTTCTTATTTGAATGTACTTTTTTTTCTTGTTTACTTTCTCTGGCTTACCTATGTCAAATAAAAGTGGCAAAAGAGCATCCTTGTCTTATTCCTGATCTTCGAGGAAAATCTTTCAGCTTTTCACTCTTGAGTATAGTATTGCCTATGGGTTTGTCATAGATTGCCTTTATTATAGAAAGTTATATTCCTTCTATGCCTAATTTGTTTATCATCTTTATTATGAAAGGATATTTTGTCAAATTATTTTTCAGTACCTACTGAGACAATATGATTTTTATCCTTCATTCTGATAATATAATTTGCATGTACTGATTTGCATATATTAAATCATCCTTGAATCCCAGAAATAAATCCCACTTGATTGCGCACATAATTTTCTAATGTGCTGCTCAATTTTGTATGCTATCATTCTATTGAGGATTTTTGCATCTATAGTCACAAGGAATATTGGCCTCTAATTTTCTTGTGATTTCACAGTCTAGCTTTGGCATCAGAGTCCGAATAGAATAAATTGAGTATTCACTACTCTTCAACTTTTTAGAAGAATATGAAAAGAATTGCTACTAATTTTTCTTTAAATGTTTGGTAGAATAAACCAGTGAAGCCATCTCAACCTTGGGCTATTTTGTTGTTG
>NC_043708.1:73539017-73540094 GCF_006229205.1 Suricata suricatta
GGGGGGGGTGGGGAAGAGGCAGAGAGAGAAGGAGAGAATCCCAGCAAGTTCTGAGCTGTCAGCTCAGAGCCCCACCTAGGGCATGAACCATGAATGAGATCATGACCTGAGCACAAACCAAGAGTCAGACACTTACCTGAATGAGCCACTTAGGTGCCCTTCATGTATCTTTTCTGACCACACTACTATGGAACTATAAACCAATCACAGGAAGAAAATTGGAAAATTCACGGATCTGTGGAAATTAAGCAGCACCCTAGTAAACAGCCAGTGGATGAAAAAAGTAATCAAAAGGGAAACAAAGTTATCATAATGAAATTAACAAATTGAGACAAAAAGAATAAAGGCAACACAAATTACCAAAACTTATGGGATGCACATGAGCAGTTCCAAGAGGAAAATTTATAGTGATAAATGTCCATATTAAGAAAAAAGAGAGATCTCAAACTCATAACGTAAGTTTGCACATTGAGGAGGTAGAAAAAGAACAAGCCAAGCCCAAATTAGCAGAAGGAAGGAAATAATAAAGATTAGAGTAGAAATAAATAAAATACAGAGTAGAAAAACAATAGAAAAGATTAGTGAAATTAAGAGCTGGTTTTTGAGAAGATAAATGGGACAAAACTTGTGCTAGAGTAGTAAGAAAAAAAAGAAGACACAAATAAGTAAAATACAAATAAAAGAAGACAAAACAAATGGTACCGCAAAAATACAAAGGATGACAATGATTACTATGAAAAATGATATGCCAGCATGCCTACAAGAAATAGACAAATTTCTAGAAACATATGTCCTACAAAGACTGAATCACAAAGAAATACAAAATCTGAATAAACTAATAATGAGAAAAGAGATTATATCAGTAATCAAAAACTTGCCAACAACAAAATAGCCCAAGGTTGAGATGGCTTCACTGGTTTATTCTACCAAACATTTAAAGAAAAATTAGTAGCAATTCTTTTCATATTCTTCTAAAAAGTTGAAGAGTAGTGAATACTCAATTTATTCTATTCGGACTCTGATGCCAAAGCTAGACTGTGAAATCACAAGAAAATTAGAGGCCAATATTCCTTGTGA
>NC_043708.1:73540194-73541797 GCF_006229205.1 Suricata suricatta
CTGTTGTCTGCAGAGGCTCTCTTCTTGTGGGCAGTTTGTGGTCCCTAGCCTGAATGTGCTGTGTTTTAACTAGGTCTCCTCTGGGCTGTTTGTGAAATGAGATCTGTCCACCATTGGAGCTGAGGCTCTGCAAATTTCCAAGTTGGGAGATGCACTGGGAGTAGGGGTTTTGGGTGGTCTTGGGGCCTGCTGAGCTGGGACTGAGGCAAGTGTGACTAAGAGGGATAATTTCACTGGACTGGGTGGGTGGGATGGGGAATGGGAGGGTGGGGGTAGGACTTGGTGTAATCAAGTTAGGTAGCAAGTTTCAGCTCTGTGCTCTTTCCTGCAGGTGGTCCTGTGCTTATGCTGAGGGGAAAGAGAGGGAAATGGCACCTGCTAGTTCCTTTATTTCCAGAGGTACCTCTCTGTGAATGCTCCTATTTGGGATGTGCTCTGAGATAGGTGGTATCCTCCTCACTATGTGCCACAGGCATTCTTCATATCACGATTTCAATGTTGTATATCAGTGAATTTTCTCCAAGAAGGGTGCAGTGTCTCTGAGCTCTATCCCAGCCACCCCCACTAATCTTCAAAACTGAAAGCGTTAAGTCCTGCTGGTTGCAAGAACTCCTGAAATTCAGCTCCTCTGGCTTTCCAAGCTAATTGCTATGGGGACTTGTTTTCCCCATGTGCTCCCTTATCACTATTCTGTCTCTTGCCCTTCCGCAGCACCCATGATCTGTTTCTCTCTCAAACCATGTCTTCGCATTTCCTACTTTCTTTGCTGTGGCCTCTTCTCTATGTTGAGTTATGGAGTTTGTTCTGCCAGTCTTCAGGTCAATTTCTGGGCTATTTAGGATGCTTTGATGGTTACCTAGTTGTTTTTGTGGTGTGGGGTGAGCCTGCGGTCCTCCTGCTCTGCTGCCATCCTCCCTATTCTTTTCTCCTTTCTTCAGGTAGAAGCCGTAGTCATTCATCTGATACCGCTCTAATATAGGTAGTAGGTCCCATCAGTTTCCTTTTAAGTATTGCTTTAAGTACATCATATAAATTTCTATATATCTTGTTTCTTTTCAATGAGTTCAAATTACTTTCTAATTTTATTTTTTAATTTCTTTAATAATTTTAATGTCTTTAACACACAGGTTATAATTCCCATGGAAAATTTCCAGATATCCCTTTGTTATTGACTCTAGTTGATTTTCATTGTAGTCAGTAACTTACTTTGTATGATTTGAATGCCTTTAAATTTATGGAGACTTGTCCTATGGCCCATAGCACAGCCAGAGTCTGTCTCACCTTATGTTGAGGACTGAACAACCTGCAGAGCCCAGTCCTTTGGGACACCTCAGAACAGAGGAAAAAGGAGGCCATTCAGTTACGACTGATGCTATTCTTTGGAATTGTAAATAAGCACAGGACTGAGGTTTTTCTAGGAAACAAAGAAGGAAGCAAAGGGGGCCTAATCCCCCAGAAATTCAGAGAGCCCTTTATGAAGCCAATTTTTATCTCACTGAAAACCAAATGCTAAAAAAAATGGAAAAGCTCAGTTTTCTGGATCTACTAGCAAAAAAGAAAAGGGGTGGATATTCTGTTACAGCTGGAGTTGTTCAGTGAGATT
>NC_043708.1:73541897-73543269 GCF_006229205.1 Suricata suricatta
GAACATTTTTTGCAAGGCAGAGGTAGTGGTGATGGACTCAACCTTGGGGAAACCTTTCTCTCCCTCTCCCCTTCATTTCTACAGGTCAGATTTGCTACGTGTAGCATTCTTGTCTGGCATTTTTTTTCTCTCAGCATTTTGAGTATATTCCACCAACACTCGCCTCTGGGCCTGCAAGGGTTTGGCTGAAAAATTCACTGACAGTCAATGGCAGCTCCATTGTATAAACTGAGTCATTTTTCTCTTGCTTTTTTCAAAATTCTTTTTATCTTTGACTTTTGACAATGTAGTTATAATGTAACTCACTGTAAATGTTTTTAATTTCAACCTATTTGGAGTTTTTTGGGCCTCATGATTATGGATATCCACTTCCTTCCCCAGATTTAAGAAGTTTTCAGCCCCTATATTTTTTAATTTTTTTTAGATTTATTTCTTTTTGAGAGAGTAAGAGCACAAGCAGGGGAGGGGCAGAGAGAGAAAGAAGGAAACGCAGAATCCAAAGGAGGCTCCAGGCTCTGAGCAAGCATTCAGCACAGAGCCAGACACAGGTCTCGAACCCCAAAACTGTGAGATCATGACCTGAGCTGAAGTTGGACATTCAACCAACTGAGCCACCCAGGTGCCCTTCAGCCACTATTTCTTTAAATAAGTTTGTCTCTTCACTCTCTCTCTCTCACTACTCCTCCAATCTTTCTCTATTTCCTCCTTCTTTATCTCCCATAATGTATATATTAGTTCACTTGATGGAATCCCCATAGTCCCTTGGGCTTTCTTCACTCTTTTTCATTCTTTTTCCTTTTTTCTCCTCTGACCCAGTAAGTCCAAATGACTTGTCCACAGGTCACTGATCCTTTCTTCTGTTTGCTCAAGTCTACTTCTACTATCCCATTCATAAATTTTTCAGTTTAGGTATCATATACTTTAGCTCCAGTATTTGTTTAGTTCTTTTTTATATCATATATACTTCCTTGCTAATATTTGCATTTTATTAATGTAGTGCTTTCCTGATTTCATCTAGTTCTCTACCTCTATTCTGTTCTCTACCTGATAAACTTCATTAAAATGATTATTTTGAATTTGTCAGGCAATTTACAGATCTCCATTTCTTTTGGATTGGTTACTGGAGATTTGTTTTCCTCATCGGACTGTGTCATATTTCATGATTCTTCATATTCCTTGTAGGCTTGCTTTGTTATCTTCATTTAGAGATGCCACTTTTTCAGCCAGTCTAGATGGACTGATTTTGACTGGGAAAGACTTTCACTAATCAGCAGTGTTCAATGTGAAGCAAGAGAGAGACCAATCCATTATATAGCCTGTGTTAAGACTGGGGAAAAGGCCACCTTCATTTCCTTCCCTCCCTACTGGAGAA
>NC_043708.1:73543369-73546033 GCF_006229205.1 Suricata suricatta
AATCCAAAAGAAATGGAGATCTGTAAATTGCCTGACAAATTCAAAATAATCATTTTAATGAAGCTTATCAGGTAGAGAACAGAATAGACAACTAGATGAAATCAGGAAAGCACCACATTAATAAAATGCAAATGTTAGCAAGGAAGTATATATGATATAAAAAAGAACTAAACAAATACTGGAGCTAAAGTATATGATACCTAAACTGAAAAATTCATGAATGGGATAGTAGAAGTAGGCTTGAGCAAACAGAAGAAAGGATCAGTGACCTGTGGGCAAGTCATTTGGACTTACTGGGTCAGAGGAGCAAAAAGGAAAAAGAATGAAAAAGAGTGAAGAAAGCCTAAGGGACTATGGGGATTCCACCAAGTGAACTCATATATACTTTATGGGAGATAAAGAAGGAGGAAAAGGAGAAAGATTGGAGGAGTAATGAGAGAGAGAGAGTGAAGAGACAAACTTATTTAAAGAAATAGTGGCTGAAGGGCACCTGGGTGGCTCAGTTGGTTGAATGTCCAACTTCAGCTCAGGTCATGATCTCACAGTTTTGGGGTTCGAGACCTGTGTCTGGCTCTGTGCTGAATGCTTGCTCAGAGCCTGGAGCCTCCTTTGGATTCTGCATTTCCTTCTCTCTCTCTGCCCCTCCCCTGCTTGTGCTCTTACTCTCTCAAAAAGAAATAAATCTAAAGAAATTTAAAAAATATAGGGGCTGAAAACTTCTTAAATCTGGGGAAGGAAGTGGATATCCATAATCATGAGGCCCAAAAAAACTCCAAAAGGTTGAAATTAAAAACATTTACAGTGAGTTACATTATAACTACATTGTCAAAAGTCAAAGACAAAAAGAATTTTGAAAAAAGCAAGAGAAAAATGACTCAGTTTATACAATGGAGCTGCCATATGACTGTCAGTGAATTTTTCAGCCAAAACCTTGCAGGCCCAGAGGCGAGTGTTGGTGGAATATACTCAAAATGCTGAGAGAAAAAAAATGCCAGACAAGAATGCTACACGTAGCAAATCTGACCTGTAGAAATGAAGGGGAGAGGGAGAGAAAGGTTTCCCCAAGGTTGAGTCCATCACCACTACCTCTGCCTTGCAAAAAATGTTCTAAAGGTAGTTCTCCAAACTGAAATTAAAATTGCTTCTCAGCCTTTTGGCTCATATCAAGTGTAGGATGCTAATTCATCAGATGAAAAAGTATGGGACTGGTAAAGGTAGATATATAGTAAAATACAGAATATGCCCATACTATAATGGTGGTATGTAAATCACTTTCAACCCTTTCATAAAAGTTGAAAAACAAAAATAATAAAAATAACTAAGTACAGGAATGTAATGGATACACAAAAGAGGTAAATTGCCAAATCAATATCATAAAATATATATGGGATGGGTAGAGGTGACCAGAAACTATGGGAGAGGTAACGGGAGGGGTAATGGGAAGTTAGTGAATAGAAAGTTTTAGTTTGGGATCATGAAAAAATTCTGGAAATGGATAGTGGAGAGTGTTGTACCACAGTGTGAATGTGTTTGATGCGACTGAATTGTGCACTTCAAATTGGCAGGTAAATTTATTTTTTTATTTTTTAAATGTATTTATTTTTATTTTTTAAATTTATTTATTTTTACCACAATAAAAGTTATCTGCATACCAAAAAAAATGTAGAAGTTTTGTGTGTAATCAAAGTTAATTTGTTATCAGCTTAAAATGGACTATTATAAAATGTGTTATATAAGTCTCATGGTAAACTCAAATTAAAAACTTGCATCAGATATACAAAATATAAAGAGAAAGGAATCAAAGCACACCACTAGAGAAAAGTTATCAAATCATAAAGGAAGACAGTGGGCTAGAAGGAAAAAAAAAACAAAGGAAATATAAAACAAAAAAGTGGCAATAATAAGTTCTCACTTATCTATAATTGTTTCAAATGTAAATGGATTAAAATCCCCAGTAAAAATATATTGTATAACTGAATCGAAAAAAAAAATAATCCAAATAAATTCTGCCTGCAAGAGACTAGTTTTAAGGACACACATAGGCTGAAAGTAAAAGGATGGAGAAAGATTTCATGTGAACGATAACGAAATGAACACAGGAATGCCTATTATTTCAAATAATAGACTTAAAAATTGTTACAAGAGACAAAGAAATTCATTATATTATGACAAAGAAGTCAATTCACTAATAGGGTATAGCAATTGTAAATATATATGCACCAATATCAGATCACCTAAATGTATAAAACATATCTTGAGAGAGAAAGTGAGAAGTAGACAGCAACATAATAATAGTTGGAGACTTCAGTATCCTATACTAAGCAATGTATAGGTCACTTAGATCTAAATAAATAAGGAGGCAGTGACTTTGAATAACAGTATAGACCACATGGGTCTCATAGGCATGTATAGAAATTTCCATACAGCTGCAACATAGTACACCTTGTTCTCAAATGTACACAGAGCATTCTCCAGGACAGATCATATGTTAAACCCTCAAACTAGTCAACAAAACTTTTTTAAGATTTTATTTTTAAGTAGTCTCTACACCCAGTGAAGGGCTTGAGCCCATAACCCTGAGACCAAGAGTTGCGTGCTCCACTGACTGAGCCAGCCAGGTGCCCCACAAGTCAACAAATTTAATAAGACTGAAATAATTTCAAG
>NC_043708.1:73546133-73547216 GCF_006229205.1 Suricata suricatta
TTTGAAAGTTTCTGTTGAAAAATATCCTGCTAGTCTTACGGATTTTCCCTTGTAAATTATGACTTCTTTTTTCTTGTTGCTTTTAAGATTGTTTAATCACTATATTTTGCAATTTTAATTATATGTCTTGATATCTGTCACATTCTGTTGATTTTGATGGAAGCTCTCTGTGCCTCCTGGATCTGTTTGGATAATTCATTTTTTACACTGAGAAAGTTTTCAGCTATTATTTATTCAAATAAATTTTCTGCCTTCTTTTCTCTCTCTTCTTCTGGGACTCCTATAATATGAATGTTATTATGTTTGATGGAGTCAGTGAGTACCTTAAGTCTGTTCTTGTGCACAATTCTTTTTTCTCTTTTTGTTTAGCTTGATTACTTTCCATTACTCTCTTTTCTATTTTATTATTTCATTCCTCTGCTTCTTCCAGCCTTCTGTTCCTTCCATTAAGAGTGTTTCTCACTTCTTTGATTGAACCCTTTATCTTTTCTGTTTTGTTCCTTATCTCTGTGTTAAGGGTCTCACATATGTCTTCCACTCTTTTCTCAAGTCCAGTGAGTATCCTTATAATTATTACTTTAAATTCTCTCTCAGGTATGTTACTTATATCTCTTTCATTTAGATTTCTGACCATAGCTTTCTCCTCTTCTTTCACTTGGGATAAATGTCTCTGTCTTCTCATTTTGCCTAAGTCTCTGTGCCTGTCTGTGGTTAGGGTGGTCACTATGTCTCCTCTTCTTGAGAGTGGTGGCTCTATGAAGAAGGTTCTTTGGTGCCCTGTTGAGAGGCACCCCTTTTCTCCAGTGCCTGGTACTTGCAAAAATGTCTCCAGTGTGTGTGGTGTATGTTTTGCAGCTTTGTACTGGCCACTTTATCCTTCAGGCCTGTTGTCTGCAGAGGCTCTCTTCTTGTGGGCAGTTTGTGGTCCCTAGCCTGAATGTGCTGTGTTTTAACTAGGTCTCCTCTGGGCTGTTTGTGAAATGAGATCTGTCCACCATTGGAGCTGAGGCTCTGCAAATTTCCAAGTTGGGAGATGCACTGGGAGTAGGGGTTTTGGGTGGTCTTGGGGCCTGCTGAGCTGGG
>NC_043708.1:73547316-73549179 GCF_006229205.1 Suricata suricatta
GTTGAGGTCAATGAAAGGATCACTGATGGTAACAATATCCACTTTTCTAGAATAGAACCATAGTGACCAGGCACCTAATACACACAAATCCATTTACTCCAACCTTCTCCAACATTTCTCAGGGACACAGCTGGCATTACACCAGAAGATGCAACAGAAATTTCTGTTGAACTGAGAGAGGCAAAGAGCCTAGACAAAAAAGATTTCTAAATCAAAAACTCTAACAAGAGACAAAGAAGGACACTGTATTATACTAAAGGGAATATTCCAAGAAGTATAATAGTTGTAAATATTTATACACCCAACTTGAAAGCACTCTAATATATAAAACAGTTAATAACAAACATAAAGGAAATAATCAATAATAATACAATAATAGTAGTAACTTTAACATCCCATTTACAAGGGGGAGATAATCTAAACAGGCAACCAACAAGGAAACAATGGCTGTGAATGACACATTAGATCAAATGGACTTAATAAATATATACAAAATATTCTATTCTAAAACAGAAAAATACACATTCTTTTCAAGTGCACATGGAACTGTCTCCAGGATAGATCATATGTTAGGTCATAAAACAAACTCAAGAAATTCAAGAAGACTGAAGTCATACCATACCATGCATTTTTCTGACTACAACACTATAAAACTAGAAGTCAACCCCAAGAAAAAAATCCAGAAAGAACACAAATAGCTGGAAGTTAAATAATATGCCACTAAACAATGAATGGATCAACCAGGAAATTAAAAAAAAATGAATTAAAAAGCACATGGCAACAAATAAAAATGAAAACACCACAATTCAATACCTCTGCAATGCAGCAAAGCACTTCTAAGAGGGAAGTTTATAGTAATACATACCTATCTCAAGAAACAAGAAAAATATCAAATAAACCAACTTAACATTGCATGTATAGGAGCTAGAAAAAGAAAAACAAAATTGAAAAACAGCAGAAGGAAGGAAATAGTAAAGATTAGAGCAGGAATAATGATATAGAAGCAAAATGAAACACAACAAATCAATGAAACGAGAAGCTTATTCTTTAAAAAAATTCAAAATAATTAATAAATCTCTAGCCATACTTACCAAAAAGAGAAAAAACTCAAATAAATAGGATAAAAAATGAGAGAGGAGAAGTAAAGTCCAACACCACAGAAATACAAATAATTGTAAGATAATATTATGAAAAACTAATGCCAACAAATTGGACAACCTAGAAGAAATGGATGTTCCTAAAAACATACAAAAAACTGAAACAGGAAGAAATAGAAAACTTGAATAGATCAATGGCCAACAAACAAATTGAATCAGTAATCAAAAAAGCCAAACAGGGCGCCTGGGTAGCTCAGTCGGTTAAGCATCCGGCTTCAGCTCAGGTCATGATCTCACGGTTCGCGGGGCCAAGCCCCCCGTCAGGCTCTGTGCTGACAGCTAGCTCAGAGCCTGGAGCCAGTTTCAGATTCTGTGTCTCCCTCTCTCTCTGACCCTCCCCTGCTCCTGCTGTCTCTCTCTGTCTCTCAAAAATAAATTTAAAAACATTAAAAAATTTTTATTAAAAAAAACCCAAACAAATAAAAGTCCAGGATCAAATGGCTTTACAGGCAAATTCCACCAAACATTTAAAAAGTTCATACCTATTCTTCTCAAATTGTTCCGAAAAATAGTAAAGTAAAACTTCTAAATTCATTCCATAAGGAATGATCAGCATTACCCTGATACCAAAACCAGATAAAGACACCACTTGCCCCATAGACAATATCCTTGATGAACACAGAAGCCAAAATTCTCAGTAAATTATTAAAAAATTGAATCCTACAAGACATTTAAAAATCATTCACCACAATCCAATGGGATTTAC
>NC_043708.1:73549679-73550405 GCF_006229205.1 Suricata suricatta
AGAAACAATGGAGGTAGGACGTCCTCTGAAGAGAATGCTGAAATAAATAAGATCATGGGGGGCTATACAGATGTACTAAAACTGTAAGCTTTTAGCTTTAAGACTATCAAACCAATCACATAAATATTAAGAAACACACACACAAAATTGGTGGCCATTTGAAGGTGGAGTGACCATGAAGAGTGACATCAAAAATGACACCAAGGTTCAAGCATGAATAGATAGGACAGTGGCAGATTCACTTTTTTAAATGAGGAAGTTGGACACAGAATTTTTGAGGATGGAGAAAATACATGGTTGCATTTGTATTAAACAATCAGATTTGAGATATCCAGGGGGAAAGATGAGTCAGAATATGTGGGAAGAAATATAGGTTCAAAATATAAATGTACAGCAATCCATATGAGTAATAACTGAGGGTACAAGAGTGAATAAGGTCCTGAGGAGAAGAGTGTGAGAGGGAAAAAAAAAACAAAGATCCAATCATATAGACAGTCATAGTGATAATGTGAAAGGAGACAAAGGAGCCAACAAACTAGACAAAACAATCACAGAGGTCAGAGGACAATCCTTGGTGAGCCAGAGAGCCAAAATTGAAGAGCAAGTCAAAATGAAGGATGCAAACACAAGAAAGGGAAGGAGCAGAGTAATTTTATGACAGTGAAGAAAATGTCTTGATAGAGTAAAAATATATATAAGAAAATTGAGATACCAATTACATAACTT
>NC_043708.1:73550505-73568405 GCF_006229205.1 Suricata suricatta
TCCCAAAATTGAAGGGATCCTATGCAGGATCATTAAAGACACTCACAAATAGCTATATAAAACTGTCAGAGTGGCAGCTAATTATATCCCCAGGAGGTAGTGACCAAGCGATGCTGCAGAGATCTGGGATTGCCAAACTGAAATTACTTGGCCTGGGGAATTATTGCCTATGGTTGTTTTGGTTTTCCCAATGTAGCCAAGCAGAAAAGCTAACAGTGTTAATAAGAAAAAAATGAGATGCCTTTCGTTTTCTAACAAACAGGCCTTTCCTATTTTTTGGAGTGGCTTTAAATCTTTAGCTTATGATGGCTAAAGGTGAATTCCAGAGCAACTTTAAAACTATCCTTTATACTTTTAATCATGTAATCATTTCTATCTTAATTATCATAGTGTTATTCAAATGAAACACAGAATATTTAAAATAGTATGAAGCATAATACATGGAGATAAAACCATATTATATTCCATGAGAAAAGTAGAAAATATAAGAAAATAGGATTTAAATCGATTTCAAATATAACACTTTTATACATATGCTATTGAAACCTCACAACTACACTATGAAGTAGGTGTTGTCTCCTAATTCTAATTATTTTTCATCTAAAATTTTATAGATATAAATTCTACAGCTATACAGATAAAATTATACAGACAAAAACCTGGTGTATATAACTATTCAGGATCATCCCAAAATTTTCCTTTCTTTCTCCTACAGCTAACTTCCTTAAATTATAGAAAAGTCAGTTTACCCAACATATTCATGAAGCACACATGATCTTGAATCCAAATTGTAATACAACAGCAAAAATCAAACTACATTGACCTCAATTATGCAAATAAATGCAGACTTGAGATGCTGCTTCTTTTCTCTTCCTTAACACAAGAAAAAAACACAAATGTAAACTTCATCCTTAGGCTAGGTAATATATCTACAGTTCTGAACCATGACACATGATTAAAAATAAAAACACTTATGTGCAATAAAAACTGAAACAGGACAAGAGAGAACACCAAAATAAATATCATGCCTCCTAAAATCTTGAGCTAGTCACTGAGCTCAGCAATCTCAAAAAGAGGTGGACACACTTCCAAAAAACCCAGTTATCTTTCCTCTGAACAGAGACATGGGAGTGTGTGATCCCTCACTCCACAGAGTAACCAAGGAAAGGAACATAAAGGGAAAGACACAGATACAGCACCTTTGGCATCAGTAGTCCTTTCCTGGTGGAATTAAAGAAAAACCAAGGTAGGAAAAGGGGAGGGGAGCAGCCATACACCTGACTATTCTCATTCTGAAGTAAAAGTGATAAATTGTAAGGCACATGATCAGAATTCACAAACATGGCTGTTCTGTGCCTGTAAGTAGTCAGCCCATGAATCCAGGAGACAGTCATCCTAACAGGTGAGAGGCAATTTGGAGGCAACATTCCAAACTCAGATGCCTTCTATCATATCCACAAAAAACCCTTAGTTCCTCCTCTACAGTATTCACATTTCTAGTATATTCAATTAATATAAAGGATTGATAATTAGGGTGCCTGACTGGCTCAGTCTGTAGAGCATGAGACTCTTAATCTCAGGATCATAGGTTTGAGCTCCACATCGGGTGTAAAGATTACTTAAAAATCTTAAAAGAGTAGTAATATTATATATTGAAATAATTTTAGTATAAAATAAAGCAGGTGATGACCTACATGAAAATAATTCAAGGACTCCTGGGTGGTTCAGTTGGTTAAGCATCCAACTCTTGATTTTGGCTCATGTCATGATCTTCCAGTTTGTGAGTTGAGCCCTGCATTAGGCTCCACGTGTGAAGCCTGCATGGAATTCTCCCTCCCTCTTTCTCTCCCTCTCTCTCTCCAAATACATAAACTTTTTTTTTAATCTTCAAGAAGAAAGAAAAGGGAAAATGGCAGAAGGTATATACAATATACATAATAGAAGGTTATATACCATGAAGTAATGAAAGTTGTAAGTAAAATTTTCTATGCACTATTAAGATATAACTCCTTTCTAATATGACAGAAAATATTATGAGTTATGCAAAGAAGTAAGTGAGAGAAAATATGAGTGGTAAGAAAACAAACTGGGAAGAATTCAAGAGGTACTGGCATACCTCATTTGATTGCACTTCACTTTATTGCACTTTGCAGATAGTGTATGTTTTCCATACTGAAGTTTTGTGCCAACTCTGCATTAAGCAAGTCTATCAATGCCATTTTTCCAACATATTTGCTTACTTCATGTCTCTGTGTCATATCTTGGTATGCTCACAATATATGAAACTTTTTTATTATTATATTTATTAGATCTGTGCAGTAGCTATGAAAAATAGTATGAAGGTTTCTTGAAAAGGTCTAAAAACAGAACTACCCAATGACCCAGTAATTATAGTACTAAATATCCAAAGGACACAAAAATACTGATTCAAAGGGGCACATGCACCCCAATGTTTTTGGCAGTGCTATAAACAATAGCCAAATTATGGAAAAAGCCTAAATGTCCACTGAATGATGAATGGGCAAAGAAAATATGGTTTACATATACACTGGAATACTACTTGTCAATGAGAAAGAATGAAATCCTGCCATTTGCAGCCACATGGATGAAACTAGAGTGTATTATGCTAAGTGAATAAGAGAAAAACAAATATCATATGATTTCACTCATATGTGGAAATTAAGAAACAAAACAGATGAATGTAGGGGAAGGGAAAAAATTAGATTAAAACAGAGAGGGAGACAAACCATAAGAGACCCTTTGGTACAGAGAACTGAGAGTTGCTAAAGGAGAGAGGGATGAGGGGATGGGCTAAATGACTGATGGACATTAAAGAGGGCAACTTGTTGGGATGAGCACTTGGTGTCATATGTAAATCATAAATCACTAAATTCTACTCTTAAAACCAATACTATACTATATGTTAACTAACTTGAATTTAAATAAAATCCTGGAAGAATAAAAGAAAAAATAAAGATTATAATATCATCTAAGAAATAAAAATTAGTGTTCCTTAGTGTTCACTATAATTGGTAAATAAAAAATTTAAAACAAATTTCTCTGAAATTAAAGAAGCATTGAACCTATGGTCTAAAGAGCCTGTTGTGACCCTGATGGAAAAAATTCCATTGCATGGGCTACATCAAGGCCATTTCTGTTGAAGTACCTGATGTCACATGCACAAAATAAGAAGCCTATAAAATAACAAAAACAAACACCTTAAGAAACAGCGTTGCCATGAGGTCTTAAAAAATAAAACCATTAAAGAATAAGCTCCACTAATCAAAAACTGACTTGAGATGACACAGTGAATTATAAATCCTAATATTAAACAATTCTGGGGATTAGGATTAAAGAACAAAATGCGAATGTTACAAAGCATGACAGTATTAAAAAATAATTATCTTAAAAAATTTTTAAAAACATTTCTACTAAAAAACTCTATTATTCTTCACCTTTCACATTTAAAAAAAATCAACAGATCATTTTAAGAGTAATTAACTAAATATGTTAAAGTATAAAGATAATGATTAAAAGAACTAGGAATACTAAAAACAAATAAAGTTGAGTGAAGAGGGAAGGGGGAAGGTGTAAGAGGTTAAAATATAATAATTTCTTTCTCTTAGTGAGGGTCAAAGGATACTGTCTTGGGAGGAACATGAAAATAAATAGTTAACTTATAAATCGTGATTAATTAAAATGAACTATAAACCTTCAAAATTGTTAAAACATTCACACACAAAAGAAGTAAAACCATTATAGAGAAATCTTAATGAAAAGTATAAATGGATGCATAAAGTTTATTCATTCATTTACTCTACTAATATTTACTGAGCTCCCACACGCCAGGATTGTGCTGAGTGCCAGTGATGTAGTGTTCGTAATCTTGGAGTCTTACAGACTAGCAGGGGAGGTATATATATTAATCAAACAATTGCACAAACAAATATAAAATTGCAACCACAAAAGTTACTATTCAAAAGAGTGAATATCACATTAATAAAAGAATTTGATGAAAAAAGAAATATCAGAGGGCGCCTGGGTGACTTAGTCGGTTGGGCTTCTGGCTTCGGCTCAGGTCATGATCTTACGGTTCGTGGGTTCAAGCCCCACCTAGGGCTCTGTGCTGACAGCTAGCTCAGAGCCTGGTGCCTGCTTCGGATTCTGTGTCTCCCTCTCTCTCTCTGACCCTCCCTTGCTCGCGCTGTCTCTCTCTGTCTCTCAAAAATAAATATAACATTAAAAAAATTTTTAAAGAAAAATCAGGGCAGGCTTCCCTGGGAAAGTGATGCTGGCACTAAGATCTGAAATATAAACAAAAGTTACCTAAAGGTGGAGGACAAAGGGTTCCCTGCAGAGGGAACAATTTGTGCTCCCCCTTGAGGCCAGAGGTGGCACTGGGAGTTGTGTCTGGAACCATGCCATGAGAAAATGTCGTCATAACTATACAGAGAAAGGCTGAATTAAGTAGTGAGAGAATGCTCCTGAGAGAATGAAAAGGATGATTTTAAAGCAGACGGGTGATCGGACCAGACTTGACATTGATGAATATCACCCTGGCTACGGGATACAGAATGGATTTGAAGGAGTCCTAACTGGATGGCGGTGAGCCAATGAGAAACCAAGAAATGTTGTTTAGACAAGTTGGGGAGTAGGTAGATTTGCCATATATGTAGGAGAGACAATCAACAGGGCTCCATGATGGATATAGTTTAAAATGCATTCACTCTAACTAATGCTGCAAGTTTAAGAATTATTCAACTCCACCAGAATGCCCAAGCCAATGATCCTATCATATTTTTACTACACCTCCCTCCCCTGACTTCTTGCCTCTCTTCTTTCCTTTCACAGCTTAAATTTCATAGTCATTTCCCTTGCTCTCTTTTATTTGGTTGTATTCACTTGGCCAAACAACAAACCTGCTATGCTATGTTTCTACTATATCCACTTTTCTGAGTGAAAGGACCTATTCTAACTTTTCCTATGCAAGTCTTGCCATTGTATATAGAGTGTGGGACAGAGAGCTAACAACTTGTCTTCAAATCAAGAAGAATCATACTCAAACAGCTGTATCTAATGAACCATGCCTGGGTAATATCATCTGAACTTGATTTAAAAAGCAAGCTCTTGTACTTTCAGCTGATGCCATAAAAACATGAGATTGGGGGACCCTTGGGAAGGGGTGAATGTATTTAGTACATGTGAGGGGCTAAAATTGTTGGTGCTAGGGAGTAGATTATGGCATCTTTTCTATAACAGGAGCACCATCAACTCCTTCTTACCCTGAGTGAGATACTTCACTGAATATACATTCCACACCCCATCAGGAGACAAGGTCTATTCCTTCCCTCCTTTTGAATCTGAGCTGACCTCTGTGATTTGGTTGAGAGAGTGAAGCATAAGAAAATCCTAGGGCCTCTGACAATAAGCATGGGATTTCTGGGTCATGAGATGAGTGTGAGTTTAACATAAAAGAAATTGCCATATGGTTTTCCAAAGTCACTATACATTTGACATTACCACCAGGACTGTGTGACAGTTCCAGATGCACCCCAACCTCAAGAGCTCTTGAAATTGCCACATTTTCTTTTCTATTCTATTCCTACTTTTCTTCCTTTCCTTTTTTTTCTTGCTTTCCTTCTGATTTATATATTCTTTTATTTCCAATAATAACTAACAGTGTTGATCATCTTTTCATGTTTATGTTATCCGCATATTCTCTTTGGGAAAGTATCTGTTCAGATCTTTTGTTATTTAAATAGGCTCATTTTTTTATTGTTATTGAAAATTCTTCATAAATTAAAAATAGCAATCATTTCTACTGGCACCAAAACAGATACTCAGATCAATGGAACAGACGAGAGAACCCAGAAATAGACCCACAAACATATGGCCAAGTAATCTCTGACAAAGCAGGAAAGAGTATCCAATGGAATAAAGACAGTCTCTTCAGCAAATGGTACTGGGAAAACTGGACAGAGACATGCAGAAAAATGAGCCTGGACCACGTTTTTGCACCACACATAGAAATAAACTCAAAATGGATGAAAGACCTAAACATAGGACAAGAAGCCATCAAAATCCTAGAGGAGAAAGCAGGCAACAAACTCTTTGACCTCGGCTGCAGTAACTTTACTCAACATGTCTCCAGAGGCAAGGGAAACAAATGTGAAAATGAACTATTGGGACTTCATCAAAATTAAAAGCTTCTGCATAGCAAAGGAAACAATCAGCAAAACTAAAAAGCAACTGACAAAATGGGAGAAGATATTTGTAAACCTATATCAGATAAAGGGTAAGTATCCAAAATCTATAGAGAATATATCAAACTCAACACCCAAAAAACAAATAATCCAGTGAAGAAATGGGCAGAAGACATGAATAGACACTTCTCCAAAGTAGACATCCAGATAGCCAACCCACGAAAAAAATGCTCAACATCACTCACCATCAGGGAAAAACAAATCAAAACACATTGAGATACCACCTAACACATGTCAGAATGGTTACATTAACAACTCAAGCAACAACAGATGTCAGCAAGGAAGCAGAGAAAAGATGATCTCTTTTGCACTGCTGGTGGGAATATCACCTAGTGCAGCCACTCTGGAAAACAGTATGGAGATTCTTCAAAAAATTAAGGATAGAACTACCCTAATGAACCAGCAATTGCACTACTAGATATTTATCCAAGGGATATAGGTATACTGTTTCAAAGGGGCACAATGCACCCCAATGTTTATAGCAGCACTACCAACAATAGCCAAAGTATGGAAAGAGCCCAAATGTTCATCGATGGATGAATGAATATAGAAGAGGTGTTATGTATGTATGTATGTATGTATGTATGTGTGTGTATATATATATATGTATATATACACACACATATATATATGGAGTATTACTCAGCAATCAAGAAGAATGATATCTTACCATTTGCAACAACATAGATGGAATGAGAGAGTATTATCCTAAGGGAAATTAGTCAGAGAAAAACAAGTATCAAATGACTTCATTCATGAGGACTTTAAGATACCAAACGGATGAACATAAGGGAAGGGAAGCAAAAATAATATAAAAACAGGAAGGGGGACAAAACATAAAAGACTCTTAAATATAGACAATAAACAGAGGGTTGCTGCAGGGATTGTGGGAGGAGGATGGGCTAAGTGGGTAAGGGGCTTAAGGTATCTCCTTTGAAGTCACTGTTGCACCATGTGCTAACTTCAATGTAAATTATAAAAATAAATAAATTATATATATACATAAATCACTTCTCTGATGAATAGTGTAAAAATACTTCTCTCCCATTATGTGATTTTTCACTTCATTAACAGAGCAGATATTTTTAGTTTTGATGAAATATAATTTATCAATTTTTTAAATCTTTTATGGAATTGGTGTCACATCTTAGAATCTTTACTAACCTAGGTCACAAAAATTTTTCTAATATTTTCTTCTAGAACTTCATAGTTCTAGATTTTACATTTAGACCTACAATCGATTGTGAATTCCTTTTGTGTAAATGTAAGACATAGGTTGAGGTTCAATGTTCGCATATAAATGTTTGCTTCAGCACAACTTGTTAAAAAGACTACCTGTTCTCCACTGAATCATATTTGCACATACTTATGTGAATCTGTCTATTCCTTGAGTATTTTTTTCTCTTACACGGATCTACGTGTATCATAAAAATCAACTTGTCCTTTTTAAATTTTTTAATGTTTTATTTATTTTTGATACAGAGAGAGACAGAGCATGAGAGGGGGAGGGGCAGAGAGAGAAGGAGACACAGAACTGGAAGCAGGCTCGAGGCTCTGAGCTAGCTGTCAGCACAGAGCCTGACGTGGGGCTCGAACCCACGAACGTGAGATCTGACCTGAGCTGAAGCCGGAGGCTTAACCGACTGAGCCACCCAGGTGCCCCCAACTTGTCCTTTTTAAAGCTGTTTTTGGTTTTTCTAGTTCCTTTGCATTTCCGTAAGATTTTAGTTTCATTCTTGTTGATATCTTCAAAACTATGATGGTATTTTGACTAGGGTTTTTTTTGAATCTAGGAATCAGTTTGGCAAGAACCCCATTATGTTAACAATATGGAAAACAATTTGACAAGAAGCTATTATAAATTAAAAAAACAATACAGAGTGATCCAATTTATGATTTATTTATATGTCCTATGATTTACTGCATCAGTGTTTTATAATTATCAGTGTATATATTCATTTATATGCATACTTAGGTGTTTCGTGTTTTAAGTGCTACATAAATGGCATCTTTAAATTTTTTTAATTTCCAATTGTACATTTCTCATACATGCATAGAAATGTAATTAATTTTTTATTTTAATTTGATGCCTATGGATTTCACTTATCAGTTTCTGGAAACAGTCTTACAGATTACTTACAACTTACTATAAAGTCATGTCTTTAATACATAGAGGCAATTTTATTTCCTCCTGTCAAAACTACATGTCTCTTCTATCTCTTGTCTATTTCACTGACTAGGACGTAGAGTGTGACGATAAAGAGTCGTGAGAATGTACATCTTTGTCTTGTTCCCAATCTTAGAATGAAAGCATCCAGACTTTTACCAATGAGTCCTATGGTAACTGCAGGTTGTTGACGTCTTTAATCAAATTAAATAAATTCCCTATTTTTGTTTTCTGAGAGTTTTTATCATGAATGCATATTTAATTTTGCAAATGTTTTATATCTAAATCTATTTAGAAAATCATGTGGTCTTACTTCCTGAGTCCATCAACTGATAATTAAGTGCTGACCTAGCCTTTCATGCCTTGAATAAACTCCTCTTAGTTAAGACGTATTGCTCTCTTTTATACATGTCTTATTTTAATTTCTAATATTTTTAAATATTTTTGTGTCTATATACATGGTAGTTTCTTTTCTTCTAATGTATTTTTACAATTCTGATATCAGAATAATGTTGATACTATATATTGAATTGTCAAGTGTTCCCTCTTTTACTACTTTCTGAAAAAAAGATTGTATAAAATGGAAATTACATATTTCTTAAATGTCTGACAGAATTTGCCAGTGAAATCATCTGGACCTAGAGTTCTCTTTACTTCAAGGTTTTTAACTAGGAATTCCATTTCCTTAACTTGGGTATTTTCTGTCCTTCAAGAATCAAGACATTTAAGTTGTTAAAATTATGGGTATACATTATTTGTAGTATCTCACTGTTATCCTTTTGATGTGTCTAGAGTACAGAGTGAGGCCACATCTTTCATTTCTGATAATGATAATTTAGCATTCTCTCTCTTAATTACTCTGGTTAGAGAGTTTTCAATTCCATTGGTATTTTCCAAAAATCTTTTGGTTTCAATGTTGTTTTATAGATCTTCCTATTGTCAAAATTTTTTCTATTATCATGATTATTTCTTTCCTCTGCTTATCTATATTTAATTTGATCTTGTTCTATTTACTGGTTTAATAAGTTACTTATTTTCTAATATTAGCATTTAATATTACAAGTATTTCCCTAAACAGTACTATAACTGCATTCCAGAAATATTGATGTTTTAATTTTCATTTAACTGAAATGTTTTCCTATTTTTTCTTATGGTTTCCTTCTTTACCCCTGTACTACTTGAAGTGTGTTGATTGCTCAAAAAAAAAAAAAAAACCCAAGTAATCCAGTGAAGAAATGAGCAGAAGGCATGACTAGACACTTCTCCAAAGAGGACATCCAGATGGCCAACAGGCACATGAAATGATGCTCAGCGCCACTCATCATCAGGAAAATACCAATCAAAACCACACTGAAATACCACTTCACATCAGTCAGAGTGACTAAAATGAACAAATCAAGAGACTACAGATGCTGGCAAGGATGTGGAGAAACGGGCACCCTCCTAAACTGTTGGTGGGAATGTAAACTGGTACAGCCACTCTGGAAAACAGTGTGAAGCTTCCTCAAAAAACTATCGATAGAACTCCCCTATGACCCAGCAATAGCACCACTAGGATTTACCCAAGGGATAGAGAAGTGCTGATGCATAGGGGCACATGTACCCCAATGTTCATAGCAACACTGTCAACAATAGCCAAATAATGGAAAGAACCTAAATGTCCATCAACTGATGAATGGATAAAAAAGATGTGATATATATACACAATGGAGTACTACATGGCAATGAGAAAGAATGAAATATGGCCATCTGTAGCAAAGTGGATGGACCTTGAAGGTGTCATGCTAAGCGAAGTAAGTCAGAGAAGGACAGAAACCATATGTTTTCAGTCAGAGGTCTAACAGGAGAAACCTAACAAGGGACCATGGGAAGGGGAAGGGGAGGAAAGAAAGTTAGGGAGAGGGAGGGAGGCAAATTATGAGATTTGAAGAGGGCTGTGGGTTGAAGACGGAGGAGGAAAGGGGAAGGGGGGGTCACGGTCATGGAGGGGGCACTTGAGGGGAAGACACTGGGTGTTATATGGAAACCAACTTGGCAATAAGCTATTAATAAAAAATAAAAAGTGTGTTAATTTCCATATATTTGGGATTTTCCCCAGCTATCATTCCATTTATTTTTAATGTAGTTCTGCTATTGTCAGAATTCTTTTGTATGATTTCAATTTTTAAAATTCTAGTAAAGTTTGCCTTATGCTTCAGAATATAATCTGTCTTCATGAATATTGCATGTACACCTGAAAAATGTGTATATTTTGCTATTGTTGCATAGATTGCTCTAGATATGATTTTGCAGCCAGTTGGTTAAGAGTGTTACATACATCTTCTGTATCCTAAGTCATATCTCTACATACCTTTTCTATCAAATTGCTGAGAATGATCTAAGTCTCCAAGTATAGGTGTGGATTTCTCTATTTTTCTTTTCAATTCCACCAGTTTTTATCTTTTGTATTTTAAAGCTCTTTCAATAAGGGAATGAACATTTATGATTTATTATCTATGTCTTCTTGCTAAATTGATAGAAATTTATCCATCAAGCGAAGTAAGGCAGACAGACCCCTTCCCATGGTCCCTTGTTAGGTTTATCCTGTTAGACCTCCGACTGAAAATCACTATATGATTTTCTCATGTCTATTTTCATCCCTAGTAACTTTGTTTTTTCTGAAGTATACTTATATCATCCATCTATTTGCTTTTAACATATATATCTTTATACTTAAAATGGGTTTGTTTATATATGTTAGGTATTCTTTTCAATCTGATAATACTTGTCTTTAATTAGTACGCAACCCACTCTATTTAATGAAATTATTAACATGGTCATTTAGGTTGACCATTTTATATTTTATTTTCTGTTTTCTCTCCCCATTGTTGTTCTTCCCTTCATCCTCTCCAGTCTCCTTTTTAGGTTATTTGAATTTATTTTAATTTGATAAATTCTTACATTGACCTTTTTCTTCTATCTCTATCATTATTATGGCTGCTGTTTCGTGGTACTCTGTAGATTACAAGACACATACCCAATTTTTCACAGTCTAGTTAGATTTAATGTTTTACCAGTTCAAGCAAAATGCAAAAGACCTACCATATAGTTCTCTATATACTCCCCATTTTAGGTCATGTTGTCATATGTATTACATCTAATAATTTTTTGATCTGAATATCCCACATCTGAAAATCAAAGATTCAATGTGATGCTTTTTACCTTTAATCTTCACACACATTTTAGAGAACATAAAAGGATTATTATATTTTTATATATACCATTGCTGTTCCTCCTCAAATTCCACTCTCTTTAAGCCTTTAGGGGCTTTATTCTGAGGACTCCATTAATATTTACATAATTTCCCTTCTATATAATGTCTTCTTTTTCCCAGGTTGCTTTCAGAAAATTTTTTTCTTGGTCTGTAGATTTCTGAAGTTCCAATATAATGATTCTGGCCATGATTTTCTTTGAGTACATCCTGCTTTGTTTTACTGAACTTCATGAGTCTATAAATTTACGCCTTTAAATATATCTGGGAAGTTTTCAATCATTATTTCTTCCAAACAACTTTTCTATGCTAATCTCTGTCTCCTCTTCCTCTGGGACTTCATGAAAAAAAAAATGTTATACCTTTCTTATTGTCCCCAGCTCTTTGAGAATCTGTTCATTTAGTTCTAAATTTTCTTAATCTCTATCCTATAGAGCAGGTATATTTAATCTCTCTTCTTCAGAGTGGATCATTTCTATGATTTATCAAGATCACTGTCTCTTTCTTTTGTCATCTCTATCTGCTATTTATCCTATCCTGTGTTTCTTTCATTTCAAATATTTTTTTTTCATTTTTTTAATTTATTTTTGATACAGAGAGAGACAGAGCATGAGAGGGGGAGGGGCAGAGAGAGAAGGAGACACAGAACCGGAAGCAGGCTCCAGGCTCTGAGCTAGCTGTCAGCACAGAGCCTGACGTGGGGCTCGAACCCACGAACGTGAGATCTGACCTGAGCCGAAGTCGGAGGCTTAGCCGACTGAGCCACCCAGGCGCCCCATCATTTCAAATATTTTAAAAATCTAAGTCTTCCAGATCATTTCTGGTTTTAGTTTCTATATCTCTGGTGAGAAATTTATTTGTACTCATTTAAGGCATCTTGTTATATTTCCTCATAAATCATAGTAATAAGAGTTGCTGTAAAGTATTTGCCAATTCCAGCATCTCGCCAATAGTCCAGAAATCAACCTAAATACTGAGAGAACCAACTCCTCACCTAAAAGGAGAGAAGAGGACGTAACAAAAGGAGTAGTCACCGGGCATCTGTTAACTATTCCCTTCAGAATTGATCACATTTTACGGCTTCTATTTGCCAAGTAATTTTACATTTTATCTCAGACCTTCTGACTATTATGTTGTGAGATTCTGGGTTAATGTGGAATCCTCTGGAGACAATTTTGTTGCTGTTTGCTTCCTTTAGTAGGCAATAAATTGGATTCAGACCTGAATTTCTGTTGCTCCTTCAAAGAGCAGTGTCCAGAGTAGATCCAGTGTCAGTTCTGCTTTCAAAGCCTTTGCTATGCTGCTTTGAGTCGGCCTTGCTCAGGGGCTCCCATTGGTTTGCCTCAGATTCTGGGAGTAGTTCAGACCATAGATAAGTCTCAAGGGTCTTGTTATCCTATCTGGGATAGGTCTCACATGTGCATAGCACAGAAATCAGCACAGGATGTGTGCTGCTGCCTACACTGAATTAGGGGATCTCTCTCTCTCCAGGTTGTTCATCTCCAAGAATCTTCACAACGTTTTGACTTGCAGGGACTATTTTCATCAGCTGACCAGAAACAGGGGGTTTCTCTTAGAGTTGCAGCTGCTTGAATTCTGCTGAGCTGCACCTTCATAACTGGGTCCTTTCCTTGGGTGAGGTAGCAAGATAAGAGGCAGAAAAAATATGGAAAATGCATTTCACACTCTTCAGACCACAGGGGCTCTCTCTCAGTTCCTTATTCCAAAAGGATGTGGTATCTGCCAGAATTTTAGCTGTCTGAGTGAGATACTGCTATTGCTCTGTAACAAGATCTACCCTAGGATGGGCATAGAGAGAAAAGAAGTATTTCCCTATACTCACCAGTTGTCAGGGACCTCTTTACACGGTTCCTTGACCAGAAGTTTTGATTTTCACTTAACATCTTTTCTTCCTGTATCATACCAACCCCAGCTCTGCATTTGGGGTCTGTTCTTAGCTACAAGCCATGAGAGAAAATATCAAAAAAAAAAAAAAAAAAAAAAAAAAAAAAAAGCTCTCACCTGCATCTAGCTTGCTTCTTCAAGGTTATTTCCCTTCTGCAAAACACCAGATTTTCTTTACCTGTATTTCTGTTTTGGGTACTTCATTTGCATATTTTCAAGATTGTTTACAGATAATTAATGGAAAAAATAGGCTATGCTGGACTTACTACATTTGAACAGAACTATGAATTTTTACAAAGCACTATATAAACATTTATACATTTGTATTTGACTCCTATCTTTCTCCAATTATAACTCATCTAGATGATTGGATAAGGAATACACACACACACAAACACACACACACACACAGAGCAATGGAATATTACACAGCTATAAAAAAGGATGAGACCCTGCCATTTATAACAACATAGATATCAGGCTAAGAGAAGTCAGTAAAACAGAGGAAGACAAATATCATATGATTTAACTCAAATGTTGAATCAAAAACACAAAACAAATGGATGAGGAGAGAGAGATGGCAGCAGAGGAGGACTGTCAGTTCAATTCATCACATGAACACACCAAATAACTCAAATCATGCAAAATACTCCAGAAATCAACCTAAATACTGACAGAACAAACTCCTCACCTAAAAGGAGAGAAGAGGACATAATCAAAGGAGTGTGAAGTGCAGAGACATGGTTTAGGAAAGAAACAGATCACGGGTGCTTCAGAGGGGAGGGAGCCATGGCCCCAGAGAAAGGCAAGAGGAAGAGGAGTAGACAGAGGAACACACAAGGGGAATGTTTCCCCAAAGCCATTGGCTTCAAAAATGAGAGGGGCTGGCTTTGAGAATCCTTGCAACCAGCGGGCTCAAACTTTAAAGTATTAAATAAAGGTCAACAGGGTTGGCGAAGATACAGATTGGAGACCTCTGCACTGATCCTGCACAGAAAGCAGGCAAAACACCAGGGGCACACAGCATGCAGTGGCCTCAGGAGTGCCTGGGGCACACAGTGGAGAGATTATTTGATCCTCTTGGACCATGTCTCTGAAAGGGAGCATTCACGGAGACACACTCAAGGAATAAGAATGCTGGTTCATGCCGTTTTCCTCCTCCACCCCTCAGCATACACACAGAGCCATTCGTGCACAGCAGCACAGTGCCAAAACTGGGTGCTCAACTTGCTTACACCAGGCTTCACTCCCCTGCACACTGGTGACACAACCCTTCTCAGTCAAGCTTGCCTTAGTCCCAGCTGGCACCTACCCCAGAAGGCCAGGACAAATCACTGCCCACATCATGTATCCCAACCACAGATTTCTGCAACACCTCATCTGGCAGAGGTTATGTCAGGTCTCATTTCACAAGCAGACCAGAGCACACCTAGTTGAAACTGACCACATTCAGGCGAGGGACTAGACACTTCCCACATCAGGCAAGCAGAGCCACTGCAGATGACTGGCCTAAAAAGCAGAACACTCAAAACACAACAGCCAAGCACACTACAGCACACACCAGAGACATCTCTGAAGCAACAAGCCATGAATGCTACATGACCTCTTCCTCATAAGTCCATTACTTGCATAAGCAGGAGACACAACTAGCTTTTCTAACATGGAGAAGGAGCCAAAGTCTTAGAGAAATTGAAAGACAGAGGAATTAATCCCAAAGGAAAGAACAAGATAAGGCCACTGCCAAAGACATAAGTAAAACAGACATAAGTAACATTCCTGATGGAGAGTTTATAGCAACAATCATAAGGATATTAAGGATACTCAATGGGCCTGAAAAAAGAATGGAAGACTTCAAGTAGACCCTAACCAGTAAGATAAAAGAGTGTTTAAAAAATCAATCATAGATGAAGAATGCATTAGACAAGATTGGAAACAGGCGTGGTGCAATGAAAACGAGTCTGGAAGAAGCCAAGGAATGAATTAATGACCTAGAAGACAAAGGAAAAAAAGTAATGGGGCTGAACAAAAGAAAGAAAAAGGAATTATACAAAATGAGAATAGACTTAAGAAACTCAGTCACTCTTTCAAATTTAAAAATATTCCTATTATAGGAGTAACACACACACACACACACACAAAAACAGAAAGAAAAAGAGGCAGGAAATTTACTTCAAATAATAATAGCAGAAAACTACTGCAGTCTGGGGAAGGAAAGACATCCAAGTCCAGGAGGCATAGGGGACTCCCAACAAAATCAACAAACACACGCCAACACCAAGACATACTGTACTTTAGAGTGCAAAATGCAGTGATAAAAAAACAATTTGAAAACCAACAAAACAAGGCCTTAACTTTTAAGGGAAAACCCATAAGGTTAGCTGGATATTTTTCTCAACAGAAACTTGGTAAGCCAGAATGAAGTGGCATGATATATTCAATGTGCTGAATGAAAAATATCTGCAGCCAAGAACATTCTATCAGGCAAGGCTATCATTCAGAGGAATAGGACAAATAATGGGTTTCCCAGACTAAGAAAAACCAAAGGAATTTATGACCACTAAACCAACCTTAGAAGAAATGCAAAAGTTTTCAATAAAATACTCACAAATTGAATACAACAATACATTACAAAATCATTTACCACAACCAGAAGGAATTATTCCTGGGTTACAAATGTATTCCAATATTGTAAATCAATCAATAACATGACAAACCACATTAATAAAAGAAAGGAGAAGAAGAGTATGATCATTTCAATAGATGCAGAAAAAAGCATTATCGATTCATGATAAAAATCCCTCAACTAAGTAGGATTAGAAGAAATATACCTCAACATAATAATGATCACACATAAAAAACTCACAGGTAATCCCATCTTAAATGGGAAAAAACTGAGAGCATTTCCTCTGTAGTCAGGAAGGAACAGGGATGCTCATACTCATCACATTTATTCAACATAGTACTGGAAGTCCTAGCCATAGCAATAAGAAAGCAAAATATTGCTGTGTTGTATACCTGAAACTAATTTAACATTGTATAGCACCTACACTCAAAAATTAAAGTAATTTTTTAAATAAATTAAATTTTATATATATATATATATACATATATATATATATATCATCTTCTAGGACATATATTTTAGGGTGTTTCCATGATTTCCTAGAAACCATTCCAGACACAGACTAAACACAAGTCCTTATATGTAGTAAACTAAAAGATAACTTTAGAGGACATATGAATAAAGCAAAAAAATGAATTACTGACTCATGAATATGCATATGTATGGGATCAAAAGAAAATCAGAGGGTGTCATCGCTATATGCTTTTCAAAATTCCTCCCACAAAGGTTTTCATCACCAATAGAAAAAATGTTGACTGATCATAAAGCAATTATCTAAGAGAAAGATTAGTGAGAAAAGGGGCATGAGGCAGAACACAATGAAGCAGAAGAGATTAGCCCCCCTGTAGTCTGCAATCAGATTATTTTTAATTATTTGAAGCTTAATCTAAGTGCAATATTTTCAAGCTAAACAAGATAACTGTGCCCTCCAAATCATAAAGAAAATGTTGATAGCTTATAATAGACCTGAAGAACCTGGATTAGGTATGAATATTTTCCAACTCACAAGAAATGAGAAAAAGAGCCATTCATTTTTGATAATAGTGGAGATTATTAATCACAAGTGAGTAATTAGCATCTTGGTTACCTCAAGAGATAGATTATAAGAAAATATTTAGATAAATTGAAAAAACAAAGATAAACTGAAAATTTTAAACAGAGATTGTGAAGCGTATGATTTTAAGTAGCGTGTGTGTGTGTGTATACATAGATATATATACAATTCCATGTGAATCAATGTAAGCTTTGAATTAAGGATTTTCCTGTCTAAGTCTTCATTATCTAAGGGATGAAAAACATTCTTAAAGGGTGTGGTAAAACTAAAATCAACTGCCAAATCACTAAAGAAACCTAAATCACTAAAATTCCAGACACAAGATACATAATGATCAGGATAAAAATCTTATAGCATTTTCTATGAAATCTTTCTAAAAACCAGCAATGGCCTGAAAGTTCTCTTCATTGCTGCCTTCATCTCTTTATTCCTGAATGTATAGATGACTGGATTCAGAAAAGGAGTGACAACTGCATCAAAAATAGCAAGAAATTTGTCCATTTGGGAATTGGGATGTGGCCATGTATAGACAAACATGGTTGGACCAAAGAACAAAAGGACCACAGTGATGTGAGCTGACAGGGTGGAAACGGCTTTGGATGAACCACCTGAGGAATGTTTCCAAACAGTAAACAGGA